>NC_135788.1:53233750-53561875 GCF_051106095.1 Pogona vitticeps | reverse complement strand
GATATTTTCCTATCTAAATTATTGCAATGCGATCACTTTTGCGATCGCAAAAACTTAATCGCTATGCAGATTCGTCGTTAAACGGGGCGCCCGTTAAGCGAGGCACCATTGTATAGTAATTGGGAGTGATTTCAATGCCAGGATGGGAGCTAATGACACTGCTCTCTATACAGTTTATCATCTGTGTCTCCCTGAAAGATCTCTTGATACATCAAATGTGCATTGTGCAAAATATTAGCGATTATGCAGGACTTCAGCTAGCTCAGATGGATCATCACCTAAACCTGCATATATTAAATGGAAACACCCCGAGAGAGATCCCAGGTGAGTTCACATATTGGTTAGGAGATAGGGTGAGCACCATTGATTATTTGATAGTCAACAACAATTTATTGAGCTCGATTCATAAAGTGGAGCTCGATTACAAGCCGGTTAGTGATCATCTTCCTTTAAATTTGTACTTGAGGGCTCCAGTTCAATGCACTCGTATAAAGAACATTCTTCTTTGTGGTCTCTGTGAATGCACACAAATGGGTTGTTCTGCACCTGCGCTGAACGTCTCAGACGTTTCTAGAGCTTAAAGACACATGATTAGTGGGACGTTCCCCTGTGGAGTGCATGTTCCGCCCATCCTAGATCCCCTCAGTTCCTTTTTTCTGCCATGTTAAGACCTGTTTTGGAAGAATAGAGCAATTTGACAGTTTGAGATCAGATCTATCGTATTTCAAATTTATCCTCTTTATTTCTAATCATACAGTCAACATTTCCCTGTAAGTTCGTTCTAATTTTTATCTACCTGTGTTTTTGCTTTCCCCCAAGCCATTTTTACTTCCTTTTTCCTGCTCTTTATGGCCTCACCCGACCCTTTTATGTGGTGCATTGTTTGTGCCAACAAAATACCTCTAATCAATGGGCATGGCCGCTGTTTGTTTTGCCTGGGTGAACAACATCCCACCCATTCCTGTGCACCGTGCAAAAGATAAACAAAGCTGGCCCTCAAACTTTGGCTCCAAAGATTGAGGTCCTACCTTTGGGAGAAGTCTCTCAACTCTCCTGCGGCTTCTATGGAGACCACACAGTCCCCAGACCCTCAAGTAGAGCAGCAAATCCCACCACTGGCAGCTCCTGGCTCAGTGACTCCTTCTCCACATCCCAAAGAGAAGTCAGAGAAATTGAAATCAGCATCGAGGATGAGGTCGATATCGATGTCAAACACCTTGGCTTGAGTCCTGGACTCTTCTAAAAAGAAGAAAGATAAAATGACTTCAAAAAAGAAAAAAAGGTCAAATCTACTCATATTGACCCACCACAACCAACTTTGCTGTCTCCTATCATGGAAGAATCATCCAGAGATGCTCCAGGATCTACATCTGAGAGGGAAGAGCTCCCTCTACCTTGTCTGCATGTTGCCTAACACCTGCCTTTCTCCAGCTGACTGGTAGCCTGTCACCTAACACCTGCCTTTCTCCAGCTGACGTGCAATCCACCCTCGGCCCATTCTAGCCCTGCTTCATCAGATCAGTCAATTGCAATAGAGCTTTCCAGTTTGGAGTCATCTCACCACTCTCCCAGGAAGCACCAAGAAAAGTGTAAACACCTTTCACCCCCTTGGTACGCTACTGCATACTGAGATTACTATTACTATCCACAATCCTCACAATATCAATCTCGTGATGAAGAGAGGGAGAGATATTATCACTATGATCTGTACCTAATTGAAGACCCTCAAGAACAACTTTACTATGAGGAACCCAAAAGAGTCAGATATATACTGCCGTACATATCTCGACATTCACCATCACTCTCTCTGTTAGCGCAAAAACGTGGTTTAGCAGAGTATTTAGCTGTCCAGGTAGTCCAGAATAACTCACGCAGCTTCTCCACCACCAACGTTTATTTACAAGGTATTTACAACAGTTCAGTCTGGCAGCATAACAGGTAGCAATCATCACCAAGCAGAAAGGTACATCAACTGTTCATCTCACACATATATACACATACAGATCTGCTTGTGCCCAATCATATTACGTGTTGCATCATCCATGAGTCAGCACTTGTGAGTCATCATGACTCAGTTTTTAACACATCTGTTCATCATGGCTGCTCATTAATATACTTTATTTTGATCAGACCTTTAAATTACCTTGACACTCTCCATCTCCATCTCCTTACTGACATCGCTCTCAACATTCCATGCCCGCTTATCCTACTGTTCCAGCCAAACCTACTTTGAAATGCTCTTTCGATTGCCCAACATTCACACTCCAAACGATCCAAACACTCTTCTAAAGGTCATACTTCATTATCAGTCACCATTACGGATAAATGTCCTCCTCCACCTACCGAAATGGAAAGATACCTCACACGTCTTCCCGCTCAACTTCAAGTTCCTTCTGCACGATAATTGATACCAAGACTTCGAGATCCATCCTCATCTTTGTTGTCATCATCTATCCAGGAATTAGGCTCAGACACATCTTAAGAATCATAATTGAATCTCCCAGCACCTAGCTCTGATGTCAATGAGAACCACCTTCTTTCCCTGTCTGAAGACTTTACCTCGTACTCCCATTGTGGCTCACTAGCCTGCTAATTCTTAATCAGCCAAACTTTTGTCTCTCCCGATTGTTAAAATGTTTCTCAAGGAACTTAATAATATTCATCCACCACGCTGACATATTATCCCTCAATGGTCTTTGCAGCTTGTCCTCAATGCTTTTATACATCCACCATTTGAACCAACGGCTTCTTCCAATCTCAAATTATCATTGAAGACTTCCTTTCTCGTAGCAATAACATCTGCTAAACGAGCTAGTGAACTAGCTGCTCTCCATTCCGATCCACCTTTTCTCCAGTTCCATCCGGACAAGGTCACGTTATACTTTGATGTCTCTTTCTTACCCTAAATTGTATCTGATTTTCAACTTAATCAGCCAATAATCTTACCAACTCTCTTTCCATCACCATCAACACCTCTCAAGTGCATGCTCCATTCACTAGACGTAAGACACTCTCTTGCCTTCTATATTGACAGGACCAAAGCCTTTAGACAAACAAATAGAATTTTTCTATGCTTTCATGGTCCTCACAAGGGAGCACCAGCCTCCTCACAGTCTATCTCTAGATGGATCATCCAAACCATTTCTTTGGCTTATGAGCTATCAGGCAAACCAGCTCCTGAACTTCTAACAGCACACTCCACTAGAGCACTGTCAACATCTACTGCCTTCCAGCATGGAATTGAAATACCTCACATCTGCCGTGCGGCAACATGGTCTATTCCATTGACCTTTACCAGACATTACCATTTAGATGTCAGAGCACAGAGTGCTGCTGGTTTTGGCAGAGCTGTCTTGGCATCCTTACTACTGTGATGTCCCACCATCCGGTAAGTGAGCTTGCTAGTCACCCATTTGTGTGCATTCAGAGGCCACAAAGAAGAAAAGGAGGTTACCTACCTGTAACCTTAGTTCTTCAAGTAGTCCTCTGTGAATCCACACATCCCACCCATCCTCTCCTCTGTCCATCATGTTGTATCTCCAATGACTCCTTTACCCAGCGGACAACTATCAGGAACTGAGGAGATCTAGGATGGGCAGAGCATGCATTCTACGGGGGAACGTCCCACTAATCATGTGTCTTTAAGCTCTAGAAATGTCTGAGACGTTCAGCGCAGGTGCAGAACAACCCATTTGTGTGGATTCACAGAGGACCACTTGAAGAACAATGGTTACAGGTACGTAACCTCCTTTTTTGCATTTAAATCCTGAGATAACAACTTCTATCACTAGAATTAAATAGTCAGAAAAGGTTGAGACCTTTTTAAAGAACTGTTGAAAACTTACAACTACTCTATGATCCGTACTAATATTTTAACAATTGGCCCAAATAATGGAATCATTGAGCATTATGAACAGCTAATAAAGGAACTAGTTGAATCTTTCAAAGCAAAAGAGATAAAGAAAGAACAGATTAGTAAATTTAGATAAAAGGAATGGTTTGATCAAGAACACTGGGATGCTAAGAAAATGCTTATTGCCAACTTCAAGCTGCATAAAGATAACCCAGGGGAATGGGATCGGAGAATCTACCACGACTTAAAAAACAATATAAAAAACTAATCTAGGATAAAAAGAGCAATGCTAAATCCACAGCATGGGAACAATGTATTAATGCTGTTAGGAGGAAAGGTATGAATACTTTCTGGAGCCTCACATCATCAATAACAATCACTCAGCACAGGCTGATTGCCATATTCCAGCTAAAGGGTGGGAAACCCACTTTTGTGTCTATATGTAAATAAGGAGATACCTACTTTTCAACTGGGATATATTAAAAAAACTTGCCAGAATGGCACCCGGTATCAATAGCTGAAGTTATTGACCTGGCCATGCAACTTAAACCAGGGAAAGCCCCCGGATGTGACAGCATCCCATCTGAGTTAATAAAGAGAAATATAAATTGATGGGCTCCAATTTTGGCAAATCTTTTTACATATATAGACCAAAACACCCATATGCCATCTGAATGGAGTACAGCCATTATCATCCCAATCTATAAGAAGGGCAAGAAGGACAACTCAGCAAACTATTGCCCAGTGAGTTTACTATCCACAATCAACAAGCTCTATGTGATACATCTCTACTGGAAATTACAAAGCTGGATAGAATCTGAAAACATTTTGGCTGAAGAACAAGCAGGGTTCAGATCAGGAAAATCAACTCTGGATCAAGTGATGATCTTACAACATCTGGCTGGAAAATATATTAAAAGGAGCCCTATTCTCAGCCGTTATCAACCTTAAATCTGCCTTTGATTCCATCTCTAGAGATAAATTACTCTATGGTGCGCAATTAGGACCCTACTCTGTTTTTACACCATTGGAAGTGGTCCAGACAAGATTTCTAAGAGCAATTCTGCAGGTACCACGTGGGGTTCCTAATGCAGCTCTACGACTGGAGGCAGGATTCCTGAAAGTTGAAACAAAGATTTGGCTAACCATCTTTAGCTTCTGGCTGAAACTAATTTTCTTTCCAAGAGGTTTGACCGCTCTAATACTACAGGAGAATTATGAGTCAAATTGGAAGGAAGCTGTACTAGCCAAGCTAAGATCTTATGGATTTTCGGAGGGAAATATAATATATTTGGGATATGATGCTGCAAACCAAGCTCTTCAACAATGCATCATGGAGGTGAAGGGGCACCATTATTTGGGAGCAATATAAAATAATATTTATTTGGATAAAGCACTACTGCCTTTTAAACCAGCTAACTACCTTTACTCACTGTTAATACCCAAAAATCGTAGAGCCTTTACCTAACTAAATGACTGACTAAATGCATTACCATCAGCAGTACAAGAGGGGAAGGATAAGAAAATTCCATACTCTCAGCATAGATGTTCTTGTAATTTGGGTACAATAGAAACAGTTACGCATGTTCTCCTGTCCTTATTATTTTGATAGTCAAAGGAATTTTATTGAACGTCATCTAAAATTAGTTTCTGGGTGCTATGAGGCTTTTTACACACTTTTATTGCTGTCTGGATGCAATGTAGATATCTGGTACAATGTGGCAAAATTTCTTGCAGTTGCTGTTAAAATCCATGAAAGGAAGGTTTTAAAAATTACTTGATTTTAGTTATTAGTGGGAACCTGAAAGGGAGACTGAAGTAGTATAATGTATTACTCTGTTGGGATGCTTTTAACTTAGCATATTTTAATATGTGTTTTACTGTTTTTGTAGATTTATTTGTACATTTGGATATTGGTCTATGACCATATTAAATTTGATCTGATGACTCACAGAGTCATGAATTCTGTCCTCTACCTATGGATACCTTCACCATTGTAGTGCTGTTCTTTTTCGTGGACTCTGTGAATGCACACATATGGGTATTGTCTGCTCCTGTGCTGACTCTCTCGGAAGATTCTAGAGATAAAAGTAACAATTTTATGGTGTGATTCTCCACGAGGTATATGCTCCTCCCACCCACCATCTTCCCCAGTTCCTTTTTTCTGCCGAGCTGAACGGTTCTCAGGAAAGATTGAGCGTTTTGCTAGTTGCCTTTTGGCTATTTTTCTAGGCTCTTTTGAGCTCTAGTGATCCTCCGCATCTTTTGTTTGCCGAATCAGCTCCCCGCGGTCTTTTTCTTCCCTTTCCCCCCCTTTTTCCCCTTCCCCCCTTCCCTAGTTCTTTGCTTATGGCCTCACCGTCTCCTTTTAAAAGTTGTACGACCTGTGCAAATAAAATCGCACTTTCCGACGGTCATAACCAGTGCCTTTTTTGTTTGGTTGAGGAACCTCCTACCCATTTGTGCCCCGCTTGTAAAAATTTAACCAAGCCGGCACTTAAACAGAGGTTCCAAAGACTTCGGTCTTACCTTTAGCAAACAGCCATGAATCCTCCTACATTGTCTTCAGAAGCGGCTAGATCTCCTGCTCTTTCAGCCAATAGACTTCCAGTGGGCCAGTGTACCTCTGATTCTACCTCCGTGCTACCAGTTAAGGACAGTGTAGAAAAAGCAAAATCGTCTGGTAAGCACAAGCTGCCCTCCTCTCAGAAGTCTCGAGCTCACAATCCCAGCTCGAAGAGAAAAACTAAGCCTGCCCCTAAGAGGCCCAGAAAGGACAAACTTCCTAGAGTGGAGCCCCCTCAGGCTTCTCTGCCTTCCCCTATCCTCGAGGAATCATCCAGAGAAGCCCTTGATTTAGCCTCGGACGGAGACAATGCCCATGATGTTGCGCCCCCCCCGATGTTGCCCCAAACCCCGAACATTGTCCTCAACGCGGCTGTGCCACAGTCCAGCCCAGATGGCACAAGCCCTAAATCTCAACACTGAACAACCCCCGTCCGCTGATGCCGACCGGGTGTTCGATGACATTAATCAGGAGTGTCCCATTCCTTTGAGTCTCCCCTTTAACAAGTCTATCCTTCAACTTATCAAGGACACCTGGGGAAAACCCCTTCAATCATGCAGATCTCTCGCCGCACCGATGGCCTCTATAGGACCCACGGTGCCGATGCCGAATTAATCAACAAATATCCAGTGCCTAATTCTATCATCGTCGAATCTAGTCAGGCTCGAACTCGGGCTAAGTCCAAACCTACCCTAGCCAATAAGGACGGCAGGAAAGTCGACACGATACCCAAACGAATTTACTCTCTACAAGCCTTCTTACTCAGAAGCATCAGTTATCAAGCAACTATGGGCACTTTTCAGCGTCATCTTTGGAATCAAGTCCTTCCTTTCATTGAATCATCTCCTGAACCCATGAGATCCGACCTCATCAACATCCATTCACAGGCTATATCTCTCGCCAAGTATCAGAGAATTGTGGCGCGACACTCTGCTGAGGCCACTTCTAAAACTCTGGTCATGTCTATTTCAATTCGACGCCATGCCTGGCTTAAATCCTCCACAATCTCTGATGACACTAAGTCGAGAATTGAGGACTTGCCCTTTGATGGTGCCGGCCTCTTCAACTCCACAACCGATGACACCATGGAGGACTTTCATAAGAAGCGTAAGTCTGCACGTTCTTATTCTGCCCAACCGTCTTCCTCCTATCAACAGCCCTTCTACCGTTCGGGCCAGTATCACCCTAAACAATATCAAAATCAAAGGTTCCATCCGTATAGGCAATATCACCCCCAGCAAGCTGACAGGTCTCTACCTGCCCCTCAACCTTTGATGGCATCGTACCGACTTCAAACACTGCCTCGTCAACGCCAATCCTTTCAAAAAGGACAACGAAAGGGTAAGCAATATTGTCAACTACCTATGCCTCCCTTGTCTGATATCCCTCTTTGCCCAGTGAACTGTACCAGGCTGGCCCCATTTTTCTATCGCTGGCGATCCATTACCTCAGACAAATGGGTTCTATCCATTATAGCTTCTGGGTACCTCATACAGTTCTCCGAACTACTGTACCTCCGTTGGGGTTCATTCGATACACCCCTTACTCTCCTGCTTTGCAGGACGAGGTCACCAAACTTCTCCAGAAATATGCCATTTTTCCAGTCCCTACTTTGGACTCCCTCAACAGTTTCTACTCAAAATACTTTACTTTCCTAAGAAAGATGGAGGCCTCTGCCCCATCCTTGATCTTACCCACCTCAACTGTTTCATATCTACTCGCAAATTCCGCATGCTTACACTGGACTCTATTATCCCTTTGCTTTCCCAGGGAGACTGGTTCATAATTATTGACCTGCAGGACGCCTATTTCCACATCTCCATTTACTCAGACCACCAGAAATTCCTCCGGTTTCATTTCAACTGCAGTGCTTTCCAATTTTGTGCCCTCCCGTTTGGGCTCTCCACAGCCCCGCGGACTTTCACCAAGTGTATGGCGCCGGTAGCTGCCTTCCTCAGGCTGCAGGGAGGAAACATTTATCCCTACATCGACGATTGGTTGATAGTGGTGACATCGTACCACGATGCCATAAAAGCACGGGACTTAACCCTCCATACGCTCCACAGTCTCGGTCTCAAGATCAACCTCGAAAAGTCACACTTGACTCCAAACCAAATGGGCAAGGTCATAGGCATGGAGGTAGACTCCCTCTGTGCAAGAGCTTTCCTGCCTCCAGACAGGATCAGGAAAATCCAAAAGGCTGTCCACCTTTTTCAAACACATCACTCCATTTCGGCTCATTACGCCCAACACCTCCTGGGACTCATGGCCGTTGTCCAGCACGCCAGGCTCAAAATGCGATCCCTGCAGGCATGGTTTCTCTCCCTGTTCAATCCACTCACAGACCCTCCGTCGGCCCTGTTACCAGTGACACCAGAGCTAGCCTCCCAGCTCGATTGGTGGAATCGTCCAGACAATTTTCTCATCGGCAGGCTCTTCTCACCTGTAAGACCTTCCATACAGGTCACAACCAACGCCAGCCCCACGGGGTGGGGTGCTCATTGCCTCCAGCACACAGTTCACGGACTCTGGTCCAAACAAGAACTGCCACTTCACATAATCCATCTAGAACTGTTGGCAATCATCAAAGCGTTCCGTGCCTTCCTTCCCCTCATTCGAGGACAAGTAGTGCAGTTGGCAACAGACAACACCACTGCGGTCTTTTATGTCAGCAAGCAAGGGGGTACCCATTCCCCTTCCCTGCTCTACCTAGCGGTTGACCTCTGGGAGTGGTGCTATTCCCACCATGTTTTCCCTATTGCCGTCCACATTTCCACCGATGACAACACCTTGGCAGATCGGCTCAGTTGGCTACCGACGAGAACACACGAATGGACTCTGAACTATGTCATATTTCAGCGGCTGTGCCAGCGATGGGGCACGCCCTCGATAGACCTCTTTGCAGCCGATGCCAGCAAGAAATGTCCCTGGTTCTGCTCCAGAGCGAGACGGGACAGCAACTCTCTGGGAGACACGTTCCTGATGGACTGGTCTCAGGATCTCCTGTACGTTTTACCTCCTTTGCCTCTCATCCAGCGGGTGATCACCCGTCTCCGACAGGACGGAGCCAACGCCATCCTGTTAGCCCCATACTGGCCCCGCCAGCCATTGTTCACTCACCTGGTCTCGATGTTGTTGGACATGCTCCGCCTTCCTCTCCGCCCAGATCTCCTCTCGCTTGACCACGGCCTCGTTCTTCACCCAGACGTCACCTCTCTCAGTCTTGCGGCATGAAAGATACTCCCGATGTGATGCAGGTTCTTCTTCGAGCCCGAAAACCTTCCACTACCCTCCTATACGGAAACAAATAGAAATCTTTTTTGCAGTATACTCGGGACAATGACTTATCTGCTCTACCTGTTTCTCTGAAGACTGTGCTTGCCTAGCTTCTCCATCTCTTCAGTTTTGGCCTTTCCCAGTCCACATTAAAGGTCTATCTTTTGGCCATTATGGCCCACCAGCCCGACGATTCTCCTTCCTCCAAGTTGTTTTCTCACCCAACTGTCAAGAAGTTCCTCAAAGGTCTCAACAACATTTGCCCTCCTCAACAACGTATCACCCCCCAGTGGTTATTACAGCTGGTTCTTAATGCCTTGATGCGGCCTCTGTTCGAGCCCATGGCATCCATCGACCTCAAATTCCTGACTCTTAAATCAGCCTTCCTTGTTGCGATCACATGAGCCAAACGGGCTAGTGAACTTGCTGCTCTTCGAGCCGATCCTCCCTTTATCCAGTTTCACCCTGATAAAGTGACTCTTCATTCTGACATTTCCTTTCTCCCAAAGGTGGTCTATGACTTCCACCTCAACCAACCCATTATATTACCCTGCTTCTTCAAGTCTCCTTCGTCGCCCCTCGAACATATGCTCCATAACCTCGATGTCAGACGTGCCCTGGCTTTCTATGTCTAAAGGACAAAGACTTTTAGAAAGTCCAATAAACTCTTTCTATGCTTCCATGGCCCAAACAAAGGGGCCTCAGCCTCCTCTCAGTCTATAGCATGTTGGAGTATACATGTTGGGTTGTATCTCCCTTGCTTACAGCTTGTCGGGGAAATCCCCTCCAGAACATTTGACAGCTCATTCCACCAGGGCGCTATCCACCTCTACTGCCTTCCAGCGTGGCACCGAGGTTCCTGACATCTGTCGTGCCGCTACGTGGTCCACACCATCCACGTTTGTCAAGCACTACCAGCTCGATGACAGAGCGCGCCAAGATGCTGCATTTGGCAGAGCTGTCCTGTCATCCTTCTTACCGTGATGACCCACCAGCCGGTAAGTGTAGCTTGCTAGTCACCCATATGTGTGCATTCACAGAGGTCACACAAAAAAAGAGGTTACTGTGACGTGTGCCATGATGTCACCTGCCTGTCTTGGCTAAGGCTGGAGTTTCCTGGCCTATGGCAGGGCAGGAGGTGGGTCTTAAAGGGGTGGAGTTTTTGTATATAAGGGGGGAGTGCAAAGAAGGGGGAGTTTTTAATTAGAGAGTTGGGGAGAGTGAGAGAGGGCTTGAAGGAAGATCTGTAAACAGGGTTAGATATAGGTTGGGTAATTGAGTAATTGAGTGTTAAGTAACCAAGAACTGTGCAGGGTTAAGGTCTGAGAAATATAGTGTGACAAGTGATTCTTTTACTCAGTGATTTCCCTTTTATTTTTGTATTCAATAAATCATCATTTTTATTTTGAAATCCATACTAAGTCTGAAGTGTCAGGTTTATGTGTGGTTGGTGGCAGCGAAGTTGTGTGTGTGTGTGAGAAGGATCGTGACCTGTCATCTCTTGTGGTGACGTAGGAGGAGGTGGCAGTCGCGACAAAACTGGTGCCAGCGTGTGGGATACGATTTGTCCAGTTGCCCAGTTGCCCAGAAAAGCCTTGGCTAGGGTGACCAGAGCAAAAGGATTTCAGTTAGGTGCACCTGAAGTGGGGTGTGGGTAACTCTCTAGGATTTGTCTCCAGGGGGGAGCAGATCTAGTAGAGAGGCACCTAAACTTCAGAGTGAGGGAACTGACTTATGAGCTCTAGAAGGTCCATTTTTGTGAGGGAGATTGGCCCAAAGTAGGAGGCTGTTGTGACTTGGCCTGAGGGTCCAGAGTTGGGAGAACTCGGAAGGGACAGACAGACCAAGGGCAACGAAGATTTGGGATTTCTCTAGTGAACTACAGAACCTGAGAGAAGGTGAAGCTGTGGTGGATTTGGAAGTAGAGCCAAGGGCAGAAAATTAAAGTAGCTCTAAATCTGGCAAGAGGCCCGGTGAAGGGGCAGAAGCCATTAGAGAGTACAGTAACAAGCCTAGCCATATCTGTTGGTATACCCTGTTAAAGAGTGTCAGACCTAAAACACAGCAAGAAGAAAAGTATTTTTAAACAGAGGCGTGGAAATTGACAGGAGCCTTTTGAGTTAGTAAAATGCCTCTCACACGCAGTCAAATGGCAGAAGTGAGTGAACAAAGAGACCAAGCAATGTCAGACTGGTCTGGGGATGAGTCAAATGGTGAGGGAAGAGTTGCCTCAGTGCAGGAAGAAGCTAATGGTGAACAGTTATCAGAACTGAGGAAAATTCAGTTAGCCCAGGCACATGAAGTTCAAATGAGGCAGTTAGAAATAGAAAAGGAGGAAAGAATAGAAAGGGAAAGGATTGCCCTAGAAAAAGAGGAAAGAGAAAGAGAGAGACAAAGACAATTTGAACTGGAGAGAATGGAAAGAGAAGAAAGATTGGAGAGAGAGAGGATGGCTTTTGAACTTAGGAAATTGGAAATACTGAACCAAAACAACAACAACAACAGAGATTCTGGTACTGAACCAAGCCAGTTATCAAAATCAGATTTGAAGAAATTTCCTGCATATAAACAGGGGGATTGTCCTGAAAACTTCCTTAAAATCTTTGAACGAAGTTGTGCTGATTTTTCTGTGAGGGAAACAGAGAAAATGATAATCTTGAGGTCTCGCCTGAGTGGAAAAATGGCTGATGTGTATGCTGATATGCCAGTTGAGCTCAGTAAAGATTATTCAGAGTTCAAAAAAATGGTTTTCAATCGATTTGGCATTAATTCAGAACATCTTAGGCAGAAGTTCAGAAAACTTACTAAAAGATCAGATGAATCTTATACCCAACTTGGTTTTAACTTAGAAAAGTGTTTAGATCGGTGGCTTGAACAGGAGAATGTAAAAACTTTTCAGGAATTGAAAAATGTTGTGGGCCTAGAGCAGTTTTATTCCTTACTCCATGGGGAACTTAAATTTTTAGTTCAAGAACGGAAACCAGCTGACGTTAGAAACGCTGCACAAATAGCTGATTTTATTTCTCAAATAAGGGGTCCTAGTTGTTATGAGGGGAGAGGTGTGAGGAAAACATGGGACCCAAAGTTCTCTAAGGAACAAGCACAGAGACAGACTAAAGTAGGCGGCCATGTTAGTGAAAAGCCCTCAGAACAGGGCCAGCTCAGTAAACAAGTTTTGGAGGGAAAAGAGAAACTTGAAAGATTTGATGGGAAAAGCTCATGGGGGGAGAGAATCTGCTTCATTTGCAAGAGGAAAGGCTACATTGCTGCACAATGTTTTAATACAAGGCAAAATAAAGAAATTCCACCTCAGAAAGTTAATGTAAAAGAAGCAAAGGCTGTATTTTGTGTTCAGAGTAAACCTCAAGCTTCTTCTAGTGAAAGTTCTGTTACCATGGAAACCCAGGCAGAGGCAGTTAGGAGCTCTGAATTGGATACATTGAAGGAGCTGCCTCTCGCTGAAGTTGTCCACTGTTATGACATAGAGACAAATAATGCGTTATTGGAATCTGCTGGGGACAGGATAAAAGTTTTTGAAAATGACTATACTGCTTTGAGAGATTCTTGTTCTCAAATTTCTATTTGCCACTCAGACATAGTACCACAAAGTTGTATGATTGCTGACCAGACTCTATCTGTGAAAGGGATTGGGTCAGAACTAGTTTCATTACCTGTAGCTGATTTGAAAATTGAATATCAAGGTTGGAAGGGATTGTGGAGAGTGGGGGTGTCTTCTGAGATTCCTACCCCTTTTCTTATTGGTAATGACTTAACAAAGCATGTCAAGAGTGCCCTGGTGGTAACACGTGCACAATCAGTACAAAGTGAAGCCAGTAATGAGACTGACTCTCAAGAGCCAGAGAAATTTGTACCACAACCTGAGGCATTCTCAGTTGAAATACCTCAGAAAAGCCTCTTTGTCAAGGAACAAACAGCAGACCCCACCTTAAAAGACTGTTTTGGAAAGGTGACTGATAAAGATTTATCACCTGAGGGCCCTGAACATTTTATTATTAAGGGTGGTTTACTTTATAAGGAAAAACTGAATAATATTTCAAAAGGGGGGCCTGAAGTTAAGAGACAGCTGGTGGTGCCTGAGAAATATCGCCCTATGATTCTGGAAAAGGGACATGCAGACATTTTCTCAGCTCGTATGGGGATAAACAAGACCAAACAAAGAATAGCCCAAAACTTTTACTGGCCTGATATGGGTAAACATATTAAGAGTTTCTGTCAAAGATGCCATATTTGTCAGAGACAGGGCTCTAACTGTGATAAAACTAGAGCAAAGCTATGCCCATTACCAGTGATTTCAACTCCTTTTACACGTCTAGGGGTGGATATCATAGGTCCATTGCCCAACGCCACTAAGCGGGGGAACAGATTTATTTTAACTATAGTAGACCATGCAACGAGATATCCGGAAGCGATCCCATTATGTAATATAGAGACCCAGACTGTAGCAGAAGCCTTAGTAAATTACATGAGTAAGATGGGTTTTCCTTCTGAGATAATCACAGATTTAGGAACCTCTCATACATCCAAACTTATGAAAAGGTTAGGCAGGGGGGTCGTTCACATCAATGCCCTGAAGCCTTATTACAGAGAGACCAACCATGTGCAGTTTGCAATAAAAGCGGCTGATAAGGAGGAACATGGGTTGCCCTTCGGGGAAGGGAGGGGCCCACAAAAGTTCAATCCACAAGAGGTGCAGATCAGCCCTGCTCTATCCAGAGAACAGCAGAATAGTTGTAGAACGCTGGTTACAAAACTTCAAGAAGTGTTCTCAAACAAACCTGGTGTTGACAAGGGAGTGCTACCCAGGACTGACACAGGGAATGCTTCTCCTCAGTCTGTAACACCATATAGAGTAACAGGTTATTACTGTGACAATATTCGCAAAGAGCTAGACGAAATGCTGCTGAACAATCAAATTATTGCACACTCATCTAGCGCTTGGTTAGCCCCTGTAGTTTTAGTAGACAAGCCGGATGGCAGTGTCAGGTTCTGTGTGTACTACAGCAAGTTATATTCAGTAACTAAACCTGATGCTTATCCTATGCCTAGGCTTGATGACCTAAGTGAGACGATTGGAGGTTGCAGAGTCATATCCTTTTTAGGTCTAACCAAAGAGTGTTGGCAAGGAAGAAGGGATCCTAAGGACCAAGAGAATATCGCATTTTGTAGTCCATTTGGCCTGTTTGAATTTTGAGTCCTTAGCTTTGGCTTGCGAAATTCACCAGCAACATTTCAAAGGCTCATGGACCATACTCTGAAAGGGCTTAGTGACTTCACGGTAGCTTATATCGATGACATAGGGGTCTTTAGCAACACCTGGCAAGATCACCTACATCATCTAGAATTAGTGCTACAAAGATTGAAAGATGCTGGCTTAACCGTTAAAGCTAGTAAGTGTCAGCTAGGTAACTCAGAGATGAAGTACCTAGGTCACATAGTGGGAGGAGGCCTAATCAAACCTTTAGAGGCCAAGGTAGAAGCAATCCTGAATTGGCCCAGACCTACCACTAAAAAGAAAGTGAGATCCTTTTTAGGTCTGGCAGGGTATTACAGAAAGTTTATACCCGGTTTCAGTGAGATTGCTGCACCTTTATCAGACCTGACAAAGAAGCAGAGCAGCAACAGCGTTTCCTGGTCGGAAGAGTGCGAGATGGCGTTTGGACAGCTGAAAGATGCTCTAACCAACCATCCAGTGCTGCATGCTCCTGACTTCAACAGAGAGTTCATCATCTACACGGATGCGTCTAATGCCGGTGTGGGAGCGGTACTGTGCCAACAGGATGATAGCGGAGACCAACATCCAGTGGCGTACCTGAGCAAGAAGTTGCTTCCCAGGGAGAAGAATCTTTCTACCATCGAGAAAGAATGTTTGGCGATCATCTTTGCGATCCGGAAGTTGAAGGCTTACGTCTGGGGTCGACATTTTACCTTGTGCACTGATCACTCACCTCTGTCGTGGTTGCGGACTATGAAATCACAGAACAGTAAACTGATGAGGTGGGCGCTTCTTTTGCAGGACTATGATTTCGAGGTTAAGGTGGTCAGAGGGACTATAAACTGTGTGACTGATGCCTTATCCAGAAGACCGGAAGACGACATCTGAAGAACTTATGGACTCTGTACATGGTATATGGCAGTGTAAAATGTGTGGACAGTTATGTGTTGTGTTATGATAAATGTTATGCATTGCATGTTTTTATATACCTGTATGGCGGAAGTGTAAGTATATTTGAATACTGTAGTTATATTAAACTGTGTTGATAAATGTAATGGTTTATGTTGGTTGCAGTTGTTTTGGGGAAAAAGCACCTTAGCTTTCCCCCACAAAACAACTTATTAAAGGGGGAAGGTATGTGACGTGTGCCATGACGTCACCTGCCTGTCTTGGCTAAGGCTGGAGTTTCCTGGCCTATGGCCTATGGGTGGAGTTTTTGTATATAAGGGGGGAGTGCAAAGAAGGGGGAGTTTTTAATTAGAGAGTTGGGGAGAGTGAGAGAGGGCTTGAAGGAAGATCTGTAAACAGGGTTAGATATAGGTTGAGTAATTGAGTAATTGAGTGTTAAGTAACCAAGAACTGTGCAGGGTTAAGGTCTGAGAAATATAGTGTGACAAGTGATTCTTTTACTCAGTGATTTCCCTTTTATTTTTGTATTCAATAAATCATCATTTTTATTTTGAAATCCATACTAAGTCTGAAGTGTCAGGTTTATGTGTGGTTGGTGGCAGCGAAGTTGTGTGTGTGTGTGTGTGAGAAGGATCGTGACCTGTCATCTCTTGTGGTGACGTAGGAGGAGGTGGCAGTCGCGACAAAAAAAAAAAAAAAGAGGTTACTTACCTGTAACCATAGTTCTTTGAGTGGTCCTCTGTGAATTCATACAACTCGCCCATCCTTCCCCTCTATCCGTCATGGGTTAGCTATGTAATTATTTAATTAATTCTTTCCTTCATACCCGGCGGATAAAATTAAGGAACTGGGGAAGATGGTGGATGGGAGGAGCATATACCTCGTGGAGGATCACATCATAAAATTGTTACTTTTAGCTCTAGAATCTTCCAAGTCAGTGGAGGCACAGACAATACCCATAGGTGTGAATTCACAGAGGACAACTCAAAGAACTATGGTTACAGGTAAGTAACCTCTTTTTAACCTGGTCCCAAGCTAATTACTATGAGAAGTGGAACAAAATAAGGAGAGCTGTGGCCTGCAGGGCATGTAATGTTATGGTAGAGCAGTATCCTTTTAAATCTGTCTTCTTCAATATAGATAGGCACAAATCTCAGTTCAGAGGTTCATGCCTGTTCATATGCACAGCATTCACCCGCCTCCCCAGCCAATGACTTGCTCACTAATCGGAGCACATGCATCTCCTCCTCCTCCTCAGCTGTTTGAACAGTCCCCAGCAGGAACACAGATTGCCTGTCCTGTCTCCTTGTCTGAGTGGGCAATCAGCCAAGGAGGCGGGGTATGGAAGCCCATGCTCCTGCTGGACACCAGTTGAACAGCTGAAGGAGAGGAGTGTGTGCCAGCTGTGAGTGGGGGATCCAGCTGGGGAGGTGGCATGCATATGAACCAGCATGAACCTCCAAACTAATATCACACATATCAATATTGATATGTAAAAGGCCAGATCTAGACCAAACTAGAGGAGAAAAAACTGGGTGATTCAGGATGCTTACGCACCAGCACTCTGACAGATGGGTTGTGGGGAAACAGTTGTGGAAAGAACCTTCTGAACTGTACAGGCCTCATACAACATACTGCATTACCGAAATGGAGAGAGAAGAATGGGATTAAGTCTCAATTAATATATACCAGCTCTGTGTTTGTCTGTTGGCTCAGTTTTGGACATCTTAGTGTGGTAGTAATAGTTGCATTCCTCTAACCAAATGTAGTTATAGCTGTTTATTATTAAACACCTGATAAGCAGTTAAATTTTGGGTGTCTAAAGTTGAGCTTATATGTCAATTGGTATTTCTCTTGGCTCTCTCCATGCTCATTGTCCCTCTTGATTTTTTTCCTATGTCTTTTTAAAAATATAACTTGAAGGTTGGCATTCTGTAAAGTAAAATGCTGACTCAAGCACGTTTCTGGTCCCTTGACCTGGTCCCCAGCAGCATTGTTAGGAGATAAAATTATTGTTGTTGCACCCCAATGTTTCATTTTAAAGCATGTATAGAACATGGAAAAGCAGGTATGTAAAATATGTAGGAAAATAGATAAGCTAATGACAATATCTGTAGTACCAATTCAGGGAACATTCTAAGGAAAAAAAGGATAAACTTATATCTCCATCTCTTCCTTGTACTCAGTTGCTTGATGAAGCTACATATTTCTGAATCTCATTAGTCTGTCTTCTGTAAAAACAGATATTGGGAGTAGAAAACTGTTGATTCAACTGTGACTGTGTTTTGGATTTCACATCCCACCTTTGACTTCTATTTAGAAGTCTGAACAAGTTCTATGTCTTGCAGCCTCACCAATCTGGTGAAATGGCTGCTTTGTATTTAATCATACTTACATTGCAACAATTTTGTATCACTTCCTGTGATCTTGTATCAAAATATTAAATGAGCCAGCTGACCAAGAAGATTTGATTTAAACTTTAGTGTTATCAGATAGCATGTTTTCTATATCTTGTATGTAGTTGTTTTTTAATGTGTTTACATTATAGGTGTTTCGACCACAAATAGTAACTGAAGAGTTCCTTTGCAGCTATGGGACTATACTGGTAAGAAACAGTTTTATGTTTCTCTCCTGACAGTGGATATAAATAATTAAAATGGAAACAAACAATAACTAACACAATGCCTAGAATGTTAACAGTTTTTAAATGTTAGGATATATGTATGGTTTTCAATATAAGCTGCTGAATTTTTTTCCTGTTTAGACCTTTGGAACATCTAGAGCTGATAATATTAGTCCACCCTCTCTCCACTGTGTGTACTCCCCTCCCACTTGTGGTCCTCAGTTTCCCTTTAGCATTTTAGAGCCTTCGTATTTTGCTCACATTTGTATTTAGTTATTTCTGACGTGTGCTTGCATTGGTCCTTCTTTCCCATCCACTCTTCTGAATCTCTTCCTCTAAAGCAGGGGTGTCCAACCTTTCACCTTCCCTGGGCCACATTAGAAGATGAAAATTTGGTTTGGGCCGCACATACATTTGGTTTGGGCCGCATGGGGGGCAGCCCTAGCTGTCCTCCGCAGCCCCACTCCAAGCACGCTTACCAGCAGCTGCGATCTCAGACAGCAGAGGCTGCCAGCTTCGACTCCGGTGGCTTTATGGGGCTGGGAGGGGGTCTGCCTATTGCCGGGGATGGTGCAATGCAGTCACGCATCCCCCCTGTCCCCTCCCCTCCCACTCCTTCCTTCCTTCCCTCTCTGCCCCTCTACTGTTGTGACATGCCCCGGCCACATTCCAGCCGCAAGCACCAGCAGTTTAACTTGAAACTTTGGAATTTCTTTAAAAATAAAAAATTGCACTGGGCCGCATTATGACCTGACCTGGGCTGCATGCGGCCCTCGGGCCGCAGGTTGGACAAGCCTGCTCTAAAAAGAAAGTATTTGATTGATTGATTGATTGATTGATTGATTGATTGATTGATTGATTGATTGATTGATTGATTGATTGATTGATTGATTGATTGATTGATTGATTGATTGATTGATTGATTGATTGATTGATTGATTGATTGGATTTCTATCCTGTCCATCTAGACCAGGGGTCAGGGAACTTTTTTCCTTTTACCCCCTAAAAAATTTATATGTGCCGACATTACCCCCTTGATTTGAAAGGAAGGAAATCATACATTATTTGAATTCAAAATCTTATTGAATCTACACAGGCTGTGTACCGAACTAGCAGGATATATCATCAGTATCAATGGCTGCCAGGAGATGTACTGAACTATGGGTTTGCACAAACTTAACAAAGATGTCCACTATTTTTGCTGGAACACATTGCACACAAGCCATGGGGTGGTAGATGGACTAGTAAGGTGTCCAATGTGCCTAGCAAGTTGCATTAAATGTTTGCTAGCTCACAGAGGATTTAATCATCATCAATGGCTCCCAGAGTGGTACTCGCAATGATGTGCTTGCTAGAGACAGCCAAGGCAAAGTTGTGGGGGGGCTTTTCCTACCACTTTAATCATTCTGTGTGTGGTGTGCAAAAAGGAACAAGCCAGGCTAAAAGTCATGTCACCCACCCTGGTGCCATAGCCCAACATTAAAGGACCAGTGTGCTTTTTTTCATCATAATCAATGGAAAACTCAGCAGTGGCCAAAGGACTGGAAAAGATCATTCTACATCCCAATCCCAAAGAAGGGCAGTGCCAAAGAATGCTCCAACTACCATACAATTGAACTCATTTCACACGCTAGCAAGGTTATGCTCAAAATCCTCCAAGGCAGGCTTCAGCAGTATGTGGACCGAGAACCTCCCAGAAGTGCAAGCTGGATTTTGAAGGGGCAGAGGAACTAGAGATCAAATTGCTACCATGTGCTGAATTATGGAGAAAGCCAGAGAATTCCAGAAAAACATTTACTTCTGCTACATTGACTATGCAAAAGCCTTTGACTGTGTGGACCACAACAAACTATGGGAAGTTCTTCAAGAAATGGGAGTGCCTGACCACCTTATCTAATTCCTGAGAAATCTATATGTGGGACAGGAAGCAACAGTTAGAACTGGATATGGAACAACTGGTTGGTTCAAAATTGGGAAAGTAGTTTGACAAGGCTATATATTGTCTCCCTGTTTATTTACTGTAACTTCTATGCAGACTACATCACGAGAAAGGCTGGACTGGAGGAATCCCAAACTGGAATTAAGATTGCTGGAAGAAATATCAATAACCTCAAATATACAGACGATACCATTCTGGTGGCAGAAAGTGAGGAGGAATTAAAGAACCTCTTAATGAAGGTGAAAGAGGAGAGCCAAAAATGGTCTGAAGCTCAACATCAAAAAAACTAAGATCATGGCCACTGGTCCCGTCACCTCCTGGCAAATAGAAGGGGAAGATATGGAGGTAGTGACAGATTTTACTTTCTTGGGCTCCATGATCACTGCAGATAGTGACAGCAGCCACGAAATTCAAAGACGCCTGCTTCTTGGGAGGAAAGCGATGACAAACCTAGACAGCATCTTAAAAAGCCACCCTCCCCCCCCGCGTTAATTCAAGCCTTCTGTTTTGCTTGCCTGTTCTTTTTCATAGTTTTGATTCAGTCTCTCTCTCTCTCAAGCAGGCTTATCTCTGATCTCTGAAAGAACGGAGGATTTACAAGTGCCCTGCTGCAACCAAGGAAGTAACAGGGAGAGGTGGCTTACAATTTGAGCTTTGGCTGCAGAGGGTGGGGGTGGGAGAGAGGAGGGTAGCACTCTGCTCATCAACCCCAGGATTTTCACTTTTACCCCATTTGGGGTAATTTACTCCTGTTCCCTGACCACTGCCATAGTTAATTGCAGCAACTAATTCCCATTAAAATAATAAACACTAAAACTAGGCTAAGGTGGGTTAGCCCCACCTCCTTCTGTTACCTACATTCTTTTTCCTGCAAACTACAGAACAGATACCATCAATAACTTATCTCAGGCAAAAGTTCTCTTCCTCCCCATGGTCTCTCTCTCACATAGCCCATCGTCCAATTTTCTACATTCCTCGGACCTTCTTCTTCATGACTGTAAACCAATTAACTCAAAGAGGCATAACTGTCCTCTCCACCCCCAATTCTCATGGAGATGCAGGTGGTTTATCTCCATTTTAATTAGAAAAGAATTTATTGGGTCTTCGCACTGGGCCTCCTTGTCCTTGCATCCTTATCAGGTTTCATGCTGTTCCAGCCTGGCTGTAAATTAAGAAAAATAACCTCTCTTCCTTTCTCTCATTCCCATGTCTTCAACTCCTTTCACTTTTAAAACCTAACAGACTCCATTTTCTTTCATGCTCATTGACTACGAACCCCACTCTCCTTCAATCTTATGACACACCACACCTTAAGATACAAAAATCCAGGGTTACAAACAAGCCTGCATTTTTGTCTAAACAAAAGCTAGGTTACATGGTTTGGCCTAGTAATCTCACTAACTCTATTTTAAAGTTATACAATGAAATAATAATCAATGGCAATTTAATGTATGCATTCTAAGTAGCAAAACATGACGTAGAAAAAGTTGTAACAGCAGCATTTGAATATAGAACCTTGGTGTTAAGCAAGTCTAGGAGTCTGAAAAATAGAAAACAGTCAGGTTAGTATTAAAACAGTAATACACTCTGGTTATGCTCAGGAACCAGTAAATCAGGAACCACTTGTTCAACCATCTTCCATGCCACAATGCATCTTAGAGAAGCTGTCTACCACGATGTTCATCTTGCCTGGAATGTGTTAAACCTCAAAATCGAAATCCTGCAATGTTAAACTCAATGCAACACTTTTTGGTTATGAGATTTCATCTTTTGCAACCAGACCAGTGCACGATGGTCAGTCTGCAGGACAAATTTGCACCTCCATAGGTATGGCTGGAGATGTTAAAATGTCCATACAATAGAATAGGCCTCTTTTTCAGGTACAGAGTAGGCCCTTTCATTGAGAATTAGCTTCTTACTGAAGAAACTGATAGGATAACAAATCCCATCATCCCCTTTTTGCAACAACACAGCTCCTAATCCCCAATCTAAAGCATCAGTCTGTAACACAAAAGGTTTGTCAAAATCAGGTGATTTCAAGAGAGGAGAGGAAATAATTTTAGTTTTCAAGGCATCAAAAGCTTTTTGACAATCAGGTTTTTTCTATGAGCTCTGTCAAAGGAGCTGCCGTGTCACTGAAATTAGAAATGAATTTCCTGTAATAACCAACCAGGCTTAGAAATAATTGCACCTGTTTCTTTGAGATAGGAACAAGCCACTTTAGGATACTGTCCACCTTGACCTGTATGGGTTGAATTTCTCGACCAATCAAATGACCCAAATACAAAAGTTTCGCTTTTACCCACTGACATTTGTTGGCTTTGACTGTCAGACCAGCATTCTGCAAGCTACATAACACAGTTTCAATGTGAGATATATGGAAGGCAAAATCAGGACTAAATATAGCAAGATCATCCAAATAAGCCAAAGCAAATGGAAGATCAGCTAACAGTTTGTCCATCATTCTATGGAAAATCGCTCATGTGTTCTTCAATCTGTGCAAGAGCCTTCTGAAATGGAAAGTTCTTACGTGGCTTATGAACGTGGTTTTGTCCATCACCCCTTCTTCTAGCTTTATTTGGTAGTGCCCACTGGAAATATCTATTACAGAAATGTACATAGCATTGGATAGTTTTTCAGTCAGAGAATCCATACGAGGTAAAGGTCAGGAACATTCATGCTATTCAATTTCCTGTAGTCCACACAAAATATAACCTCATCCAAAATTTCTCTAACATTATTTTTCTTTGGCACAATGACAATTGGGCTGGCCCATGCTGCATGGCTTGGTTCAATCACATCCAACTCTAGCATCTTTTGAATCTCGTTCTCAGTCTGCACAGCATGAGCCCCTATAGTCCTATAGGGACTGGACCTCACAGGTGGGCTGTCCCCAGTGCCTATAGCATGGGTGACTAAATCAGTGGAACCAGGTTTGTCAGAAAGCACACTTTGGTAATATTCCAGGATTGGAGAAAGCCACTCTTGCTCATCAGGAGTACCTGAATGAACAAAGTTGTCTAGCCCATTTCCAGTATTATGTTCCACTCTTTGACACGTGTCACAAGAAGAAACAAAATCTCTCACAGATCTCTTCATTTTTGGCCAGTAAAATGTTTAGTGACTCTCTGTAAATTGTTTTTGATTCCCATGTGTCCTGAAAATGGAGTCGAATGAGCCAGTTCTAACACCTTGTGCCTGTAATTCTGAGGCACCACTAGTTGACTAGACGGCTCTAAATCAACTCTAGGGTCAGAAGCAAATTGACGGTACAACAAACCATTCAGATCCCAGCAAAAATTCACAGGCTTGGACTGACTCCACGCTTAGGACTGGTCAGCTTGAGACCACAATAAAATTAAAGAAGGGTCAGTTTCGAGCTGTCTTTTGAACTCACTTGAGCCTGCCATTTCACTAACAAACCCCTCTTTTGGGCTAACAAATTCTGTGGGAGCTGCTTCTGGTTTCCCAGGCAACAGAAGTTGCTCCTTAGCTGGTTAAACTGGTCTGGCTAGTGGGGCTGTTCCACCTGAAGGGATTTAGACCACGAGCTGCCCTACTGTCAGGTTTCCTCAAGGGAAGAATCAGTTATTAAGATGTTTGCTGTCTCTTTCAAGACCACTCCTGGGTCTCCCTTAAAGGGACGTTTGTCAAAATGGCTTGAGAACATGAATCTATGAGGGAAGGATCTGCGTCCCCAGCCTTTTTGTTAGAGTCTCTGGGTTCAGTTGTCTTGAAGACACAGACAGAGATTCGTCTTGCAGTAGTTTTACAGGTATGGACTGCAAATCTACAGATTCATGGTTTGTAGGCATGCTAGAAAAATAAGAATGCCCCTTGACCACCCCACTAATTCAGTCAATAGCTGCTGGAGCCTACCCGCTTGAAGGTAAAGTCCAGTTAGTTATCTATCCTCTCTAGTTAAATCAAAATGATGTAAAATCAAAGTCTCACCCATCCTTCAATAAATCCAGGCAGACTGTTTGGAAATCAAACATTGTAGATCCATGGTATCAAACTGTAATGTCCACTGGAGGGGTTGAATAGCCTTCCCATCCTCTTCAACAGCTCCAAAACCTCCAGCTTGCAAAGGGTAATCTGAGATGGGCTGCATAGCTGGAATTCCTCCATCTTCTCTCGCTTCTTTTTCGGCTTGTGCTGAATTAACCCCTCGTGGCCCTGGAGCTGGCAGTGCCACTTCCTGAAACTGAAAACCTCCTCTAGAATCATCTGTCTGGAAACTTGCAAAGTCAAGCAGGCTTCTAACAGCGACTGCATCATCTCCTTGGTCTGGAACCTGAAGTGCTGTTGCTTGAAGCAGGAATCCCTCTGTGACACCATCTCTCTGGGTCCCCTCCATGCTCATTGTACCTCTTAAGAAGTCATATGGTGATAGAAAGTCTTCTTCCTTGGCTAGCTGAGGGTTAACTCCCCACTGTCTGAGAGTGACAACGCTGCTCTCTGGGGTTGGAAGTCTCAGGAAGCATCCTTTGCCTGGGACTCCCCGAAGTCTCGCTGGCCCCGAACGATGTCATCAGGTGCTAGGAGTGCCACCTCTCCTGGGTGGTTACCCAACCATTGTTCAGAAACAGCTAACCCTTTCTGGTTCTGACTATGCATCTTTTCCAGGGTATTCCATATGCCTCTCTGAACGGCTAAGGGTTCCATCAGGAATTTGATTATCACATCCACTTTAAACAAAGGCTGAGTTGATGAGGCTCCTGCCCTCAGGCTGGGTGCATCTTCAGGGTGAGTAACTGAGCTCCAGCTCTCCTGAGCTGCCCTTACTCTTGCTGGACGTTATGCTTGGTCTCCAGCCTCCAGAACTTGGACTGTTGTCTCTCTGGACTGCTCTCTTGCATCTGGCCTGACCCACAGCACTGGTTCACAGCTGTTGGCTTCTCCAGTAGCCGCAGCTCCAGTCAGCTCCTTTACCTCTGGACTTTCCCATTGCACTGTTTCACTGCCTCTGGTACTTCCAGACAATGAAGTATCCACAGTTCCAGTTTCTGCAATGCTAACCACCACCTCTTGTGGTAGAAGGTCCTGTGAGGGCTTCCTGTACCATCTACCTGTCATTTTGCCCATCCTTTAACATCTTGGAGTTCTGTATGTTATTGGTTTTATTGTTTTTAAACTTTGTTATGCCACACAGAGTAGACTATCTGTCTAGATGGGTGGGGTATAAATCTAATAAAATAAAATAAATAAATAAATTTTGCCTAAGCAAAAATAACAACTTAGGTAAAAGCTGCTTTGTTCTGTAGCCGTTTGAACATGTAAAACTGTCCCCATTAGGATAGTCTCTCAGTCAGCTCAGATTGTCCGTCTTGCAGCTGCCACAATGTCAAGAACCAAATCTCCCTAAGGAGCATAGGTCCTTTGGGCAGGGAGTTCTGCAGACCACAGGTCTACCACTTTACACTGGGGCAAGTCCTCAATCTCCAGCAGTGAGTTGGATGTGCACCTGGACAAGCCTGAGCTTAAAAGAAGATGTTTACTCAGTATTTTGTAAGTATTGCAACATGCGCTTTGTGATTCCTTAGAACTCACAGCAGCTCTTTTAAATAGGACTTTTCTATGATAACAGGTGGTTTATCTCCATTCTAATTAGAAAAGAATTTGTTGAGTCTTTGCACTGGGCCTCCTTGTCTTTGCATCCTTATCTGGTTTCACACTGTACCAGCCTGGCTGTAAATTAAGAAAAACAGTCTCTCTGCCTTTCTCACATTCCCATGTCTTTGACTCCTTTTACTTTAAAAACCTAACAGACTCCATTTTCTTTCATGCTCATTGACTACAAATCCCATTCTCCTTCAATCTCATGACAAGCCATACTGCTGCTTTCCCCCTCCTTTTGCTAAGCCCCAAGGAGCTTAGCAAGTGGAGACAAAAGCAGCAGTCAAAGGGATCCTGCAGCCCTTTGACCTCTGCTTTTCCCATCCTTTTGGTAAGGCCCACGGAGCTTAGCAAGTGGAGGGGGAAAGCAGCAGCCAAAGGAATCCTGCCCTTTGACTGTTGCTTTCCCCTCCAGAATCGCTTTGATCCCTTCCCCCCTCCACTTTTTTTTGTTCTCTTATCAGCTTACTTCAGTGTATAAGACAGCCCTCAATTTTTAGTCTAAAGATTTTAGATAAAAGTATTTTCTTATACACGGAAAAAGAGATTTTAAGGCATTTTAACAGACATTTTCATAGGATTTTTCATGTATCTGCCATTCTCTTGCCAGTTCAAAGTGACAAGAAAGGTATTGTTTTATTTTGTTTTGTAGGTCTATAAATAGTTTTAGGATGCAATATCAGCACTGACCACTGCAGTATTTTCCTGTATTTTCCTGGTGTGTGGGTAATAAAGAAAGAAAGATAATGCAATGTGTTAAT
This sequence comes from Pogona vitticeps, assembly GCF_051106095.1. Lineage (NCBI taxonomy): Eukaryota > Metazoa > Chordata > Lepidosauria > Squamata > Agamidae > Pogona > Pogona vitticeps. The sequence goes on along the minus strand of NC_135788.1, from coordinate 53,535,096 downwards.
AATGCTGTAAGCGGATTCACTATTAGTCTTAGGTAAATCCTCTTCAGGCAATACAAATGAATTGTTAATAAAAGAACTTTTATTAATACAACTGTTTGTTTCATCTTTATTAAACTCAGCAGAACTTTGTAACTTCAACTGGGGAGGGGAACTTTCCCAGAACCACAATAAAGACTTCTTGCTTTTCAGATCCTTTAGTAATATGTTTTTGCCCTTTTCTCCTCCTTAGTCGGTTGCCTCAGAAACCCGTTGCGGACCACACACAGGGTCCCGCAACAAGGATGGCGGGCCCAATCTCTCTCTTTTGCTGCCTCTCTCTCCAGAGCTGGATCCATAGGGTGTGCCTTTGTCTCGAGCTCTCACTACCTCCATCACACGTGATTCTTCCTCCTTTTCTGCTCATGTCTTTGTCTCTTGCTTTCTCTCTTGTCCTGTCACTACATCCCATGTCTGTCCTGTGGTCTGTGCTATTCTAGTTGTTATTTGAGGGGACGGCTCACTCTCTTTTACTTCCTGTGTCTCCTCCTCACAAATCCACAATATGACAGATTCCTTTCACAAATGAGGCAATGATAACGATGTCCTGGTTGCCTCAAATAATGGGTAAGATATCATGTTCTTTTTGAAAACTCTTTTAACAATTTAGACTTGTTTTTAGAAGTACAAAGATCTTGCACTGACATGCTAACTGTAGCTCCCCAGAAAGGAAGCTGAATGGGCTGCTAGAGGCAAATGATAAGGCAATCCTGCCCACACCAAAAAAGTAGAATACCCTTGACAGAAGCCAGAAAGATGTGGGTAGGAATGCTTTGGGAGTGAGCTGGTTCACCCTAGCAAAGATGTTGTCTTTAGCAGCCTGTCCCTGTAAAGTCCAGACTGCAGGCTTGTCTGATCACACAGACATTTGTGGCTGGTCTTTGACCGTAATAAAGTTTTATCTATCTATCTATCTATCTATCTATCTATCTATCTATCTATCTATCTATCTATCTATCTATCTATCTATCTATCTATCTATCTATCTATCTATCTATCTATCTATCTATCTATCTATCTATCTATCTATCTATCTGTCTGTCTGTCTGTCTGTCTGTCTGTCTGTCTGTCTGTCTGTCTGTCTGTCTGTCAATCAATCAATCAATCAATCATACATTAGGAAGGTGAAGCTACTTTGTGTGAATGCTTATTTTTATGAAGAATTATTTAATATTGAACAAATTAGTCCCCTCATAACTCCTTATTCTGTGCTTGTTTAAGAATTGTGATTGCAAGTGAAATCTTGTTTTATATTTTTGCACACATCTGTGTGTCATCTTCTTGTTTTTATCTACATTTGAGTTTCTCTGCATGCAGCTGCTGTTCATTTTTCCATCTCCCCGTGATATTCTTCTCTGTTCATTGTCACTGATGGCCTTCTATACAGTAAAATTAGTAGAGTTTAATCTGCTCTACTTCTGACCGATTTGTGTATTTCTTTTGGAAACCTAAATTCAGAACCTTTTTTTGAAAACTCAAGACATGTGTAACAACCTATGAAGTTAGCAAACATGCCATACTTTTCTAATTGAATGTTTTCCCAGTGCACTTTAAAATTCTAAAAAGTTTAGACCATCTGCATGCTCTCATAAAGTATAAGCAATATATATTTAAATTCTGTTGAAGGTTACAGCTTCTCTAACATTTAAACATCAGTGATATATTTTGTACATTCCTCTATAATGTTTTCCATGCATAAAACTGAATCAGAAAAATGGAAATAAATTAAGTGGCACAAGAGCAATGGGAATAATAGTGAAATATTTACTTATCCCAGAACATTAATATTTCATTTTTGCTACTCCTCCTTATTTAGGTTATCCTTAAAATGTAGGAGGGTATAATTTTCTTATTTAATTTACATGTGTAACTGCATTCCTAGAATATGCATCATGTGAGGATATAAAAAAGATGGCACAAATGACAAAAATATGTTTTTAGAAACATTATTATATTCCTAATAAATTATTAGTTGCATCCTGAAATTTGAAACTCAAGATCATATCTTGACCATCAAATATTTGTTTAATATCTTCAGATTTTTATTTGGGGACAAAATCAATATCATTTAATGTGATTCAGCGCATGCTGAAGTACAGAAACTTTGATGATCTTCAATACCATTTTAAGAAACTTTAGAATTTGAAATATTTGGACTGCAATCCTGCACACAATTTATTTGAATTAAACATCATTGAGTTTAGTCTAAGCAAACAGAATTGTGCTGAAATATAAGGAAGCTATAAAAAAAAGGCTGATGTTCTGTTACCTATAGAGTTTTGTTCTGCCATTTTAACCTTAACAGGTTGTTGCTTGAATGCAGATCATCTTTTGCTATTGTTTTCTGTTAACAAAGAGGCAGAGGTTAAGAAAGCGAAAAAAATACTGTTTAAATTTTTGTATTTCCTCTTTCTACCCATGTACAAGAATTTCATCAAATCAATAGATTCTGGAGAAACAAACTTAGATGGAGCTGTAGGTAAGTGTTACGTTTGGGATATTTTTCACGCCCATTATATGTATATATATTTCCTTTGATGCAAAATAGGTATGCCATGTTTTTCCCTTATAGGTCAAACAGCTTCAGAAGAACTAGTTAAGACTGTTTTATCAATATTCGAAGCAATACTTCAACACCCAGTTTTGATCATGCATTATCACTTAACAGTAAGTCTTAGTACCATATGAACTTGCTGATTGTTTACTGGGTCTGTTCTCACTCATAAATGAATTCTTTCCAGGTCGCCAGCAGTTATTAGGATCATTTAAACATTAACTGTCAGGGTAAAAGTGGAAATGATTTAACTAATTCTGAATAAGAGTGGGGTTTTTAAATTATTTTGTACAATCACATTTCAAAAATGATGACAAATAACTTCCAACATACTAGCTGAAATTTTGTGCACACACAGTGAGGATGTTGTGATCACCACTCATTCCTTTAGTGGTTTTGGAATGCATGCAACTCCATTGCATTATGTACATGTACCATGCACCCCCAAATTCCTTTTAATCGTTAGTGGTCATTTGCTGCTGCTGCTAACATCCCTTTTTTTACAAAAGGAATTTTCTAATTTACATATTTGGTTGTCAACAGATTAGAAGCATTTACTTTCTGTGTTATATCTTGTACTTTTAGCTTCAGGCATGGCTAATCAGAATCAGTGGAGGTGTTCAATTGTGTAAACCATATCCAGTGACATGAAAAATATAAGACGGTGTAACTGAAAAGTGTCCATAATCAATAGTGAAATACAATTATTGATACAAAGCTGACTCCAGATGTATGAATTTAAATAATAAAGGTAAATAATGTACCTTTTGACTTGTTAAGCCATCTGTGGGAGCTCTTTTAAAAATGGAGTTTTAAGAGCAGGTCAGCAGGGCTTCCAAACTTATATCTGAAAACTAGGATCTCATATGTCTAAAGAAAACAAGAATAAACAAAGATACTTTAGGTATAAATCACCCATTTTTGAAGAATTTTTCTTTTCAGTCTACCACTGTCTATAGCCAGGATTACAAAGTGGGCACATATATATATGTGCAATATAGACTTTAGTCTGACAATATAACAAATCACTATTAATAGTTACTATTTCTTAAGTGTGTTTCAAATAGTAGGGGATCCCAAGTATTATTATTATTATTATTATTATTATTATTATTATTATTATTATTATTATTATTATTATTATTATTATTATTATTATTATCATCATCATCATCATCATCATCATCATCATCATCATCATCATCATCATCATCATCATCATCATCGTACCTGTAAGAGACATTGAAGATTACTGGATTTTGGAATAGAAGTGCTGAAATACACTATACCTAACCTATCAGTGTTTCCAAACTTTTTGTATGAGCATGAACTCACTATAGTAGCATATACTCTGTATCTATAATGTTTATTTCCTAATGTGATTCACATAGAGATAATATGTCCATGACCTTGTCTAGTAGTATGAGTATGAACAATTTTGTTCTGTCACATAAAATGCCTATGACTGTAAATATTGGAGACTTGTGTCTTAATCGTTTTGTAAAGCAAAGTAGAATTTCACTTGTAGGATATTTAAAAAACCCTCTTAAAATATTTTCATTTGAACTCTATTAATAGAATATGGTTATAACTGTAGGTTATCCATGTCTGATATACAAAACTAAAATACAATAACAAATACAATATAAATCCTATAGTATTTACAAGAAATATAGAGCAGACTAAAATTCCAATTACAGTTAAGTATAAATTTCTAATCTGATTATTGTAGTAATTTAATCATCTGTTTTCCTGTACCCATAGTTCTTTGAGTGATCATCTGTGAATTTGCACAATCCAGCTATACTCCTTCAGTCTGCCATGCAACTCTTGTATTTCTTTATCTGTGGTGAAGTGGGAGAACTGAGGGTTAGCTGCAGGGTGGGGAGAGTGCATGGCAGAATGAATGTGTCTTAATGCTTTCCTTAAACTCTAAGATGTTTTAAAGTTATCCACACAGACACAAAAGGAACCTATATTTGTGAATTCACAGAACTACAGATCACTCATAAAATTACAGTTACAGGTAAGCAACCTGTCTTTTCTGTGTTACAAGCTGTCAAGTCCTTCTTTGTGGTCTCTGTGAATCACACATATAGATTTCTGTGCTTTGTGAGGGTTCGTTATTAAGGGGGTCAGTCACTTTCAATAAAGACCGAGACGTGGTAAACTTTCCAACTGGTTCTGCATTTATTCGAACATCAACGGGAACATTATGAGTAACAACTTTCTCAGGCTCTTGTTCCCCCAATCCGGGGCGCAAGGGTGTCCATAAACTTCCTACAAAGGGGTTACTGTCCTCCATAGTCCAAGGTCCAGTTAAACCTTTCACTGGAATCTGGGTTTCTGGAGCTTCTTCTTCTGGAGGGATTAGGGGAAGGGTCTCTTCGTCGCTGCTCCACCCCCATAAGGATGAGCCTTCTCCGGGGTCTGCCATCCATGGCCCGGGTAAACCCCCATCTTCTGTAACTCCGCCAAATGCCATGCTTTCTTTCGTTCAATCTCTTTAGCTACCGCCTCCCTCTCTTCCCTCAACTTGCGTCTCCACTCTTTTGCCTGTTTCTCCCCAGTATGAGGGACGGGGATTCAAACCTTGTTTCCTCCATCTCTCAGCCTCCTCATGAGGCACCCGCATCTGCTCCCATCTTCCGGTCCACGGATCCTGTAGCCAGATCCATCCCCAACCTCCTGGGATCTCCTCGCATTTTTCTTTTATATCCCCGGCTGCCGCCTCTATCTCCTCCTTCCCTTTTCCCGCCAAATCTTTCCCCGGCCCTGATGACAAGGTTAACCCCTTCAAGGTCTGTACCAGGTCACTGGTGTTGATACCCACATCTTTTGGCCCCTGTCTTCCTGCATTTCCCCCAACTTGCGGGTGTCCACCTGCTTGTCTTCACGACGGGGTGGTGAAGGAGGGGGAGAGGTTTGGGTTTTTTGGGTCTGTGACGGGAGCGACGGCACTCCTACATAGGCCTCCTGCTTGGGGGCCTCACATACCCCCCCATCCAAGAGTGCCGCTCGCTCTTCTTCACTTCGCGCCCACGGTCCCTGCCGAGAAAAATAATCGGCATTAGCATGTTCTAACCCCTTCCTATACTGAATGGTAAAAGAAAAAGGTTGTAATGCTAGGTACCACCTAGTTAACCTGGGGTTTGTTTCCTTCATGCGATTTAGCCACTGCAACGGGGCATGGTCTGTAACTAGAGTGAATGGTGCTCCTTGCAAGTATGGGTGGCCCATCTGATTGCCAGAGCCTCCTTCTCAGTTACCGCATATTTTTCCTCCCTTGGTTTGAGCTTACGACTCAGATACAAAATAGGATACTCTACCCCTTGGCGCCTTTGGGCTAGCACCCCTCCTAATCCCCTATCTGATGCATCGGTAAACAGGATGAACGGCAATTTAAAATCCGGGGAGAACCTAATGGGAAGGTCACAAATGATTTCCTTGAGGGTTTTAAAAGCTGCTTCATGCTCTTGTGACCATCTTACTTTAACCGGGGCCTTCTTCCTTGTCAGATCTGTCAACGGGGCCGCAATTGAAGCAAACCCGGGAATAAATTGGCGATAGTATCTGATTAACCCTAAGAACTGCTGCACCTCCCTCTTCGTCCGTGGCCTATACCAATTTGATATTTTCGTGACCTTTTCATCTTGGGGTTGTATTTCCCCTTGACCCACCTTGAAATGAAATGTTGAAATGAAATGTTTTATTACGGTCATTGACCAGCAAAATTAAGATACATTATTAAATTTGGGAATATAAAAACAATCTAAAAACATTAAAAATACTAAAACACCAAAGGACTAAAAACATCCATATACATATATATAAAACCACATTCAAACATCTTAGTAAATATCTTCTACTCCCTATCATAGGCCTTATCTATGGCCTATTACAGCTTACATTCAATGCCAAAATTGTTACTTTGAAGCTCGTAGAGCCCGTGTGAACATTACCAATTTACAAATTCTATAGCTGCGCTCTAGGTGGAACCTTTCCTTCCTGGATTTTGATTGCAGCAGCACAGAATTTGGCTACTTTTGTCAGCATATCTGAATTTAGCCCAGTACATCTGTCAGGGCATCGCCCTGTCAGCAAAAGCAGTATGTAGTGTGCCTTTGTTCGTCCAGGAAATGCCCTTATATAAGGGTTAACATGGACTTCTCGAATGTCAGAATAAAAAGCACAATGTAGTAATACATGGGAGATAGATTCAATCTCACCAGAGTTACAGGGGCATAAACGCTTAGTGTAAGGGATGTTGTTATACTTCCCTTCCTGGACTGCTGACGGAAGTGCATTGAAGCGGGCCAAAGTAAGAGCTTTGCGTTGTTTAGGAGTTAGGGGTAAGTAGAGATATTTTGCTGGTTTCAGTGGGAGCAATGCGTTGTCAACTGTAAACCTATTTCTGATAATACCAAGATCCTGCTGCCTTTCTATCTCAATAATACGCTGCTTAAGATTACTCTTGGCCCTAACGTATCCCATTTGTTGGATACTTTCTACTGAATAGCCCTATCTGTTGATTTTATGGTATATTGCTCTCTTCCAAGGTGACTGATGGTTATCCTGTAATACCAGTGAAGTCAGTCCAATTGGTTGAAAGGTTAGTTTTAGCCAAAAGTTAAAAATAGCCAGCCAAGCTCTGGCTTCAACCTTCAGGTAGCCCACTTCAAACCTGAGGGCTGCATTAGATACCTCTCTTGGAACTTGTAATATAGCCCTCACAAATTTGGACTGAACTACTTCTAACTGGATAAATGAAGAAGAAGAATAGGGGCCCAATTGTGCCCCATACAAGAGCTGACTAAGGGATTTGGCCTGAAAAAATCTTAGTGCAGCTGGAATGTACTGGCCTCCCTTAGAATAGAAGAATTTTAGTATAGTAAGGCTAGATTTTTGTGCTGCTTGTACCACGTTGTTAACATGGGCCTTGTGGTTTCCTTTATACTGGAAAACAAAACCCAAATATTTATAGGCCTTAATTTGTTCAATCTCATGCTCATCTATTAACCACTTATAGATCCTGGGCCTCTGAGCAAACACTAAAACTTTGGTCTTCGAGTAATTTATCTGGAGCATTTCTTCTTTACAGTATTGTGCGAGAGCGTATGAAGCTCTCTTAAGTCCTATTGGTGTCTGTGAAATTAGGACTGCATCATCTGCGTATAACAGAAGTGATATATGTCTATTGGCTAGTTTGGAGGGATGGAACTCTGGATGGCTGAGTGCCGTTACCATTGAATTGATATAAAAATTAAATAACAACGGAGCTAATATACACCCTTGCTTCACACCATTATAGGTTGGAACTTTATCAGACAATTGTCCTTCCTTGTTACATCTAATTCTGAGCATTGTATTTTCATGCAGCTTATACATAAGCAGCAGAAGGCGTCGATCTATTGTGGAAGACTAACTTACTCCAGAGCCTATCTCGTGAAATTAGATCAAAAGCCGATCTAAGATCAATAAAAGCGGCAAATAGGGACCCTCGGGGTTTCTTGGTGTACTTATCTACTAGGTGCCTTAGAATAAGGGCATGGTCCTGTGTAGATCTACCAGATCTAAATCCAGCTTGTTCATCTGCCAAAACACTCTCAGAGTCCATCCAATCTATCAATTTCCATGATAAATGTCTGGCATAAAGCTTACTAATTATGGGTTGTAGACTGATTGGCCTATAATTAGCTGGATTGTCTTTTTTACCTTTTTTATAAATGGGGACAATAATGGCTGTACCCCATTCCGATGGCATGTGGGCATTTGGGTCTATATAGGTGAAAAGGTTTGCCAGAATTGGAGCCCACCATTCACAGTTGTTCTTAATGAGTTCGGGAGGAATATCATCACATCCTGGGGCCTTACCAATTTTCAGTTGGTTCACAAGGTCTTTTATTTCAGAGATTGATACAGGGTGCCATTCTGGTAGATTCATATAAAGACGACTCACATGAAATGAGGAATTGTCTCTTCTGGCATAAAGCTCATGGAAGTGGGCTTCCCACACTCAAGCATTAATATAAGAGTTCATCCTAACTGAAAGATTGTTGGTAGTAAGTGTTATGGATTCCCCAAATGATTTCATATCTTTCCCCCTGACTGCTTTGATAAGTTTTTCCCATTCTATCTGTTGAGCTCTCCTTTTTTTCTCTTTAATTAATTTCTTATAGTCTTTCTTAAGTTGCAGCAGTTCATCCACTTCCATTGATGATGGGTTTTTGTTTTTATTTTGTTTAAATTTTAAAATTACCAGTTTTTTTGCATCAACACACTCCTTATCAAACCAGTTATAGGACCTGCGCTTGTTAGTATGGGTTTTTGCTGAGTTATTTGAATCAGCTAAGTCTACTAGTTTATTTATTAGTGTTTCATACAGCGCAATTACGTTGCTACTTTGGCCCGCTTTGAGAAAGGTGGAATGGATCTCAGAGAACTGATTGTTATTAAGTAGATTAGTGAAAAAGATTGTGGCCTTTCCTGACCATTTGATCCTGGAGTTGGTTAGTATCATCTCAGGATTCACAGGCAAGGCCTTCTCAATATGAGTGTGGTGTTCTTGTAATTTCAGGTATAATTTTAGTGGCAGATGATCACTATCAATCCTACTGTCGATCACCAGGTTGATGGCAGTATTCAGTATGTTACAGCTGACAATCATATAATCTATGGTACTCATCCTCGTTCCCGACCAGAAAGAGAATTCCCCTGGTATATCACCTGAAGTACTTCCATTTAATATGTGTAGGTCAAGCTGATAAACTGTGCTAAATTAAGGCCTGCATAATTACTGATAGTATCTTTAAAGAGGCGCCTAGTAACTATGGGGAAGTGTAATCCATCAGGTGGGCATAAATTATAAGTAGCATAAAGAGCATAGTCATTTGTACCCAATCTGGCATTAAAATCACCACCAATTATCATTTGGCCATCGTTAGTTAGCAAAAGGTTTTGAATATAGGTTTCAAGATCTTAGTAAATCCGTTCAATCTGGGCATTCCGTCTCTGGGGTGGTAAATATACATTGATGAACACTATTGTACTGTGATTAAATTTGACCTTCACTGCTGCAGCATTTTGATTAAGGGAGGGGAGTTTGGTCATTATAATATTGAGCTTAGTTGAAACCAATATAAGAAGGCCGCCCTTGGCTCTGCCCCTCTTTCACTGGGAGTGGCACTTATTTGGTGGGCAGAGTAACCATTAACTTCAATTTCCCCTAGTGCCCAAATCTCTTGCAGCAATAAGATATCGAACTTAGAAAGATGCTTGATGAAGGAATTGTCATTGCTCTTTGCATTCCATCCTGCTATATTCCATGACAGAACAGATATGGTGTCATTTATAGTTATCTGTCAGTCCATAAGATCAGGAGATAGGGAAGGATCCTGGGTGTTAAGATTAAAAGGTGTAGCCATGTCGGTCGTTCCAGAGCAATGCATGTCTGCAGATTGAATTGTGCTGTGTTGCGGTAGAGTGGGTTGAGATGCAGTTTTTAGAGGGCTGAGTTGAGAAGTCGTGTCCTTCTCCAAAGTGGCTAATGTTCGAAGTTCAGAATCAAATGATTTTCGTGAACTAGCCCCATGCATGAGATGTCCTTTGTTGTTTTCAGTTTCTTCACCATCTAAGGTAATCAGAATTGGAATATCCTGATGAGGTACCATCTGATGCTTAAGATCTCACTTAGGTTCTTCTGTCAGGCTGTTATCATTACTTGCTGTTGGATATTGATTGAGGGGTGCAGCTTTGGCTTGTAAGCCCGAGTCATCCGTTATTAGGTAACTTCTCAGTGGTATGGTCTTATTACATACGGAAGCAACACTAGCTTTGACTTCCTCCCATTTGTTGTTAAGGTTAATCAAGGGAGCTTGAGTTTCTTCTCTATTGCAAAGGGAAGACCTGTGATCAGATAAGGGGGAGATCATTGAGTTCTTTGGCTGTACCCTTATTGATTTCCCAGCATTGGAATCAGATCTAAAGTTGAAGTCTTCCCTTGTTACTCTTTGAGGATTGCTCCCAGAGGGGAAGTAGGCCTGCTCCGTAGAGGGGGCAAAGTTGATGGTTCAGAAAAAACTCTTGAGGGAATAATTTGAAATTTGCCCAGAAAAGTTCTCATTTTTAGGAGAATGAGAGGGATCACAGCATGTTCAAAGGTGAGACAAACTCTTGTATGACCAAACTTGTGCGGGAGCCATCGAATATTCTTGAGGTCAATCTTCCGCACTTCTATATTTAACAGTTGACTCAGGGAGATCATCACTGATCTGTGTGTCTCCCATCTCTTTCTGTTGATGACAATTGGAGCAATTTGTAACATCACCTGAGTGCTCTGAAAGATCTTTGATGACTTTGTCTCCCTATTCAATTGGGAAGCCAATTGTTGTGGAGCCAGTTGTTGTATGCCATCTTTACAGCTGAATTTGCCATCTGCCTTTTCTTTGAACCCCCTGGTTTGTGTATTATCCTTGGGTTGAAGAAGGGTCTCAGTAAGTTTCCCCAGAGCACTTTCAACTGAGTTCATTTGATTGCAAACCCGTTGTAGGTTTTCAAAGATGGCTATTACTGTTTGAGCTGTTAGGAGACATTGTTCAGCTAGAAAGTTAGCATGGTTACTTTCAGAGGGGAACTGTACTTTTTGGGGGGTAGGGGAGGTGCAAGGGGTAGAAATTGCAGATAAGTCACAAGCAGCCGATGGGGACGAGAGGGTTTCATTTCTCAGCAAAGCAAATCTGTTGTTAGTAATAATGCTGGAAGCTATAGGTAATGTAGCAAGGTTACTCACAGGACAGTTGGCTGTTATAAACTCATCCATCTTCAGTTGTTTCACCACCCTTGCAAGCAGCTGCTCCGGGCTGGTTCTGCATCGTTTACCCCCCATACAGTTCAGCCTTCTCTTTTCAACAACTAGCTACCAAAAGTCCAACTCAGAGCTACAAGTGTAGCAATTACGCCTTGCTGCAATTAATCTTGAATGGAAGAGTGGGAGCAGTAAAGCCAGAGATAACAGCGTCTTGTTATCGTAGCAGCAGCTTCAAGGTTTGTAAATAAGTACTTTAAACTCCCAACCAGGAAGAGAGAGAGCTTGAGACTTCAGACAGATTTGGATGTGTCCCGAAAAGAGTCACTTGAGCACCTGAATGCTCTGAAAATATTAAAAATAAAGATTAAAAAGATTAAAAGGATTAAAAGGGGAGCAGAGCTTGATACAAACGCTGTTCCTCCATCAAACCGGAACCGGAACCTCGGGAGATGTGTGTCACATTGATCCCTAGACCCATGCAAGTTCATGAGATTCACAGGTGGTGATTAGGATGATCATTGGCCAGGTATTGCCGATAGATGGAGAGTCTGATCACTTGTCCGCCCGCAAGGTCTTATTTGTCAGCATCATCCATTTTTCAGCCTGCGACTGACCTTGCCTCCAACTCGCCATGAGACATTTACTTCATAGGTTGACCCACCTTAAAACCGAGGTATTCCACCTTGTTAAGCCCTATCCTGCATTTCTTGGGATTGACTGTTAGACCAGCCTTCCTCAATTCTGCCAATATCATCCTCAGATGCCACAGATGTTGTTCCCAGGTCTCGCTGAAAACAATAATTAAAACAACAATTAAAAAGCCAGTAATAGAGGAAACTGATCCTCAAGAGGTTGAGGGAAATGTAAACCCTCAAGTTCAGAGTGAGGAAGAACCTAAGGAAACCTCAAGGGAAATTATTCAAAGCTCCTTAGATCTGGAGAAATGGAAACTGGAACAGGAGTATAGACTCAGAGAAAAAGCCATGGAATTGGAAATTAGAGAAGAAGAGAAAGCTAAGGAGCTAGAGCTCAAGGAACTAGAAGTCAAAGCCAGGGCTGAAGACAAAGCTCAGGAACTGCAGCTCAAAGCTGAGCAAGAGGCCAGAAAAATGGCATTTGAGCAAGAAAAAAGACAAAAGGAAATAGATTTTGAAATGGAGAAAGAAAGGGCCAGAGAAAAAGAGAGAGCTAAGGCCAGACAAATAGAACTAAGACAAAGAGAAATGGAATTTCAAATACAGGTGAAACAATTAGAATTAGCTTCTCAAAATAACAACAATAATAACAGAGCTAATGAGGGAAATTTCTCTAAGATCAATCTAAAGAAATTTCCCCAATATAGGAAAGGAGATTGCCCTGAATCTTTCCTGATTTCATTTGAGAGAGCATCCTGGAACGTTTAGATTAAGGAGGATGAAAGGATGATAATTTTGAGATCACAAATAAGTGGGGATTTAGCTGAGCTTTATTCTTTTTTTAAAAAAAATTATTTATTTATTTTAAAATTTGACAAAAAAACAAAAAAAAGAGAGAGAGAAAAGAAAAAAAGAAACTAACCCCTAAAACTGACCCCACCCCCTTTGGAGTCTGGGACTCCAGCTTCGTTAACCTGTCTGCTCCCCCAGTTTCATTTCCAGTATGTGCTAAGTGAGTATCCATACATCATAAACTTTGCCCTACACTCTTGTCTTCTTCTGGGCCCAAGAATATATTAGTCCCCAGCTTTGTTTTACATAGTCTCTTGGTTGTTCCCGTAGTGCTTCTAATAGGGTGTCCAGTTCTGCTATGTCCCATAGCTTCTTTAGTAGCTCTTCTGTCGTTGGAACCTCTTCAGTTTTCCATTTTTGGGCCCAGAGTAGTCTAGCTGCTGTGAGTATATATATAAGACAATGCTTCAATTTATTATCATTAATGCCTGATATGACATTCAATAATGCCATTTCAGGTTTTATATCTAGTTTCTGCTGGGTAATTTCTTTTGCTATATCCCATACCTGTGTCCAATAATTTTTGACCTTTTCGCATGTCCACCACATATGATAATAGGTTTCTGCATTCTTTTTACACTTCCAACATATGTTGCTGCTGCCCTCTGATATTTTTGCTAATCTTACAGGTGTGTAATGCCATCTATAAAACATTTTAAGGATATTTTCTCTAAGATTTGCTGGTTTCAGCATCTTATAGCTTTCTTTCCACATCTTAGTCCAATCATCAAGATCCACACTGTATCCAAATTTTTTTGCCCATTTTACCATTGTCTCTTTTACCCTCTCATCCTCTAAATCGTATTCTACTAAGTATGTATACATTTTTTAAATTATTCTTTCATCCGTATATATCCACAATCTATCCACTTGTACTTTACCCTCAAAGAACCCCACCATCCTATCTTTTTTATGTCTTGATTCTAGTTTTGCCATTGACCACCAATCGACAGCTATACCCATTTTCTCAAGCTCTTGTTTGTCTTTTATCTTCTGCTCATTAGTTAACAGATTTTCATATGCAGTTAGCATTCCTTTCTGGTTCAAGGTTTTTAATGTGAACGCTTCTATGGGTGCCACCCACAATGGTATTTTCTCATAAGTTTGTGCTTGAAATTTTTGGCATACCATCCCTAGGGCCTTCCTAATAATGTGTTCTCCAAACTGTGAGTGTTCCCTATATTTCCCATACCATACATATGCGTGCCATCCCATCTTTAAATCGTGCCCCTCTAGTTTCAGAAGTCTTTGATTTTCTAAAGTTATCAATTCTTTAATCCAGGTCATCACGGAGGCCTTATAATATAATAACCAGTTCGGCAAGCCCACTCCCCCCCTTTCTTTCAAATCTTGTAATAGTTTAAGTTTTATTCTTGGCTTCTTAGATTTCCATAAAAAAATTGATGTTACTCTGTCCAAATCCTTGAAGTATTTAAAATTCAATAGTATTGGGAGATTTTGAAACAGGAATAGGAGTTTAGGTAAGATCATCATTTTTATTGCTGATATTCTTCCCATGAATGTGAGTTGTAGTTTGTTCCAATCCTCCAGATTTTTCTGAATTTCTTTCTGCATTGCTAAGTAGTTTTCTTTCATTAAATTGCTTGGTTTTTTGGTGATGATCACTCCTAAATATTTAATTTTTTTCACCGCCTCAAAGTTTGAATTCCGTGCTAATTTTTGAACATCTTCTTTCTTTATGTTTTTTGTCATGAATTTGGTTTTTTGATAGTTTACTTTAAATCCGGCCACCTGTCCGAAAGCTTCTATAATTTCCAATAACCCTTCTAGATTTTCCAAAGGGTTTTCTAGTATTATCGCTAAGTCATCTGCATATGCTTGTAGCTTAAATTCTTCTCCTCTAATCTTGAGTCCTTTAATTGCTTCGTTCTCTCTAATCTGCTTGTTAAGTATTTCCAGTACTAAAATAAATAGTAGGGGGGATAATGGGCAGCTCTGTCTTGTTCCTTGTTCAATCTGTATATTCCCAGTTAGGCTTCCGTTAACTTTTATCTTGGCTACTTGCATAGTATATATTGCCTTGATTGCTTGGAAATATGTTCCTTGGAGGCCCATTCTCTTCAGTAATGATAGCATAAACTCCCAGTTTACATTATCGAAGGCTTTTTCTGCATCAAGGAAGATTAGCATCATTTGCTTTTCAGGATGTATTTCGTAGTATTCCAGTATATCTATTATTGTCCTTATATTGGATGATAGTTTCCTTTTAGATAAGAAGCCTGTTTGGTCTTTGTGTATTATTGTTTCAAGCACCTCCTTTAGTCTTGTAGCTAGAATGGTTGTATAAATCTTATAATCAACATTTAGAAGAAAGATCGGTCTGTAATTCTTAATTAGTCTTTTATCCGTGCCTTCTTTATGTATTAACGAGATATGTGCTTCTTTCCAGGAATTAGGCATTTCCCCTTTATTTTGTATATCTTCAGTTAATTTCTTAAATTGTGGACCTAAGA
The DNA here is from genome assembly GCF_051106095.1 of Pogona vitticeps. Lineage (NCBI taxonomy): Eukaryota > Metazoa > Chordata > Lepidosauria > Squamata > Agamidae > Pogona > Pogona vitticeps. Next base: position 53,519,739 of record NC_135788.1, on the reverse strand, counting down.
TTTCTTCAAATGTCTTGTAGTATTCTGCTGGTAGTCCATCTGGACCAGGGGATTTACCGCTTTTCTGTTTCTTCCATGCTTCTCCGATCTCTTCCATTGTGATTGGTTTGTTCAGTTTCTCCAGTTGTTGATGATTCAATCTCCATTCTGGAATATTATCCCAATAGTTTTTTTGTTTTCCTTCTTCTCCTTCTTTTTTCTTGTATAGTTCAGTGAAAAATTCATAGATCTCCTTTTCGATCTCCTTTTGTTTATAAACTTCCTTTCCTTGCTTATCCAATATTGCCGTGATCCTTGTTTTCTCTCTCTCCCTTTTTAGTCTATATGCTAACCATCTTTCCAGTTTGTTTCCATTTTCAAAAAAATTTTGCCTTGCAAGTTTGATTTTCTTCTCCATCTCTTCCTGTTCTAGTAAATTAATTTTATGCTGTAGAATATTTATTTTGTTAAGCAGTCCCTTTTTTGTTGGTGCCTTCTTGAGCTCTGCTTCCTCTTTCTTTAAATATGTTATTAAGGTTTGGTATTGTTTCTTTCTTTCTTTTTTCCTTTGTACATTGAATTCTATTGCGTGTCCTCGAAAGTATGCTTTGGCTGCATCCCATATCATTGTCATTCCTGTGTCTTGAGGTTTGTTAGTTTGGAAAAAAAAGTTCAACTCATTTTTTATTTTATTTACAAAGTTCTCTACTCTCAGCAGTTGCGTGTTAAGTCTCCAAAATCCACTCCTTATTCTCTCCCCTAAGGTTAGCAGTACTGGATTGTGGTCTGCATATGTGTTTGGTAGAATTTCTATATCCTCTGCTTGGTGTATAGCTTCCGCTGATATGCAGCAGTTGTCTATTCTTGACCATGATTTATGTCTGTTGGAGTAGAATGTATAGTCTCTTCTGTTTGGGTTCCTAAGTCTCCATAAATCGATTAGGTTCAATTCTTCTGCCATTTCAAGGAACACCTTGGGTATCATATTCCTTGACTTTTTCCTCCCATGCCGAATTTCTTTGGATGTGTCTTTCTCTTTATCAATTATTGCATTAAAATCTCCCATAATGCATATTTTCTGTTCTGACCTTTGCAATAGCTGGTTCTTTAGTTGTGAGTAAAACTTGACTTCTGCTTCTTTCGGTGCATATATGTTGACCAGCAGGAGTTTTTCTCCTTCCTTAGAGATTTCTACCATTAATAGTCTCCCTTCTTCGCCGGTAAACACTAATACTGGCTCCAGCTCTTTTTTGATGTACAGGGCCACTCCTTTTTTGTTTTGTTTGTTTGAAGCTATAAAGACTTTGCCCAATTTTGGATTTTCTAACAGTTTTTTATCTTTTTCTCTAATATGGGTCTCCTGAATAAATATAATGTCCATCTTTGCTTTAAGAAGTTTGGTGAATATTTTTCTTCTTTTTGGGGGTGAGTTAAGTCCTTTGACATTTACGGAGAGGAGCTTGATCTGTCTATACATCTTGCTGATCTTTATTACCTTTTTAATCTTTTTGTTTCTTCCCCTTTCTTCCCCTTCCTGGAGATAAACTTTGACTTCCATCCCCTCTTGCTACTTGTCCTTCCTCTTCTTCCTCCTCTGATTCCTCACTCAAAAGTTTTAGGTCCTCTTCTGATAGGTTCAATTCATGCTTCATTTCCCTCATGAAATTCCTGGCTTTCATCTTACTGTTAAGGTTAAATCTCCTGGATTGGAAATTCAGAAGCAGCCCTTCCGGGATCCTCCACTGGAACGGTATTTTCCTGTCTAGTAGTATCTTAGTTAGGAAGGAGTACTCTTGTCTCTTCTTTCTCACAATCCAAGGTACTTGTTTGAGTATATTGATTTTAATTCCTTTTATTGTGAGTTCTTTTTATCTGGTTACTTTAAGAAGTTTTTCTTTCACTGTTCTCCTTAGAAATTTTATGTGGACCTCTTTTGGTAGGCTATTGCGCCTGGTATACGCGTTGCCGACTCGAAAGATTTTTTCCACCGCTTGGGAAAATTCCTGTCGGTCTATTCCTGTTTGCTCAGACAACTCTTCGGATATTAATGTCAGCAAATCTTCTGTTTCTCCCTCTTGTTGGACCACATTCTGAATTCGTAGGAGATAAGAGGCTTTTTCCACTTCTAATGTTGCAAGACGTGCTTGCATCTCATCTCTTTCTGCTTTCATCTCTTGTATCTCCTTTTCCATCTTTGTCAATCTGTGTTCTGTCCTCTGGGCTGTTTCACAGAAGGCATCTATCTTCTTATTAGTGCTTTCTGAACTTGCTTTAGTTTCCTTCCTGAATTCCTGCATCTGTTCCGATAGCTGTTTAACGATGTTAGTTTGAATATCTTGTAAAGCGGATTTAAAAGATTCCTGATTAAGTAATTTATGTAGATTTGTGGATTGACTAGGGGAATCATCCCTTTTAGAAGAAGTGCTCCTGGTATTCATGTTGATGTTTCAATTACTTCCCTGTCACACAAACCTAAAGTAGTGGAGGATTTTATCCAACTTGGTTCAAATCAAATAAGGACTACCCGCCTAATTACACAAACCTAGTACTTTCCTCCTCCCAAGATATTTCCTGTTTATAGTTCCCCTTTTATCAGCATGAACAGATATCCGGTTGCTCACAAGTTAACAGGACCCGGTTTGACTACAGTAAAAAATAAGGAGTTCTGAATATATGTTCCAGGGTCAGCCACTAGGTGTCTCAGTATCTTAAACTGGGCTTAAGAACATAACCAAATCTTCACCTAGAAAAGGCTGGCAAGTTGCCCAAGGCCAATTTCCAGGCTTAATTTGTATTCCATAAAAGGGGGATCTTCTGTTCTTGAGAGCATCAGCTGGCGCCTTTAAATTTTATTTCCATAAAGGAGAGAGATGTTGGGGAAGACGATCTGCAACAGGTCTGTGTATTCTCTGTTCTGTTGATGTCCTGAGGGCTTTGCTAATTCTCCACACGTCCTCAACAAGTAGTTCACTGGAGGTGACTTGCCCAGCTCAGTCGTTGATAGGATTGATCCTATTCTGTGATGAAAAGGTGAGGAAGTAAGGGGAAAGAAGCAGAGAACATAACCAAATCTTCACCTAGAAAAGGCTGGCAAATTGCCCAAGGCCAATTTCCAGGCTTAATTTGTATTCCATAAGTCCTTTCTCTGTTCTGTTGATGTCCTGAGGGCTTTGCTAATTCTCCACACGTCCTCAGCAAGTAATTCACTGGAGGTGACTTGCCCAGCTCAGATCTCAAAACACTCTCCTCTCCTAGGATAGTTAATATAACTACAGTGGTGCCTCGCATAACGATTGCATCATAGAACGATGAAATCACTTTGCGATGAAGATTTTGCGATCGCTTTTGCAATCGCTTTCCGATGTTCCCTATGGGGGTATTTCGCTTTGCGATGATCGGTTCCCTGCTTGGGTAACCGATCATAGCAAAGCAATTCTTTTTAAACAACTGATCGGGCGCAAGGAAGCCTTTTTAAACAGCTGATCGGCGCCGTACTTCCCCCCCCAGAGCTCCTGCTTAAATAGCGGGGGCGCTCCGGCTTGGCATTTCAGGAGGGAGGGAAGGAGGGGTGAAGGGCCTGGCCCCGATCCCCGTGCGCACCCCTGGGGCACCGAGCCAGAGAGCAGTTGCGGCGGGGGGAGGTGCTGCAAAGGAGGAGGCACCCACCGGACTGGGATCAGGGCGGCAGCAGCTGGATGGGGGGCCGTGCGCCAGAGACCCCCTCCTCACCCCGCCAAGGAGACCGGGCATCTGGGGTTGGCTGGCTGGTGGTGGGTGGCGTGCCCCTTCCCGCCTCGGAGGCAGCTGCCTGGGCAGGAAGGGGATCTCTTTGCAAGCCTTTTTTAAACCTGCAGCCTCCGAGCCCTCCTCTCGCAGCTCCCCTTGGTGCTCCTGGGCATTGTAAGGGTTAAGAGAACTGAGCCTTGCCTGCTAGAGAGGCCGGAAAGGAGAAGGCCCTTACAATGCCTCCTTTCCAGCCTCTCTAGCAGGCAAGGCTCGATTCTCTTAACCCTTACAATGCCCAGGATCACCACGGGTAGAGCCAGCCTGGGAGACAACCGGCCTCCTTGGGCCACGAGCAGCGAGAGGAGGGCTCAGAGGCTGCAGGTTGGAGCGGGATGGAGTAAAGAGTCCCGGGGAATCCCTTGCAAGGGGAGGAGGAGGAGGTGGTGAAGCTGCGGGCTGGGGATGGGGGTGAGAGAGAGCGGGGAAGGTAGGGGGTGCCAGAAAGGTGGGGTGAAAAGGGGATGCAGGGCTCCTCTCAGAGTTGCTCCAGGACAGTGGGGGGAGGCGTTTGCATTGTTCTGCCTCCCTCAACGAAGCATGCCATCTCTTTCTCACACACACACACACACCGGCAGACACACACGAGCATCCGCTCGCACCTCTAAATTGGCACGCCAGAAATCCGGCTTTGTTTTTCCCGGAGCCCCCCCCATGTGCTGATCTCATCCCTGTGACTCTTCGAGGGTGGGGGGGAAGGCATAGGAGGGAGTGCTGGGCTGGGGAGTAGGGCCTAGTGGGGAGAACACGGCTGCTTTCATGCTGCGGGGCTGCGGGAGGAGGGTCGGTTTGTTACAAAAAAAACTAAAAAAGGCTTGCAAAGAGATCCCCTTCCCGCCCGGGCGGCGCGGTTTCAAAATGGCCGCCCGCTATTTTCTGGGACGGATTCCGGCAGCGAAAATGCCCACGCTATGGAGTATTTTCGCTGAACGGTGAGTTTGAAGCCCATAGAAATGCATTAATCGCATTTTAATGCATTTCTATGGGTTTTTTTGTTCCGTATAGCGACAAATCCGTATAACGACGATTTTTTCGGAACGGATTATCATCGCTATACGGGGCACCACTGTAGTTCAAAACATTAGGTTATATTCCATGGTAAAAGGGTTATATGTTGTTGTTCAGCAGTTCTAGCAGGCTTTGTATTCTTTGTTATGCCAGTTAAGACTAGAAGTGAAAGTCCTTATCTGCGTTAGCATATGAAGCTCTCTTCCATGGTGTTACCCAGTCAGTTCCCTCCCCCTCGCCTTTTAGTTCTTGCAGAGCACTCAAGATGTTTTCTTGTTATTCCAGTTTCTTAATTAGCAAGTAAGTGGCGGGCGGGTGGTTTAGCTAGCTTCTCCCGACATATGGGGGAAATAAAACCCCCCTTTGCTTATAGCCGCTTGTTCCTCCTCTTCAGCAAGGGTAGCAGCAGCTGCAGAAGCGTGCTGAGGTTTTTTCCCCCCTTTCTTTTCTTTCTGAAGAGAAAGGTGGATGTCCTGTGCTTTATTGTTTCCAGTCAATAAAGTCCCTCACTGAATACACATCTGGGCTCATGGGGGTTGTTAATTACTCACTTTCTCCCGGGAAGTTTCTGGGCGCACGAAGCTAGAGTTTCGGAGTCCTTTCGTGGAGTCTCGCAGCTTTAAAACGCCATGTAAAGATGGCGCCGGCAGGATCTCTGTCTAAGGGGGAGATTTCCCGAGGGAGGAAAGTTGCCAGCTCCCCCTCCTCGGCTTTCTCAGCCCCTCATCGACTTAGGGGAGCTTCTCCTAGCACCCCTTACCTTCCCCCAAAATTGAGGGGAGTCGATCCTGCGGCAGCAGCCGGTTACCGGGAGACCCGATTCCTGCTGCTTCAAGCTGCTCCTGGCTCCGCCCCCTCGTCTGCCGTATTCTCAGATGCCTCTGGAGCAGGCTAGAGATTTTGTGTTGCCATAGCAACACAAGTAACAGAAGGGTCAGAGAGCCAAGGTCTCCCTGAGGACAGGGTGGTTCAGTGCTTTCTGATAGAAATAAATCAGAATCTTCTTCTACGCAGCTCAGTCAATGTTATCTATGTTGATAATAATAAGTATCTAGCGCTCAAAGATTCTTGTTCACAAGTTATAGTATGTCACCCTGATATAATCCCCAAGGAAAATACGTTCGATCATGAAAATATTTCTATTAAAGGGATTGATTCTGAAATAGTGGCGTTGCTTATGGCAGAAATACCAATGACATATAAGGGATGGTCAGGAATTTGGAAGGTGGCCATATCTGATCAAATTCCTGCCCCGTGTTTAATAGGTCTTTAGCTGAGCATGTGCAGAGTGTTTTTGTGACAACTCGCTCTCAGGGAAGGCAAATTGAAGCCACTGAGGAAAATGATGGAAATCTTCCTGAAATAAGAGAAGTGAGAGAGACAGCTGATCTGGTTATTCTGAGAAACCCTAAGAATCTATCCTTCATTGAAGAACAAAACAAAGACCCTACCTTAAATGAATGCTTTGCGCAAGCTAAGAAAATTCCACTAACTCCTGAAAATCTTGAACGATGCCCCAGTTTAGAGGAAAACCCCAAGATAGCAGAAACGGCTGAGATTCCGACCTGGTGAGAGACATTTGTCTGCCAACATGAGGGTGTGCCTATCAATTGTTTGGACGCTGCAAAGACTGAAACCCTACCTTAGGGGAAGGAGGTTTATCCTTTGCACTGACTCTTTCCCTCTGGTGTGGCTACAAACTATGAAAGACGCTAACAGTAAGCTTGCAAGATGGACACTGAACCTGCAAGATTTTGACTTTGACATCCGCAGCATAAAAAGGACTCAGAATATGGTTCCTGACGCCTGGTCTCGAAGGCCAGATGATTAATGAATGGATAAAAGAGTGTAATGTTGTATTAAATGTTCTGTTTATGTATAGTTGTGAAATATGATTAAAATGCAAAGTTTGGATGGTGATGAACTGAGAGGTGTAGAATGATGGTAAAAATAATGGTGAGTAGCATTATTAATGTAGAGGAAATGGAATCTGTCTTAATGTGAGTAATGCGAATGTTTGTAATTGCGTTGATTCTTTCAAATGTTTAAAGTAATAAGTTTGATCTAGTGGGCATAATAATAGAGAGAAAACTAATACTGTATAAGGTATGTATAAATATATGGTAAAATATGGTATATGATTTAGGACGTAACTGGTAAGTATATTATGATGGTAAGTGTTTTGTATGTAATTTTCCCTATATGTTCTGTTGTTCATAAGGGTAAACTGTCAGGTACCTCTAAGTATGTGAATGAGCAGCATTGTTCCATGGACACGTATATCTTCCTTAGTAATCTAAAATTAACATATGGGATTTGCTTATATTGACACAGTAAGATTCCCAGTGTGGTATATTGCAGAGGTTGTCAACTCCTGGTCCGTGGCCTGTTGCCGGTCTGTGGCTTGAGCCCAACCAGGCTGCGAAGACAGACTTCCCGCACCCCCTGCACACACTCCCCTCCCCACAGTTGCTTTGTGCACGCGTGCGTGTCCCGCACCGGCGTGAGCATTCCCTCACCTCTTCAGGCATGTGACGGGACATGCAAAACAGCTGTGGGAGGGGAGTGCATGTGGGGGGTGGGAGGTCTGTCTTTGTGGCTTGGCAGCGGTGGCGACAGGGATGGCCCAGAGCTGGGAGGCTGAGCATGCCATGTTCTCCGGCTACTGGCCTCCCAGCGGCAGCGGCAGGGGGTGGCCAAGAGCCAGGAGGCTGAGCATGGCTGGGTGCTCTGGCTGTTGGCCTCCTGGCAGCAGCAGCATGGGTAGCCAAGAGCCGGGATGCTGAGTACACACTCCTGTGCATGCGTGAAGTAGTGGGTCATGCACGTGCACCAGAAGTGCATGCGTTCCCCCAACGCTTTGCACATGTGTCCAAGAGCATTAGCGCGAGGGGGCATCCCACCTCCTTCAGAGGCTCAGCCGGTCCACGGTAGGAAAAAAGTTGATGACCTCTGGTGTAATGGATAGTGAGATGGACTAGGACTCTGGGGAATAGAGTTGGAATCCTCACTTGGCCATGGAAACTAGCTGGGGTGCATGTGTGGGACTAGTTAAACTTCTCCTTAAATATCTTGCTTAACTTAAAAGCTGTAATAGGTTTGCTATTAATTGGTTCCAGCTTGACATGACAGAACTCACACCATATGCTATACAAATTATCTTTTAAACATGATAGAAGCCCAATGGCAAAGTTCACTTAAAGATTCGATAGAGTGTGTTCTTTTACGCAATCCTGAAAATATTTACCTGAACTGACTGCTTTATCTTTATCATTGAATATCCATAATCATTATTTGTTTTTCAAATGAAGACTTGTAGTCAAGAAATAAACACAGATACAGAAAGTTGTTCATATCTTTGCGAAGAATGTTCAGCGACATGCCTATTAAATCATTGTTTCCAAAGAACAAGCTGAAAGGGCCCTTATCAGCTCCCCTCGAGGTCCCATGTTCGATGAGTCTTGGACAGCTGCCTAGCCTTCATCTAAGACAGTGGTTCTTAACCTTTGTTACTCGGATGTTTTTGAACTGAAACTCCCAGAAACCCCAGCCAGCACAGTTGGTGGTGAAGGCTTCTGGGAGTTGCAGTCCAAAACTCCTGAGTAACCCAAGGTTAAGAACCAGTGGTCCAAGAGATAACGGCTTCCAGAGTGCAAGCGACAGAGCTGATTCTTCTCCTGTTAACAAGCCTAGGTGCCCCGTCATTGATATCCAAACTAAAAGCAACAACTGACACTATTGGAAGCTCCTTATTAAAGCTAAAATTTTCTCATCCTGAGCTTTGTGTGGAAGCTCACTTGTCCTGTCCCAGTTCAACCAGCACCCAGAGCATCAAAAATACAAAGGAAAAAGAAAAAGTAAGGAGCTTTGTAGCGACTCTCCTCTTGATCTCCCAGTACCTAAGTCTTCATCTGGTGCATTGGGAAATCAACTCCTGGGGTCTATGCACCTAGTCTTCCAACCAGACAAAAGACCCCCCTCAAGGGGTCAGACCCCTCCTGAACTAGACACATTGGTAGATCTGATGTCTCTAATATCACCAGCCAGACCTTTAATTGAAACACTGGAACAACTAGAAACAATTGGTACTTCCACTGAAGCAGATGGACAGAGGGAGACACTGCCTATGGAGAACTCTGAGATCACCCCAATCTTGGAGCTCCTTCCTTGGAAGCACACTGCTGAGTGCCCCCAGACTGTGCCTATATCCCTATTACCTCATATATGTTCCAGTTCAAGTTCCACCAGTGGTCCTGACCGAGGGGGACTGCTACTATGGATTGATATAGATATTGACAGCAAGGCTCTGCCTAATGAGGCCACTGATGGGCTTAAAGCGCTTCCACAGGAGAATCAGATACTGATGCTCAGTAAGGTAGAGGCACTAAGGCAGGAGTTTCTGGTGCTACTCGAACCCTTTCAGCCCAAGAGCACTCTTGAAAGCCTCTTACTCCCTCAGGGGATGAGTATCCCCAATATTTCTAACCTCAACGAGCTATCTGTAAGGATGAACCCTTGCAAGGGTAGGATCCCCCCATAAAAGAAACATACCCAGGCAGAGCTGCCACTACGTCCTGACATCTCACCTACTTACACCCCAGTGGTCCTCCTGTCGTCAACCTCTCCACTGTCTATTGGTGCCCAGTTCGTTGGAGCAGCTCAAGGATCACAGGATGACCAGTCAGGACGTGGCAGCAGGGGCTGATCTTAGTCATCAGCCCCCCCTCAACAGCATAACTTCAAAGAGACTAGGCAGAGCAAGGAACCACTGGCACCACTGCAAACATCCAGTCACACTTCAAATTTGATCAATGAGAGCATGGACATTCACAACTGCATGGAGCTCAGTGGCTGCCCCATGGACCCACAGGCACTACTACATCCCTCGGCTACCTCTGCCATAGACAACTTATCCAGGGTGGACCTCATATAGACAGCCTGCCACTAAACCTGATGGTGCGTGCCCCACTGTTGTCTGTCAACTGACATATTGCCCACTCGCCTATCGATGGCCCCTCTAACACCCTCAGATTGATCTCTTGGAATGTGGCTGGGTGGTATAGGAAGCTGCAGGACCCTGAGTTTACTGATCTCCTCCGAGGCTTTAATATTATTCTACTCCAAGAAACAAGGGCAGTTCATTGTGTCCTACTAGCAGGATATGCCTCATATTCCCTTCCAGTACAGAGGCTCAAGGCAAAGGGCCACCCATCTGGGAGCCTGGCAATACTGGTTGCTGACTACTTATCTTCAGATTATGTTCTCACATTTGATGGTAGCTGCAAAATCCAGACTAGGACCCAAGAAATGTTGATATCCGATGTTTATATGCCCCCAGCCTCTTCTAGGTCACATAGGGTCTGTCAATGGGAAGCCTTGAGTCATGCCCTAGATGATCTTGATCTTAGGTTTCTAGGAATCCCTCTTCTGCTAGCAGGAGACTTCAATGCTAGAGTAGGTCAGGGTGAGGCCATATTTGATCATCTATTGGATGCATCCATATATGCCTCTCTGTTACATCTCTATGTCCCAGAGAGGCAGTCTAAAGACAATCAAATCAACGATGCGGGGACTCATTTGGCAAAACTCTTCTCTACTTAGAAGCTTAATTGGGATAAATGGCCTTACAGAGCTCACTGATGATGGCAAGTTCACATACATTTCCCCCCATGGATCCAGCATGATTGTCTATATCTTGATCCCTGTTTCCCTACTACCATGTGTGGCCGAGTTCCGGGTGGGCGAGCCTTTTGCTAGTGATGGTGATGTTTGCCCTTTGTGGCCCCCGTTTGTCTTCCCAGAACAGAGAGCTCATGAAGGCAAACAAACAAAAAAACAAACACCTTTTCACACGCTGACACCAGTTGATTTCTTTATCAACGTACTTTACTTAGGAAAGACAAAGGTCCATTCATCACTGTCTTCTGAATAAAACAGGTTTATTGATTACAGATGTTTCTATAATCATAAGTATCTTCTTCAGGTTCATCAAGCATCAATAACAATCTTCTGTCTTATCTTACTGGTTACTATACACTACTCAAATCTTCCACTTATCTCTCTCTCCCCCTCTCTCTCTAACTCTGACTGCACTCCACTCTCCTCTTTGGCTCCACCTTTTAGCATCTCTAGTGGCCCCACCTCTCAACCACATCAACATAAAACATGAATAATGCATAACCTATTCAGCATAATAAGGGTGAATGCCTCATACCTCCCCTCTTAAATATGTTTGTTTGGGAGGGGAAACGCATTTTCAGGCACAATTGCATGAAACTCTACTTACCATCTGGCACAATTCTGTAAACAATACCACATTTACTAGAACAATCACAATAACTTTTTACACTAAACATTCCACCACAATTCAATAATATACTTTACTTTATCATTTACATTTACTACATTTAACATTTTCAACCTTACAGAAATATATCACAATCAGGAAACTTTTACATAGAAATTAACCAATAAATAAATAGTTAATTCCAGTTTATTTTAAAAGTCCTTGCATTCTTCACATTTCTGTCCATCAATATTAAATTTTTCATCACCATTTATCAACAGAATATATATTATGCATTACTATTTTTGTTTCTCCCCCCCCCCCCATCATTCATTTGGCTTTCTAGGCACGATCTGCGTCTCTTTTACTCAGTGGTTTACAAAGTCCAAGTCTTTCACCTTCCCGTTGTAGTAAGGTGCGCCGTGGACTGGTCCAGGCATTACTGCCTCCTTCAGCTGGACACACATCTGCTGGCACTCAGGGGTCCCTCTGATGATCACTGGCTCCTCCACCTGTGTTCTCTTCTGTTGACTGGAGGTCATCGGCCACTCGGTTGTCCACTGTATATCGTCTGCTGGTTGTTTCTTAGTGACGCCTGCTTTAAGTCTGGATCAGGGCTTCACTTTCTCAGCTGGGGAAAGGGTAGGCAGTTCCCTCTCCTCCTCCCAAACATCTCTGGATGTGTCCCTCTTTAAGAAGTCAGGGCTTACGCCTTCCTCCTCACTCACACATTCACTCACAGGTATTCTCATTGAAAGGTTTTCCCTATGCGGGGGACCACTCTCATGGGTCACTTTAATATTCTGATGCAAGTTTCTCTTGATTGCAGTCAACGTTTGGCTTGTTTTAGATGCAATGAGTATGTTATCTGAATCTATTTCTTCATTCTGTGATACGCTAGATAGGGGGTTGCCTTGCAAGGATTTAAGGACTACTTTCCCCCAAGATGGCGCCAGTGGTGGGTGACTAGCGCTTCTCTCCATCGCACCGGCTTGCCTCTTGTGTCTTTTTTTTTTCATTTTTTAAATATATATACACATATCCATACATAGACATATATATACACACATATGCCTAAATCTCTATCTACAAATGATACATACTGTAGAGCTTAGCCTACAAGCCTTTTGTATAATAACACATTTCTTTCAGCAATGTCTTCTCCTCATTATTCCTTTTGGTCACTTACTTTCTATTTATTACAAAGTTTTTGTTTTCCACCATTCGTAGAACATGTTCCAGCTTTCATAGTAAGTTGATTTTTCTTGCCCTTTTAGTCTCTTTGTAAGTCTATCCATTTCTGCGCACTCTAGTGTTTTTTTGATAATCAATTCATCTTTTGGTGGGTCTCCCTCCTTCCATACTTGTGCCCATGCTAATCTAGCAGCTGTAAGGACATGTGATATTAAGTAGTAACTTTGCTTATTTTTATTATTTGGTATTAATCCCAGTAAAAAAGTTTCTGGTTTAAATTGTATTTCTTGCTTAATCATTTGTTTAATCCATGTATACATTTTGACCCAATATTTCTTTGCAATATCACATGTCCACCATGTGTGGTAATAGGTTCCTTCTTGGTTTTTACATTTCCAGCACTTATTCGAAATATTGGCAGAAATTTTTGCAAGTCTGGATGGAGGGAGATGCCATCTATAAAACATTTTGTACAGGTTTTCCTTATAAGATGTTGCTAATGTTAATTTAAGATTTTTAGTCCACATTTATTGCCATTTCTCAAGTTCAATACTATATCCAAATTTTTTTTGACCATTTTACCATTGTTTCCTTAACCTCCTCATCTTGAGTGTCCCATTGTAATAAAAACTTGTATGCTTTTTGAATTTGTTGTTTTTCTGTAGTGAGTAGTATTTTATCAAGTGCTGTGTATTCACTATAAAATCCTCGTGTTTTTTTATCTTGATTGTAAATTGATTGCAGTTGTAGTTGGGGCCACCATGAAAAAGTCAGTCCTTGACTCTCTAGTTGATCTTTTGTCTTTAATAGTCCTTCCTCATTTAGGAGCTCGTTATATGTCGTAATTTTCTCAAATTGCAATAGATTTGGGTGCGTGAATGCTTCCATCGGTGAGATCCACCTAGGAGTTTTCATATATATTTTACATTTAATTTTTTTCCCAGACTTTTAGTAAAGAATTTCTTATTATATTTCTCTCGAAGTATTTATGGGTTTTTGCTTTCCCATACCATAAGAAGGCATGCCAGCCCGCCTGAAGGTCATGTCCTTCTAAATATAGTATTCTTTTGTTTTTTAATTTTATCCACTCCTTAATCCAGTTCAGAACACTCGCTTGATAATATAAATTCCAATTCGGTAGGCCAAATCCTCCTCTTTCTTTTGCATCTTGTAACAGTTTACGTATAATTCTGGGCTTCTTCCTTTGCCATATAAATTTTGTAACTAAAGTATTTAACTCTTGGAAAAATTTCTGCTCTAATTTAATTGGTAGGTTTTGAAAGAGGAAAATTACTTTTGGAAGGATGTTGATTTTGATCGTTGCAATTTTACCTAGAAAAGATAATTGTAATTTCTCCCATCTTGTCAGCTGTTGTTTTATAGGTTCCAGGAGTTTCCCATAATTGTCTTCTTTTAATGAGGAACCTCTAGCAGTCAAATTTATTCCGAAATATTTTACTTTCTTGGCTATTTGAATTCCTGTCTTGGATGTAAGTTGAGTCTTTTGTTCCTGAGTTAGATTTTTGGTTATAAATGTTGTTTTTTCTTGGTTTATTTCTAGTCCAGCTACATGGCCATATTCCTTTATTTGCTGAAGTAAATTTGGGGCTGTTTCCACTGGATTTTCCAGAATAAAGACCAAATTGTCCGCAAATGCTTGGAGTTTGTATGTTTCATCTTTAATCTTTGTTCCTTGTATTTCTTCATTTTTTCTTACTTCTCTATTCAGTATTTCCAATGAAAGAATAAAGAGGAGAGGAGAGAGTGGGCACCCTTGTCGTGTAACTTTAGTAATTTCGATTTTGTCTGTTCCGTCTCCATTTACGATTATTTTTGCTATTTGCCTTGTTTAAATTGCTTTTATCATGTTTAGAAAGTTTCGTCCAACGTCCATGACCTCCAATTGTGTTTTCATAAATTCCCAGTTTAGGTTGTCGAAAGCTTTTTGGGCATCTAAATATAAAAGCGCCATTTGTTTTTCTGGGTGTTCTTCATAATATTCTAAGATATTTATTATTGTTCTTATGTTGTTCTTTAATTGTCGTTTGGGGAGGAAGCCATTTTGATCTTCATGTATGAATTGTACTAAATATTTTTTCAGTCTTTCCGCCATGACACTTGCAAATATTTTATAGTCTACGCTAAGTAGTGAAATTGGCCTATAATTCCCTATTTGAGTTAGATCTGTTCCTTCCTTAGGTAATAGCGTGATGTTTGTTTCCAGCCAGGTTTCCGGAATCGCTGCTTCTTTTAATGCTTGATTACACACTTTTTTAGTGGTTCCAATAATTCTTCTTGAAATATTTTATAGTATTCCACGGGGAGTCCATCTGGACCAGGAGTTTTCTCATTTTTTTGCTTATTTATATTTTCCATTATTTCCATCATTGTTACTTCAGCATTCATCATCTTTTTTATTTCTTCTGGTATTTTGGGGAGATTTGCTCTTTCCAAATAGTTTCTTATCTTCTTCTCATCTACTACTCGCGCTTCATAAAGATTAGTATAAAATTCCTTTATTATGTTATGTATTTGGCTTTTCTGAGTTTGTAGTACAGCTTTTTTGTCTTTTATTCTATTTATTAATCTTTTTTCTTTTTGTTTCTTCAATTTATATGCTAGCCAGTGTCCTGGTTTGTTTGCATTTTCGAAGAAATCTTGCTTTGCGGCCTTTATTTGTTGTGCCATTTCTTCTGTTTCTATAAGATTCATTTTATGTTTCAGGATGTTCATTTCCTTTTTCACCAATTTGTTGCTAGGGTTGTTTTGTAGCTCTAGTTCCAACTTCTTGTGTTCTTTCATATTATTGTATCTCTGTCTTTTTGTTTTATTCCTTTTGATTATATATGATATTCCAATCCACGGAATACCGCTTTTGCTGCATCCCATATCGTCTGTGTCGAAGTGTGTTGTGTTTCATTTTCTTTGAAATAGTGTTTCATTTCTTTTTTCACGTAATTTATAAATTCTTGTTCTTTCAGGATCTTTGTATTGAGTGTCCACCTTCCTTTTTGTTTCACTTCTTTCCAGGTAATTTTAAGTGGGTTATGGTCTGCCCATATGTTTGTTTGTATATTTACTTCCTCTATATTCCTATCCTCAACTCAGATGTTGTCCATATCATATCGATCCTGGACCAGGATTCATGTCGATTTGAGTAGAAAGTATATTGTAGCTTGTCTTCATTGTGTCTTCTCCAAGTATCTTCCAGTCTAAGCTCTTCTGTGATTTGGAAAAATATTTTGGGTAGTGTATTTCTTTTCTTTTTCCCTTTATGATTCTTTTTGTAGTCTTTTACTGGATCCACTATGGTGTTGAAGTCTCCTATTAAACAAATATTTTGATAGTTCTTTTCTCTCAGAGTGTTATAAAGCCTCTTATAGAATATTTCTTGGGCTTGGTTAGGAGCATATATGGCAGCTACCAGTGTTTTTTCTATTATTTATCTCTGTTTCTATCATTAAAATTCTTCCTTCTTGATCCGCATAGATAAATTTGGCTTCCTTATGGCTTTTCACATAAATGGCAACTCCTCTTTTCTTTTGTTTGAGGTCACAGGCATAAAACAGTTTACCTATCTTTGGATATTCTAATAGTTTACAGTTGTTTTCTTTAATGTGAGTTTCCTGGAGAACAATTATATCTGCTTTTTCTTTTTGTAGCTTTGAAAAAGTTTCCCTTCTTTTCCTTGGAGAGTTTAGTCCGTTTATGTTTACTGAAAATATTGTTGTTATTGTTTCCATGTTCACTTATATATTGGGTTTTTTGCTCTAGTTTCCCTCTTTCCCTCAATTTCATAGTCAATCTCTCCTCTTTTCCCTTGTTGTCTTGTCACACACCTTTCTTCTTCTACCTCTGTTAAAACACTTTGTTTTCCTATTGTAGCGATGTATTTCTCATAGACTTCTTTGGCTTTATCCAAGTTGTCTAATCTAACTCTTTTTGACTGCCAATTTACTATAATTCCTTCGGGTATTATCCATCTAAAGTTTATGTCCTTCTCATTTAATTTTTTTGTTAAGAAGAGGTATTGTTTTCGAATCTCTCGGATTTTCCAAGGGATCTGCTTTAGGACTTCAATTTCTTCACCTTGGATCTTTAATGGGTTTTCCCTTGACCTTTTCAGTATGTCTTCTTTAATTTTCCTCCTCAAAAAGGTTATATGGACATCTCTTGGCATCTTGTTCCTCCTCGCAAAACTTGAGTTTATTTTGAAGATCTCCGCGATTTCGCGACTCATCTGTGATTTTTCTATATCTAGAAATTCCGCTAAGGCTTCCTCCATTTGATCCAGTAGATCCATATCATTATTTTCTGGGATGTTACAAAATCTCAGAATATTTGATGCTCTGTCCATTTCTATTGTCAATGTTGCTTCTTTGTATTTCTTTAAGATTTCTTGGGTTTTGTCCTTTTCTTGTTTCAATGCTACTATTGTTTGCTATTTTCTGTGCATTTCTGGTCTAGCTGCTGAATTTGTATTTTATTCTGTTGAACTTCCTGATTTATTTCTGAGATTTGGTTAGTTAATGTAGTTATCTGTTGATTAATCTCTTCCATTTTATTCTCTAGCCTGACTTGGTTTGTGCCAATCGTTTCTTCTATCCGTTGTTGATTTATTTTTATGTCTGTAAACATCTCTAGGATAGATTGCATTTCTTTACTCTGTTGTTCCTTTTGTATCATATCTCCTATATTTTTCTGCTGAGCTGGACTTGCTGTTGTTGAGGATGCATTGGAGGAAGCTCCTGATGATGTCCCCACCTTTTTTGCACCTTTGGTTGTGCTAGTACTCATTTTCTAAAACTCCTTGCAATCCTTCCTCTTCAATATATTTTTTCCAGTATTATATATCCCACATATTCTCAAATATTACTTGAGAGGGCAAGTCATAAACTAAATCAGTTTTCTTTTAACATAGTATTACTAATCTGTCCCTCTTATTACAATCAAGTATTTGTTTATAACCCTTGTATTGCTATCAAGTACAGTATTTATTTGTGATATATTTCCAGGATTCAGTTTAAATTTCTAGTTCTTTGTGTAGGTCTCCTTTTAGTATTCTTTCAAAAAAAATTTTATTTGTACAGTTCCAAAGATCCCGATTGGATCTTAGTAAGTTTTCTTTTTCCACAATGTCCAGGGTTCAGAGATGTATGGTACCAAGCTGCCAAAAGTACCACAGAACCAGCCAAAATCCTAATGGAGTTTTAGTCCCAGGTAGATAAGGTTGAAATTCTGTATTGTTTATTTATTTGTACAGTTCCAAAGATCCCGATTGGATCTTAGTAAGTTTTAGTCCCAAGTAGTTAAAGTTGAAATTCTGTATTGTCTTATCCAGAAATATCTTAAAGTCTTCAAAGCTTCTCTAAGGTCTTTTTGGGTGTAGTATAGTTGTATTCCAATAAAGCCAAACTTATAAAGTGTTTGGTAAATCCACAATATGAAAAACGTAGCCAGTTCCAAATATAATAGGGATAAACAACAATCAAAAAAATACTATAATACAAGGAAAAAAGAAGGGCTGTAGACATGATCACACCTAAACGCCCTCTCCAGTGCAGAGCCCGCCTGGCGTCCTGGTTTAACCAGGACCTCCGGGTGTTGAAGCAATTTAGGAGACGGCTAGAGCGCAAATGGAGAAAGGACCCGACGGATTATAACTGGATAGCTGTCAAGGTCACTACTAACCTTTACCTGGCTAAGGTAAAGGCTGCCAGTAGAGCATACTTCGCTAACCGGATAAGCGAAGCGTCCAACCAGCAGGTGAAATTATTCCATATAGTGCGCGACCTATCCGGAATTGGTCCAAGTGACGGGCCTCCCCCTAGTTTTTCACCGGACCAATTTGCAGCATTTTAAAAATCTAAAGTGGAGGCCATCCGCCGGGACTTCTCTCCTTTTATGAATACAGTGAGTCAAGCAGAGATGTCCAGCGCTCCGTCTTGCCCGGCAACTTTTGACTCCTTTCAGCCTGTTACGCCTGATTCTGTGGCCAGGGCACTTGATTGCTGTCGTGCCACCACCTCCTCCTTAGACCCTTGCCCGGCCTGGTTAATCAAAGCAGCCAGGCCTATAACAACGGAATGGGCCACTGTAATAATCAATGGGTCTTTCCTTGAGGGCAGGTTTCCATCTCCCCTCAAGGAGACACTCGTTAGGCCTATTAGGGAGAAACCAAGTTTGGCGGTGGATGAAATTGGCAACTATAGGCCTGTCATGTTTCTTTCCTAAGCAAGGTGGTCGAGAGGGTAGTGGCTGACCAGCTTCAAGCACACTTGGAGGAAACGGATGCCCTGGATCCATTTCACTCGGACTTCAGGCCGCGCCATGGTACAGAAACAGCATTGGTTGCCCTGTGTGATGACCTATTGAGGGAGGCCGACAGGGGCAAAATGTCTCTGCTGGTCCTCCTCGACATCTCAGCAGCTTTTGATACCATTGACCACGGTATCCTCCTGGGGAGGCTCTCTGAGTTGGGAATTGGTGGCCTCACACTGGCCTGGCTTCGTTCCTTCTTGGAGGACCGTCCCCAGAGAGTACAGCTTGGGGAGAGTCTTTTGGCCCCGTGAAATCTCAATTGTGGGGTTCCACAGGGGTTGATTATCTCCCCAATGCTGTTTAACATCTATATGAGGCCGCTGGGTGGGGTCATCAGGGGGTGTGGAGCCTTGTGTCATCAGTACGCTGACAACACCCAGCTCTACATCTCCTTTTCACCAACTGCAGGAGATGCCGTTCTGTCCCTTCAGCGCTACCTGGGGACTGTACTGCAATGGATGCAGGAGAACGGGCTGAGGCTGAACCCGGACAAGACGGAGGTACTGAGGGTGGGTGCCCCCCTACAGCTGGGGGATGGGGAAACTCCCTCTCTTTTGGGGGGGTGACTCTTCCCGCCAAGGATGGGGTCCGCAGCTTGGGGATTCATCTGGACCCAGCGCTCACTATGGAAACTCAGGTGACGTCGGTGGTCCATACCGCCTTTTTTATCTTAGGCGGATAGCCCAGCTGCGGTCCTGTCTCGATGTCGAGGCGCTCACTACCTTGGTGCATGCACTCGTAATCTCAAGATTAGACCACTGTAATGCACTCTATGTGGGGCTGCCTTTGAGGCTGCTGCGGAAACTTCAGGTGGTGCAGAATGCGGCGGCTAGACTACTCAGTGGAGTGAAAAAATGCCAGCATATTTCCCCCACTCTGGCCGCATTGCATTGGCTGCCCATCCGGTTCCGCATCGACTTCAAAGTGTTGATACTTACGTACAAAGCCCTAAACGGTTTAGGGCCTCGATACCTGGCGGAACGCCAACTCCCACCTAGATCTACCCGTGTCACTCGTGCGAGCCAGGAGTTGAGGCTGAGGAATCTAATGCCAAGGGAGGCCCGGAAGGAAAAGACAAGAAATCAGGCCCTCTCGGCGGTGGCTCCTTGCCTCTGGAACAACCTACTTCCTGAGATTTGTGTGGCCCCCTTTAAAAATCAACTTAAAACATGGATGTTTTGGCAGGCCTTCCCTCCAGTCAATCCCTGATGCCCTCTTTCTCCCTTCATTTGTCTATTTTATTATGTTTATTTTATGTAAAACTGTTTTATATATATTCACTGTTTTATTTTATGTTGTTAGCCGCATAGAGTGGTCTTAACCAACCAGATAGGCGGGATATCAATAAAATAAATAAAAAATAAAATAAAATACTTGTTCCGTCCCTGTCAAAAGCAATTTTCTCCCCTCCATGGTTCTCAGTTCTACTACTTGATCCTCAGGACAGAATATTCTTTCCTGGGCCTCATACAAGCCTTTCTCTTTTTCAGCTTGGCTCTGCCACTTCTAAAGACTTTTTTCTGTATAAAAGCTCCTTATACATGCAAGACCTTTGAGGGCATTCAGGAGATAATAAAGTGGGGGTACTGGTGGCTGGTTCAAAGCAACTGTTGCACACCCCCAGCTCCCCTGCTTGTTTTCCCTAACACCCAGGTTCGCCTTTGGGCACGACTTGTTTTTTTCTTCCTTTTTATACTGCCACCAGAGGATCTTCTCCTCACTATACCAAATATGAATAACGGATCAATGCTGTCAAATATAATGATGTTTATTTATAGGTTGATAGGTAAATCTCATAAGGAAAATCATGGATGGTCTTGTATTATTCATTCATTTAACGTGCTTTGGACTTTAGATATGTTTACTTATATTGAATTCACTTTAATCACTGTGTTACAATATTCAACCAGTTCATTTGCTTTCTTATTACTTTTAACTCCTTCAGTTCTCAAATACACCAACTTTCCAAGTCCTTGTCCTAATTCTAACCTAACTGTCTGTCTTAACGCTTTCAATCCCTCTATATCTCTCTGTCTCTTCTTCTCTCTAACTCTCCAACTGCCCTAACTGTCTAAAACTGTCTTTCCCCCCCTTTAGTTCCATTGGTTCCACCCCTCCTGTCCTATCATAGGCTCCCACACCAGAGCTCTAACCTGATGGACAGGAGTGATGTGTGAGCTGTCTCTCACATACCTCCCCCCTTGGAAAGTTTGTGTCATGGGGTAACACTTATAGTAGGTTACCCTTATGAACAACAAATGCAATTACTTACTAATATTTAAAAAACAATTTCCATTTCACCATTTGTAGCATATACTTATTCTATGATATATTTTACATCATATTAATATTCTTACTTTATATTTAAATTACATTTATCATCATATAACATTTTGTTCTCATCATACAATACAAACCTACTTTGTTTACTATTTATTTATGTGCACTTACATTTTTAATCATTTTTAATACACTTTTATAACATTTAATTTGGACAGTTTTCCTACCATTAAAGTTACATTTTAATATAGTTCTTTCTTTTTCATTCTTCAATCTTCTGGTCTTCTTGACAAGGTGTCGGCCACTACATTTTGAGTCCCTTTGACCCTTTTGATTTCAAAGTCAAAATCCTGCAACAGCAGTGCCCAGCTCATCAATTTATTATTATTTGCTCTGATAAATCGCAGCCATAGCAGTGGGGAATGATCTGTACAAAGAATAAAATGTCTTCCCCATATGTACGGTCTGAGCTTCTGCAAAGTCCATACAGTTGCCAAACACTAACATTCTATCGTTGAAAGGTGTTGTTCACCTGCTTGCAGCTTCTTGCTCATGAATGTTACTGGATGAAGGTCTCCGTTGTCTTCCTCCTGGCTCAGCATGGCTCTTGTTTCGACTCTGGACTCATCTGCACCACTGGTGTAGTCCCTCTGGATCTCTGGAACTCTCAGGATACAACCGGTCACCAACGCAGTCCTCCATCTCTCGAATGTTTCCTCATATTCACTCAACCTTGTTGCCTTAACTGCCAGTGGAGGTGACGGCATCCCAGTGGAACTATTTAAAATCTTAAAAGATGATGCTGTTGAAGTGCTTCACTCAATATGCCAGCAAGTTTGGAAAACTCAGCAGTGGCCAGAGGATTGGAAAAGATCAGTCTACATCCCAATCCCAAAGAAGGGCAGTGCCAAAGAATGCTCCAACTATTGTACAATTGCACTCATTTCACACACTAGCAAAGTTACGCTCAAAATCCTATAAGGCAGGTTTCAGCAGTATGTGGCCCGAGAACTCCCAGAAGTACAAGCTAGATTTCGAAGGGGCAGAGGAACTAGAGACCAAATTCTTAAAGAAATGGGTGTGCCTGGCCACCATATTTATCTCCTGAGTGGGACAAGAAGCAACAATTAAAACTGGATATGGAACAACTGATTGGTTCAAAATTGGGAAAGGAGTACGACAAGGCTGTATATTGTCTTATTTAACTTATATGCACAATAAAGCATGCAAAAGGGTGGACTGGAGGAATCTCAAACCGGAATTTGCAGATGATACCACTCTGATGGCAGAAAGTGAGGAGGAATTAAAGAACCTCTTAATGATGGTGAAAGAGGAGAGTGCAAAAATGATCTGAAGCTCAACATTTAAAAAATGGTCATGGTCACTGGTCCCATCACCTCCTGGCAGATAGAAGGGAAAGATATGGAGGCAGTGACAGATTTTACTTTCTTGGGCTCCATGATCAGTGTAGATGGTGACAGCAGTCACGAAATTAAAAGATGCCTTCTTCATGTTGGTAGCTTCGGTGAAGCTATCCATCCATCTCGTCCTCTGTTTTCCCCTTCTCCTCTTGCCTTCACACTTTCCCAACATCAGGGTTTTTTCCAGTGAGTCTTCTCTTCTCATGAGTTGGCCAAAGTATTAGAGACTCAGCTTCAGGATCTGTCCTTCCAGTGAGCACTCAGGGTTGATTACTTTCAGAATGGATAGGTTTGTTCTCCTTGCAGTCCAGGAGACTCTCAAGAGTCTCCTCCAGCATCACAATTCAAAAGCATGAATTTTTTGGCAGTCAGCCTTCTTTATGGTCCACCTCTCACTTCCATACGTCACTACTGGAAAAACCATAGTTTTGACTATGCGTACAGTAGCTTCTATGGACGGAAAAGAGCAGATACAGATTAAATGGTTTTCAATGCATTCCTATGGGAAATGCAGATTCAACATAAGAACCTTTCAACTTGAGAACCACCTTCCAATACGGATTAAGTTCTTAAGTAGAGACCCCACTGTACCTTTTTTTTGCAAGGTGATATCTCTGCTTTTTAAGATGCTGTCTAGGTTTGTCATCGCTTTTCTCCCAAGAAGCAGGTGTCTTTTAATTTCGTGGCTGCTGTCCCCATCTGTAGTGATCATGGAGCCCAAGAAAGTAAAATCTGTCACTGCCTCCATATCTTTCCCTTCTATCTGCCAGGAGGTGATGGGACCAGTGGCCATGATCTTGGGTTTTGTTGTTGTTTTTTTTGATGTTGAGCTTCAGACCATTTTTTGTGCTCTCCTCTTTCACCCTCATTAAAAGGTTCTTTAATTCCTCCTCACTTGTTGCTAACTGTTGCTTCCTGTCCCAAGTGTAGGTTTCTCAGGAGATAGATACTGTAAGGTTATCAGGCACTCCCATATCTTTAAGAACTTGCCATAGTTTGTTGTGGTCCACACAGTCAAAGGCCTTTGCATAGTCAATGAAGCAGAAGGAGATGTTTTTCTGGAACTCTCTGGCTTTCTCCATAATCCAGTGCATGTTAGCAATTTGGTCTCTAGTTCCTCTGCCCCTTCGAAATCCAGCTTGTACTTCTGGGACTTCTCGTTTCACATACTGCTGAAGCCTACCTTGGAGGATTTTGAGCATAACCTTGCTAGCGTGTGAAATGAGTGCAATTGTATGGTAGTTGGAGTATTCTTTGGCACTGCCCTTCTTTGGGATTGGGATGCAGACTGATCTTTTCCAGTCCTCTGGCCACTGTTGAGTTTTCCAAACTTGCTGGCATATTGAATGTAGCACCTTAACAGTGTCATCTTTTAAGATTTTAAATAGTTCCACTGGAATGGCCTTGTTGTTAGCCATGCTTTCTAAGGCCCACTTGACTTCACTCTCTAGGATGTCTGGCTCAAGGTCAGCAGCCACACTATCTAGGTTGTCTGGGTGCTGCATGTGATGCTCTCAAACTAACATCATATGGGCCAAGGTTTGACAAATTATCAGCATGCATACAACATCAAAAACTCACTATGTGCAAAAGCATGCCAAGTTGAGTATCCCTTATCAAAAATACATGCATATAATTATTTTAAAAGTTTGTATAAATTGCCTGGCTTGTATTACTTTAATATTTGTTTCCATTTAGTAGAGTTAATGGTTATTTTTCAATAAAAATATTCTTATCATTAAAATTTATGTTTTGAAGACAAAAGGTGATGATTAATTCAGACAAATATATGAGTTCTATATTTCAGATTTAATTGCAGTGTTGCCACTTTGAAAGAAATAATTTGGTTTTGTGTCGCCATTTGGGCACTCGGGCTCAAAAAGGTTAGCCATCACTGCACTAGACCATTGTATAATCCTATCACATCTGATCACCAGATATGCTTCACAGCCGAACACTCGTCTGTTTACAACTTTTTTAGACCTAAAAGGGGCCTTTGATTCTGTAGACAGAGATATTTTTTGGCTAAAGCTCTCTAAACTGGGCACTGGTAGGAGGCTCCTTTTTCTGATTCAAAAACTCAATGCAGGCTTACCTGTCACATAAAAATATCGATGCAGGGTGGTCCTTTCCAATCAGATTTTTTCCAACATCGGAGTGTGTCATGAACCCAGTTCCCCGGTTTATTTCTCTACACAACCCAGGTTCACTTTAGGGAATGACACTTGTTTTCAACCCTTTCCGCCGCCACCAGAGGATTTCTCCTCACTCAAATATGATTCTTAAATCAGTGTTATTCAATCAAACAAAGTTTATTAAAGTGTTCATCAGTAAATTATGTAAAGTAAATCATGGATGGAATTATTTCATTTAATCAATCAACTGTGCTTTAGTAACATTTATATTTGCTTATGCAGAATCATGTTAATACAAGTATTTATTCATTTCTTTTCTTATTCATTTCTTTGTCTCTCTGTCACTCTTCACTAACACAAGACTGGTCCTGACTGAAACTCTAACTGATCCCTGACTGAAGTCTTCTCTAACTCCTAACTCATTTCTCTAACTCTCAACTCAGACTCTAACTGATCTTTAACTGTCATCCATTCTCTTATATATCTCTAGTTCCGCCTTTTCTGTCCAGCTATTGGCTCTTGAATCAGGGTTCCATTGTAACGGACAGGAGTGGTCCCTGACCTGTCCGTCACAGAGTGAAGCAAGACTGTGTTCTGGAGCCAACTCTGTTTAACTTATTTATTAATGATCATGCCCCACTCTTACATAGTATCAATGGCCATAATCCCAAACTAGGCCCTATAGATTTCAGTCATATGTCGATGACATGGTTCTCCTGTCCTGCACAAGGGTCAGCCTAAAGTGGCTAGTTAGCGGTTGCTATGACTACTTGACACTCAACAAGCTCCAACTAAATTTAGTGAAATCTAAAATTATAGTCTTTTGCGAAGCATGGAAAACCTTTTCTTGGTCTTTCAATGGTAATTCTATCTAGCATGTCAGAGAGTTTAATATTTGGTTGTCTTTTTTCATTATAGACACACTTGGTCGATTCACCGGCAGACAGCAATTAAGTCAGCAAAGCTTTCAGTGCAGGCTGTCCTATGCTTCCATCGTACTTGGGGCCCCTCGTACATCCCCACTGTACTGCGGATTTTTAATACAAATCAGCAGTACATTTTCTTCATGGCATCCCCATCTGGATGTCTGCATTCCACAGCTTTGTGGAAAGGATCCAGTCAGTGTTCCTGTATAAATCTTTGACCTGCTCCGCTGTGTCTCCTATGCCTTGAAGTCGGCCAAGACAGGATTGAGAACCTGGCTTGGCTTAGATTCTTTAAATACTGGGTCAGAAACTGTTTCTGCTCATCCCAGGACATCCTATTCCAAGTGCTGCTTTCTGACAGAGTATTTCCAAAATGTTTGGCCCTATTTATCAAGAAAATAAAGACCCTGGGGTTGTCACTAGATCTGCTGGGTTCAATACCCTTATCCCAAATATTCTGTACAATCAAAAATAGAGTTCTGGATATTGACGGGCAAATCCTGCTCAGTGTTGCACAAAGGGTCTGTTCCCCACTATATTTTCAGTTGCCCCTCTCCCATGGCAGAAGACCGAATTATCTCTATCTCTTAGAGCATCCCCAAGACCGATGGACATTCACCCTTGCTAGGTGCAATATTATAGCTTCGAACTTAGCACAGGGCAGATATACGGGTTTACCCACAGAACTTACCCTGACAACAGTCAGATACATCTACTCCATCATGCAGAGGTGACGCATTGTGCTGTCGCAGAATTCTGAGCCCTAACAATGTTATTTGGCTGTTCCCTGCCATGTTAGCTGCTAAATGTTTTATTTGCATCTTAGTATGTTTTAATTTTGTACAGTATGCTAATAAAGGTTTCTGTCTGTCAGAATCTAAGCCAGATCTTTTTTATGATTTCTTTTTAGGTTATTGATTACATTCTGCCACCCTTAATTTCTTTGGTCTTCAGTCAAAATGGTAAATACATACCTACGTCAACTAAAATACTCATTTTGCTTTAATTAAACATTAGTGTGGTCACAGGATTGGCACATTGATATTTTCTAGTGGAATGGAGATTCTTCAGCTTGCGACTGCTCTCTGAAACCACATCAGTGCTTGTAAGCCACAGGGTCATGGCTGAAGAGAGAGAGAACTTTAATTCAGACAACAAACTTCTGTGTCTTATTAGAGAGTCACTGCTACCTCAGTAAGTGCACAACATCTTTTCTAACTGAATCTAATTCAGTAACCAATCTTTTTTGCTTGCACATTTTAAAACTGTGGTTGAATGATTTATTGCATTTCATTTCATTTCTATACCTCCCCAGTAGTGCCACAGCACTGTTCTGGTCAGTTAGCAGTGTAAAATAAAACAGGATATAACAAACAAAATAATAAGATACAATCATAAAATAAGCAGACAAGCAAATTAAATCAGCATTAAGCCCCAACAGCGCAGTGTTTCAAATAAGGTCATGGGACAAGATGCCCAAAAATCCAAGTGAGGCTGTATTTGAAGGCCTCCCAGAAGAGCAGCATATTCAACAGCTTCTTAAAAATAGGTAGGGAGAGGACCAGGTGCAACTTGACTGGGAGCTGATTGGTGCCACTGCTACGAAGGCCAAACTTCTCATTGAAGATATCCTGACCTTCGGAATCATCACCCAGAGGAGCGTAGTCTGAAAAGATCTGGTGGCATGGGAGGGTGAACTTAGGAAAAGACACTCCAAAAGGTAACTGGGTGCTAAACCATTTTAAACAGCAGAAGTAAGGTAGTCATAATGAACAACCAGCACTATCGCACTTTACTCTGTCAGCATGAGAGTTTTATGCAGGCCTTTGCAGTATGTACTGTAAAAACTAAACAACTGCAAGACACCCAAATAATTACTACTAATTAATTCAAAGCTACCTGACTTCTCTTGAAGAAGAATTTTTATTTAATTCTTTCAGTGTGATTTTGCTGGAATTCTGTCTTTCCACTTGGTGTGATGTTGATGAGTCCATTTACTTTTGAATTGAGAATTCTTGTATGGTAATTGAAATACATTTTTTTTTTGGTTTTCAGTGTTCTGTTTTTTTTAAAAATGAATGAAGAACATGGGAAAATCTGGTTGCATTTTAAATATTAATATAGAGGATAAATATTTGCATTAGGAAAAATACTTGTTGGAAAGGACTGGTGTAGAGATAAGTGGCCTGTCCTAATTTGACATCAAAGGAAATGATAAGTTAAAATCATAAGTGAATGGATTTAGGAAAATACATACTGAGAGGCAGAATGGATGGACTAATAAAGCTAGAAAGCATGGAATGGAAAGTGACGAAGATAACTTGGGCCACAGTGTGCATTATATCTTACTATGTAAGAACTTCTGTATAGTTAACTGCTGCATAGGCACAATATGTATATAACCACCTCTTTTTTAAAAAAATGGTAAATTCCTTATCAAGTTGCAATTTTATGTAAAAAATGACCTGTGAATGAACCTCCAAATCGATCCTGCTACCATATCTCTGCTCACTTCCTTCAAACCAAATTCTGTAACATGAAGGAGAAGTACTTATAATTGCAAATGAAAACATGTGTGCATTGCTGAAATCTAAAGTGACAAAACACTAGAGAATTCTCAACTATTGCTATTCTATTTGCTTGGTTCTAGCTTTTTCAACATAACAGTTGAGGAGTAATGATGGTGCAACATGAATTATTGCATTGATTTGTTTCTTTCCATGACTGTGTTTGGATGTAGCTTTAAATTATAGTGTGTTTTCGTCATAGTTTTTTTTGAAGAAGCCATGATCCAACTTTCAGTTTAAAAAAGGAACCATAGTTTGTTTAAACTACTATCATTGCACACTTTTGAGGAGGGTTGTGAAGTGTGATGAATCTATGCAAGCAAATATCACATTAGTTACATACCAGGATGTAGAAGTGGAGAGCTAATGGGTCGGATGCCCATGGAGAACTTTGAAGCTAAAGATAAGGAACTTGTGCTGGATTCTGAAACAGGCAGGAAGCCAACATAGGAATTTAAAGATAGCTGATGCTTAATCAGAAACCTGTTCACAGTACCTGGGTCTCAGATACCAGGTTGAAGTAGCTTGTATTTGTGTCTAACAAGTTTTTTTCCTCTTGTCTCAGATTTGAACAAATTCTAACGGACCCTGACCCAGTACCAGCTTATGCCCTGAAGCTGCTGGTTGCTCTAACAGAGTATAGTTCTGCTTTTACAAGGTAACACAACATTAATACTTACATGGATCATAGTCCAACAAATTGTCTATTCTCATTGTAAAGCCTTAAGCTAGCCATGGAGAATATTTTACTTCTCCCACAAGCATTGAACAACAGATTCCCCTACTTCTGTGGATTATGACAAATCCCTTATGAAACTGAGGGCAGTTTTAAAAACCATTTGCTGAGTTGAATACAGAATTGCTATTTGAGAAAAGGAAGTATAAACTCTTTGGTCTCTTAACAACACAGTTTTTTATCTGTGTAATCCTTTGCTATGGAAACTTATTGGGGGAGTGGAACTGGTAAAACCATTCCTCAAATATCTCATTTACCTTAAAAGCCCTATTAGAGTTGCTATAGGTCAATTCCAATTTAAGGGCACCTAACAACAAACAATTCTTCCTACCATTATTTACTCAGTTTTAAACACTTGCAGAGAAAATAAGCATCAATGAATGTAATGGAACTTAGTTAAGAATAAGTGTTTGTAGATTTTCATTTTTGGATGACTTACAGTTTTTTTTTCCTTTTAATTTATCTAAGAATAGGGTAGGGAACACAAAAGGTAAAAGGGAGTGGAAGGAAAAGGAAAGGGTTAGGAGAACACAAAATATACAATCATCGAATCTAGTCATATTACAATAACAAATCCACTTTCAGCTTTTTTGTAATTTGGTTGCCCTCCAGCTATCCACTTATAGCTTTATTTCGGTTTAAATATATGTTACTCCAACACTATCTGAGAACCATGGCCACTTGTATAATAAATCCCATCATTCAGTTTCCTTTTGAATTGGATAGTTATTCATCACATCTGAAAAATATCCATTTCTGTCTCATCCCATACTTTCTCAATATGTTCCTCTTGTTTCAGTGATTGCTTTCTTCTAATTTTTGAAAGAGGAGAATGAATCCGAAACAACAATCCAATTTTCAGTATCACATTTTCTGACTGTAGTAATTGAATAAATCACTGGATAACTCTTTACCCCATCTATGTTACCTGGTATCTTACTTAATAAGGGCTGTTCTGGAGTTAATACAGTTTCACTTAACTGTTGTTTAACATCCAATGACCTCTCTTTCATCTGATTTTCTCTCTGATTAAAATGTTCATTTATTTGCTGAAATCCTGCTGTTATTATCTTCTGCATGTTAATCTGCCATTCCTTGTCTGTTTTTTGTGCCATTATTCCCAAATTTTGAGCCATTTCGATGTTTCCATTAAGTAGGGTTTATATAAATAATACTATATCCTTCACAAACCAAATCCACAATCATAAACTTCCCCTAGGTTCTTCCTCCCACCCATACACAGATGTTATCATATATAAAATCAACTTTTAGCCCGGCAATTTAAAATACAACTGTGGCAAAAATATCCTCTTTTTCTGCAAAAAGCTAACAAAATTCTATTGTCAGAGTCCCACACAGGCAAGCCAAAAAAGTCCAAACTACTCCGCGATCACAAGGTTTCAGTCTCTCCAATAGATCTCCTTGTAATCCGACTAATATTCTTTCCATTGGTCCAAAGAATCCATAAAGAAAAACTCCAGTCCTGGTTTTCCTGGCTCCTCAGTCCAGTTGGTCATGTCTCAATGTTTTGTTTGTTTCTCAGTCTGTCAGACTGGTCATGTCTCAATGTTTTGTTTGTTTCTCAGTCTGTTCTCATGCTTCTAAAAAAAGAAACTAATTCCTTCTTCTCCAAAAACCAGATAAACATCTATTTTCACAGTCTAGGTAGAGAGATCCAATCTGAACCACATTCACAAAGTTTCAGTCTCATAAATCCTGTCCATCAGTATTTTTTGTTTTGTTTTCAGGAACAAAAATCTTTTCCATCACTGTCTCTCTTTTGGCCTTGAGCCAGCCTGCTGTTTAAGAGTCAATTTCACTTTTGAAGAAGCAGGCTGGTAAGCAAAAGCTCGCCGCTCCTTTCCTTCTTTCTTTTTCAGCTTAATGGGGTTGTTCATAAATCAAAAGCTTCAACTTACTTTGTTACTATATATTTTCCATGCCGTCATACTTGTTCTCTTCTCCTCTGGGGGGGGGTACTCACAGCTCAGTGCCAAGATGGCTCCCGCATCCGATCTGTGCTCGAGTGAATTTTACAGATGGAAGAAATACTGGGTTGCTGCCCGCTCTCCCCCATCTGTTGCTCACCAAATACTTCAGAGAAACCTCTCCTGGTCTCTCCTTTGATTCCCTTATTTCTAAGGGGACCCCAAACCAGGCGGTTCCAGCTTTTCCCGGGAGCTCCCTTGGATCTCCTGACTGCACCGCGACAAGCCCTGCCTCCCCGGATGACTTATAGGATTAACATTTGTTACAGTCAGCTCTGATGTCACCTGTCCTTCAAGGGTTTGGAGGGAAAGTTATCATCCAATAGTGGTCGGGAGGCGGGACATCAGGAGGAGGAGCTGTGTCGTATATATAAAAAGTGGAGGTTTTTAGGTGGGAGAGAGAGGAGGAGTTGGGTTCTGTGTGAACACGTGTGGAGAGCCTGTATAAGCTTGAGCCTTTCGTTACCTGATTACATGATATTTGTGTTTTACCAATCCATGTGTACCAATCAATAAACATTTAGTTCTTTTATTTTTAAATCCATTCCAGTCTGTGTGACTCAATTCAGGGAATGGTTGGTGGCAGACTACCGGAAGTGTAGAAGTGTGGTGACGTAGCGACCTTCCTTTGAGCTACACGCTCAGTCAAATCAGGTTGTTTATCTGCTAACATTGTTTGGATTAAGCTCTCAGGAGAGCCAGAGAAATTTATAATAACAGAGCTAAGTAGTAATTGATGGAGCTCGCTAAATTTAGAACAGTGGTAGATAAGAGAACAGTATCGTTGGCATATAATAGCAATGGAACAGAAGATGAGTCCATCCTAGGAGCATGATGTTCAGTTATGGCAATGTGGTCTAGTAGATCTGACATGAATAAATTAAAAAGAGTAGGAGCAAGGACACATCCTTGTTTAACTCCTTTAGAGATTGAGATATCTTTGGGCAGAAGACATTTATTATTGACCCGTACTTGGCAACTGGTGTCAGAGTGAAGTTTATGCACCAAGAACAGCAGACAAGGGTCTATTCCTTTGCTGGCCAGTTTATTCCAGAGCAGAGATCGATTGATGGAGTCAAACATTCCTGGAAGATCAATAAAGACAACAAAAAGATTGCCATGGAAATGAAGATAATACAGTGGTGCCTCCCAAGACGATTGCCTCGTGGGACGAATAATCTGCAAGACAATTAGTTTTTGCGATCGCTGTTGCGCTTCGCAAGATGATGGTTTCCTATGGACGATTTTCGCAAGATGACAATTTTTTCCCCATTGGAACGCATTAAATAGATTTCAATGTATTATAATGGGGAACCGCGTTTCACAAGACAATGTTTCCTGTGGACGATTTTCACAAGATGACAATTTTTCCATTGAATCGCATTAAATGGATTTCAATGCATTCCAATGGGGAACCACATTTTGCAAGATGATGTTTTCGCAAGACAGTGTTTTTTGCGGAACGAATTAATGTTTTCTTGCGAGGCACCACTGTATTTCTCAGCTAGAAACACGACAGTGAGCGTGTGAGCGAGTGTTGAGGATCCTGCTCGGAAGCCTACCTGTTCCTTTCCAGGCAGGCTAAGATCAGTCATCCATTCCAAGGGATGTTTCTCTAGATGCTTAGCATATATTTTATCAAGTCTTGAAAGTAAGCTAATAGGGCGGCAATTAGCTGATATACTTGGATTGCCCTTTTTAAACACTGGAATAATGATAGATGTTAACCAGGAATCAGGAAAAATACCAAACTGGCCAGAGGTTTCGCTCACCAGTGCGGATTGTTTTTAATTAAATCAGCTGGGATCTCATCTGGTCCCGGAGCCTTCCCTGATTTTAGGGAGGCAATAAATTCTAAGATCTCCTGTTCAGAAACTGGGGGCCAAGGAGGAACATCACGAGAAATTTGCCCAGCGAACTGAGTTCCCGATGAATTAGAATCTGTAAGTAGATTTGAATAATAATTGGTCCATTTGACAGGAGAAATAAGGGATTGTATGGCATTGGTTGAGGAAGGGGTTGTAAATGATATCAATGTCCAGAATTCCTTTGTATTCCTGATACAGGAAGCATGAATCAGTCTGGTCATTGTCTTAGGGCACAAGTGTGTCTTTTCCCATCCAGGAGAGATTGGCAATTCTTTTTTGCCTCAAAATGCAGTGTAGCTAGATCAGAGGAGCCCTGAGCATGTAAGCGGTGGAACATTAGATGAAGATTTCTTTGGGCAGCCCAGCATTCTTCTCAAACCAATTATAGAAAGTATTATAGTTATCCACTAAATGCTTAGGGTTTTGAAGACTGCTGAAGGACTTATTGCTTGGTATGACTGGTCCATTGGTCATATAGATCCCTAGTTTTATTTGACCAGACTATTTTATGATGATAAAAGGCAGGGGGAGTAATAGTATTAGTTAAGAGGGGAAGCTCCCAAAATAAAGATACAAAAACAGATTGATGGTCACTTTCAGAACAAGAACCAATCGTAAAGTTCACAAGTTTGGGAAGCAAGTCAGGGGAGATTAAAATGTAATCTGCCACACTCATACCCCTGGATGATAGAAAGGTCGGTCACCGAAATAAGTGCTAATTCTAGATCCGTTGAGAATTCTCAAATTATAACTACAACAAAGGTTGACCATATGATGTGCTACCTGATTGATTGTTGGGTCTTTAGATGTCCTAGAATCTCAAAAGGGAGGTGGTATTAAAGCATCAGAGCCCCACATCATATGATCAGATTGAGCATCGTTGCTGAAGCCCAATCTGGCATTAAAATCACCTGCTAAAACAAGTGAGGAAGATGGGTGATCAGCGATTAGAAAGTCAAAAGTGGCTGTCTTTTCCAGTGAAACTTACTTTCTTGTGATATATCTGAAGTGTTACACCCACACATTATTTCCTTTCTATCTCTGCCATCCAAAGAAGGTATGCAAAGTTTTATGAGCCATTCCCGAATCTGCTCATAAATTTTACACTCTAGGATAACATGACTCAGTGTCTCTATAGTCCCCTCACCACATACACATAACCGACTCTCGTAGGGGGTATTATTGTACCTTCCCAGCAGCACCGCAGATGGCAACAAGTCCATGCATAATAACATGAAAGCCCTTCTATTTTCACAATACTCTAAATCATTTAAGTACGGCATAGGTAGCAATCTATTCAGGGAGTTTATTTTAATAAATCCTTTGGCCTTGTTTATATCATGTTGTCTTTCTATATCTAGAATCCTTTGCTTAATCAAATTTTTTGCTTGGATCATATCCATTGACAGTAGATATTGTTGTGAAAATCCATAATACCCCAGCTTACGTTCCAGCATTTTCCGCCATGTTGGGACAAAGCAATCTTGCAATGTCAAATAGACTAGCCCTGAGGTATTATGATTCAGTTTTAGCCAGTATGTTACAGCAGCTATCCATAGCCTGGCCTCAACAGTTACTAGCCCAGCTTCCAACCTTATGGCTGAGTTTGATGCACATGTAGGAAGCTGTAATATAGCTCTTGGAAATTTTGATTGCTGTCTTTCCAAAACAGTCAAGTTTGCTGGTATACTAAATGGGGCTCCATAGGTCATCTGTGCTAACGATTTCATCATATAAAATTGAATAGCAGATGTGACATTTCTTCCCCCCCACGTCCAGAAAATTTTTTGTATAGCTCCCATGCTTTTTTGGGCATTTGTTATTGCATGTTTTATATGCACATTTCTCTTACCATTTGCTTGGATTATCAGACCCAAGTATTTGTAGTATTGTACTTTCTCAATACGTACCTCATTTAATTTCCAAATATACTTTTTAGGTCTTTCAGCAAATACCATTACCTTGGTTTTGTCATAGTTTACTTATAATTGATTGTGATGGCAAAATTCAGCAAGAGCCCACAGCATTCTTTTTAATCCATTGGGGTTCTCGAGAGTAGTACTGCATCGTCGGCATATAATAAAATGGAAATGTGTTTATCTGCCAACTTAGGTGGATAAAAGTCCATATTATTTAGATTTATTACTAAATCATTTATATAAAGATTAAATAACAAGGGCGCCAAAATGCAGCCCTGTTTAACCCCTTTTTCAGTTTTAACAGGTGCTGTAAGGTGTCCTTGGGGATTAACTCTAATTCTTACTGATGTATTATTATGTAAAGCTTGAATCAAGAATAATAAACGCCTATCAATATTAATATTAGCTAATTTTTTCCATAGTATGTTTCTTGAAATAGAGTCAAATGCAGCTCTAAAATCAATAAGAGCTGCATACAGAGACACCGAAATTTTAGAGGAGTATTTCATAATTAAGTGCTCCAGGATTATACTTTGGTCCAAGGTCGAATGGGCCTCTCTAAATCCAGCCTGTTCCTTAGCCATAAGGGACTCTTGGTCTATCCAATCTTTCAGTTTCCAATGAAGGTGTCTAGCATATAGTTTACTTATCACGTTAAGTAAACTTATAGGCCTGTAGTTAGAGGGCTGGTCTTTGTTGCCTCTTTTATATACAGTGAACCCTCTACTTAAGGAATTAATCCATATTGGAATGGTGGCTGCAAGTCGAAAAGTCTGTAAGTCGAATCTCCATTGACCTACAATGCACTGAAAACCGATTACCGTATTTTTCGCTCCATAAGACGCACCGGACGTTAAGACGCACTTAATTTTTAAATATCGAAAATTAAAATAAAATAAAAATATATAAACAGAGCAAGTCCCACACTGGGACTGCCAAAAAATATCACCAAAAACAAAGCAACATAGAAACATACCCCCCAGCCCAAACCTACCCTCCAAAACCCACCCAGAACATTTTTAAAAAGTAAAAAGCAGCAACTAATTTTTAAATACCAAAAAATAAAGTAAAAATAAATAAACAGAGCAAGTCCTATGCTGGGACTGCAAAAAAAAGTACCAAAACACAAAGCAACATAGAAACATACCCCCAGCCCAAATCTACCCTACAAAACCCACCCAGAACATTTTTTAAAAAAGTAAAAAGCAGCACCTTACCAGTGGAAAGCCTCCTGGAGGTCCTCAGAAGCCACGATGGTGGTGGTGGGGGACCCCCACGGGGCCTGCTGAGGCCTCCGGAGGCCTCGGAAGCCAGCGATGGTGCCTGGGGGAGGCCCCCACGGGGCCTGCTGAGGCCTCCAGAGGCCTCGGAAGCGAGCGATGGTGCCTGGGGGAGGCCCCCACGGGGCCTGCTGAGGCCTCCGGAGGCCTCGGAAGCCAGCAATGGTGCCGGGGGAGGCCCCCACGTTGCCTGCTGAGGCCTCCGGAGGCCTCGGAAGTGAGCAATGGTGGCAGGGGGAGGCCCCCATGGGGCCTGCTGAGGCCTCCGGAGGCCTCGGAAGCCAGTGATGGTGCCTGGGGGAGGCCCCCACGTTGCCTGCTGAGGCCTCCAGAGGCCTCGGAAGCCAGCGATGGTGCCTGGGGGAGGCCCCCACGGGGCCTGCTGAGGCCTCCGCAGGCCTCGGAAGCCAGCGATGGTGGCGTGGAGGGGACAGTATTTGCTCCATAAGACGCATACACTTCTCCCCCCACTTGTTTTGGGAGAAAAAGTGCATCTTATGGTGCAAAAAATATGGTAATCCCATAACCAGTGGTTTTTATTCTATTTTTATTCCATTTTGGTTTTTTTCTGGTCTGTAAGTCGATTCTCTGGCTGCAAGTCGAATCTAAATTTTGCAGCCAGAGAAGTCTGTAACTCGAAAAGTCTGTAAGTCGAGCCGTCTGTAAGTCGAGGGTCCACTGTATAGGGATTATGATGGCAGTACCCCAATCCTTAGGAATTTCCCCGGTTTTATCAATGGCTGTAAATAAGGCTGCAATTACTGGAACCCACCAATCAAGATGTTTTTTAATTAATTCAGGTGTAATCAGATCAGTGCCAGGCGCGTTACCTATCTTCAGGGTTTGAATCAGGTGTTTTACTTCTGTGGTGCTCACTGGTGGCCATTGCGGCAGCTCTCCTATCTCTGGACTACCTTCTTCTTCCATATCTGACTTAGTATATTTAGTTTTGAAAAAAGATTCCCATGTTTCTGGCAATATATGTGCATTCAGTACTAAATGGGAGCTATTAGGACAATCAGCAACAAATCGCCAAAACAAGGAGGAATTTTTTAACCTCACAGCTTCACATAATTGTCTCCATGCTCTCTCTATTGCTTCTTTTTTCTTTTTTCTTGAGAGATTTATACTGTGCCTTTTGTTGTTTCAAAACTGAGGATGTAAATTCCTCTGGTTTAGTTCTATAAGTAAGGTAGCTTTTCCTCAACTCTCTTTTGGCTTCTCTGCAGTCCCTATCAAACCAACCGGTCTCTCGATGACTATCCAGTCTAGTGCCAGCAGTATTCACTTCGTTGATTATCCTGTAAATATCCTGTGTTAAAAGTTCATACCCCTCCAAACACCTATCCACATTTTCTTGGTCCAAAGCCTTTGTTAAGATTTCAGTCGTGTGTTCTGAGCCTAAAAGTTCAGCTATTCTACTGTCTGTATTTTTGTTCCATCTAACCACTCTCACTCTATTTCTGCATCGTGTCAAAACTTCCTTGTATTGAACATTGATACGTGGATTTAAACCCGGTATTTTAAAAAGCATATTGAGGGGCAGATGATCACTATCAAAAAATCCACTAACTTCAAATGAATGAATACATCCCACCGTTTTTTCTGAAACTATGATATAATCCAAAATGCTCATCCTTTCCCCAGACCAATACGTGAATTCAGCCGGGTGGTCATTTGGATAAGATCTGTTTAGTATACACAGACTCATTTTATTTACCACCTGAAATAACATATGACCAGCGTAGTTTATCTTACCATCTTTGGACTTCCTTTGGAGGGGAAGCATGGCTTTTCCACCTTCAGAGGGGCATAACTTATATCTCTTATAAAAGCTACTTTCATCTTGCCCAATTCTCGCATTGAAATCGCCTCCCTCTATAAGAAATGCCTTCGGATATTTTATAATTATTTGCCATAAATAAGCTTCTAAATTCCTCCATTCAGTTTCTATTTGTTGTTTAGTTTTCAGTGGGGTATGATATACATTTATTATAACACAGGATATCGGCTCATGTTGCACTATTATCGCCATTGCTGATTGTAAGTTAGAAGGTATAACATTAACTTTTAACTTTTAATGCAGTGGAGATTAATATTCCTAGTCCCCCCTTAGCCCTACCATGATTAGATGATTCTGCACTTATTCCATAGGCTTTGAAACCTTCTAAAGTTGGAGACTCGGTGATCCATGTCTCTTGCAACAATAAGATGTCATGCTTGCTTAGATATGTACGTACACAGTCATCCCTCACTCTACCTGCCCACCCCATGACATTCCAAGATATAGGATAAGGGTCAATTGTAATATGATCTCCCTTGAGGCCAGCCATTGGCCTATTCTTGCCACTCAGTATGCAGCCTCCTATATCCCTGGTTGAATTTCTTATCCATCAACCCATTGTTGTTGTTTTCACGGCTATTTATTTTCTTCTTTCCACCTGATCTCCCTCTCATGAACCCTACCCGTCTGTTTCTATTCCGATTACCAATTATAACTGATATTGGCATACCCTCCTGAAGAGCCTTGTTCCCTTGTTGCTGTCTTTGAGCCATGGGCTCTGTTGATATATCTGATACTATAT
The DNA here is from genome assembly GCF_051106095.1 of Pogona vitticeps. Taxonomy (NCBI): domain Eukaryota; kingdom Metazoa; phylum Chordata; class Lepidosauria; order Squamata; family Agamidae; genus Pogona; species Pogona vitticeps. The sequence goes on along the minus strand of NC_135788.1, from coordinate 53,481,463 downwards.
CGGGGGAACTCTTCTCATGGGGGAATCCTGCTTTCCTAGGGGCTACCCTTTCTATTTCTAGGGCAGGTTGTCTTAGATCATATTTTGTAGCTGGAATTAACATTTCCACTTTATTAGAATTCTTTATATCCTCCCTTCTCTGAGTCTTGGGTAATTCCATTTTGTATTGGAGATTATTCTTGGTGTCATTTCTATCCTTCCTAACTGCAATCACCTTTTTGGCTGTTTTAGGGAAGGACTAGAACAATCAGCTCCGTCCAGTAGTTTGAAAAGTGGGCCAAAATTGATACTCTTCCTTGAGTTCCTACTCTTCCCACTTGGTAGAGTTACCTTCTTCCTACCACCCTTGTTATCTCTACCCCTATTTTTGCCCAGCTTCCTTTTTGGCTCATTCTTACCAGAGACCTTACTACCCATAATTTTTGCTGAGCCCAATGGCACTCCAATATCCTCTATAGATCTATTTAAGTTATCCTTTACTACACCGGGAGGTTGGTTATTGCCCTCTGCATCCTTCTTGGAGGGGTTTGGAGAAATATTGTCATGTTGTATAATACGCTTAGGATCCGCACAAAGTAAAAGCTCTTCCAAGGAAAGGCCAGCGATTCTGTCTATTGTATCTGGAGTTAGATTATAATATTTAGACTTATCAGGGGTTAAAACTGGACAATCTTCGTTGTTATCTCTCTGCTGTGATTCACTGTTGGACAGGAACCGTTCCTTCTTCATCAAGTATCCTAGTAAAACTATCATTAGGTCTTTTATATCAAATAAAAGGTCCTGAATTCCCATCAAGTGTCTTATTTTATGAATGTCGGACTCTTCATTGGTGTTACAATGTGGCTCATTGATAGTCTTATAGCTGTTATTATCTGGCATGGGATGTTGATGTACATCATTAATGAATTCTTTTGGTTCACAACCATTATCTTGATCATTACAGCTTTTTGCTTCTTAATTTGGTTCAGGACCCAGGGTGGGAGGGTTGAATGGGGAATATACATCTGGCTGCATGCATCGTCCAAAGTCCACATCAATCTCCCCTGATATATAGCTGTTCTCTTGAATCTGAAGGTCATTTGCAATACACTCTGGTAAATCAATTACTGAATTTCTTAAGGACCTTTGAGTGCCAAGCTCTTCCTGATCATTCTTTCGAGTACCATATGTCCATGATTTAACAAAATCTGTGATTTTAGCCTTTTGTAGTGATTGCAGTACCGGAGACATTAGGGTAAAGTCTGCAAGCTCCTAGTTTCTTAAGGCTATAGGCACCACATTTGCTTTACAATCCAACATCATGTTAAGATTAATCACCACGCGTTCTATGTAAGAGGTAGCAAGGCTTCCGTATTGTGGCTTCTCATCTAAATCAATCCACTTCTCTGTCTTACTTAACCAATGACTCTGGAATGTTACTTCCTTCCTTTTATCCTTGTCTCCAAGTCCTTCTCCACTCCTCTTCTCACTGTTGTTATCAGGATAATAAATTACTATTTCAGAGGAGTAGGAGTAGGAGACCACTCCTTCTGGCGGGCAAGCAATTCAGTGATTTATTCTTATTTCATCTAGAGTTGACACTTCGGTCTAGCTGCCCGCTAAGGACAGCAGAGTGCCAAACATAGAGCCTTGTACAGTATCTTCTAGGGAGGCACCATAAACAAGGAATTAAATTATTGAGGAATGAAATCAGCGAGTCTACCAGATAAGGGAGTCATCCTTACCCGACCGGAACCGGAAGCCCCCTCTATATATCACTACAGAGCAGTTAAAGTAGTCTCTGGGCTCTTTACAGTTTCATTATGCATGCTAGACATTGCCCCACCCTGTACGCTGGGTGCTCAGTTTACTGACCTCAGAAGGATGGAAGACCGAATGATCCTCGAGCCGGCTACCTGGGATTGTATCCAGGTTGTGAGTAGAGTTTTAGCTACTGTTCTGCCATTTAAACACTATACCACAAGGCTTTTAAATGCTTTCATTTCAGTGAGCTGTTTTATGTTTTCTACAAGCTTACTTCACTGTCCAGTATTCACGTCTGTACATCATAAGTTCAAATGCTGTTGTATGGATAGTGTTTGCCTTGGTCTCCAACAGTAATCTTTTCTACTTCTTTCATACCAGCTGTTCCAAGTTTCACTCTTTTGATTTCTTGACTACAGTCTCTGTTTTGATTCATGATTGAAGCTAGTATAGAAATTTTTGACACTTTGATTTTTTCATTGTCCATATTAATATCCTGTACTACTTCTGTAGTCATGATTTCTGTTTTCTTAATGTACAACTGCAATTCTGCTTTAGCAATTTCTTATTTCAACTTCACCAGGAGTTGTTGTCAATCACTGATGCTTTCTGCCAGCAATATCATACCATCAGCATATCTTAAATTACTGATTTTCCCATTAGTTTTTCTTCCTCCTCCATATGAATCTAAATCATCTAACTTGTAAATCTGCATACATTTTCTGCATATAGATTGAACAGATAGAGAGGTAAAATGTGCTCTTGTTGGATATGTTTGCCAATGGGAAACCACTCTGTTTCTCCATATTCTGTCATGAAAGTAGCTTTTTGTGTACACTGCAGGTTATGCATCAGGACAATCAAATGTTGTGGCATTGTCATTTCTTTTAGAAAATTTCATAGCTTTCCATGATCCACACAAAGGGTTTGCTGTGATCTGTAAAGCAGAAACTGACTTTCTTCTGGATTCTTTGGTAGCCAATGTATATTTCTAATATGTTCTCTTGTGCCCCTACCTCTTCTGAATCCATATTGAGCACCTGGCACTTTTTCTTCTCGATTTAAAAGTCTTTCTTGTAAAATCTTGACCATCAATTTGTGGCATGAGAAAGTAATGCCATGATTTTACAGTTACTGCACTCTTTGGCATCATCTTTCTTTGAGTTTAAGATGAATATTATGCATTTTCAGTCTTTGGGCCACTGTTTTATTTTGCACACTTGTTGGTGTATTCTTGATAGGATTTTGATAGATTCAGTCTCTATATCTTGGAATGGCTCTGTTGATATCCCATCTGTTCCTGGTGATGTCTTTCAATTGCTTGGAGATCAGATTTCATTTCAGTTTCTAAAACTGCAAGTTGTTCATCAAAGGATTCTTTTTAAAAGGAATTTATCATTTTTGTTTCTTTTCTGTATAGTCCTGTAAACTCTCTCCAACTTATCTTTGTTTTATCCTGATCAGATAATATACTTTCTTTCAGCATTCCTAGTTTAAATTTCCTTTTGAGTTCTTGGATCTTATGGAAGAGTGGTTGTTTTTCCTTTTTCATTGTTTTGTATTTCTTTACCGAAGTTATCAGTGTAGTAGTCTTGTCTCTCCCCCCATACCAGTTATTGAAACATTGTATTCATGATTCTTACCTGATTTCTGTCATCTATTTTTGCTTCTCTCCTGTTGTTAACAGAGTTTTCTTGGTTGTATACTAAATATTTTCTTTTCTTTTGGTTACAGAAATAGTTTTATTGGCATTCCTCCCCAAAATATCTCTGGTTTCAAATCACAGTTCTGGTTCATGATCAAGTGAGTTTAGTAATACAATCTCAGAATACAGGCTATTTAAAATTTAAATGTTTTGATTTAAATCAGTCCTTCCTAGCTGATTTGAGAGGTTAAAATAATATATTAAAATTAACATAATATTGCTGTTTTTATATCATTCAATTGATCCCTGGAAAAAGGTTCTTGAAACAGTATGTTTAAAAATATTCTTAAAATAATGTTAATGAGGGTTTTATTCATTAGTAGCCTTAGTTTTTGCATTCTTTTTCAGTACACACTGTCCCCAAAGGATAACTAGCATATAATTCCTTTAAAAACCTAGTTTTATGATAGGTGGTCCAAGTTCTGCTCTATAAATACTGTATTTTCCATGTATGAGACATCCCCATGTATAAGACCCCCACCCACTTTTCTAACCCAAAATTAGAAATCTTAACTTAGCTTTCAGTATTCAGCCTCTGGGTTCAGAACACTTGGACATTTCGAGTCCCTGTTGCATCTGAGCCTACAGACTCCATCTCCAACGAGGTGTATTCCAATTGGTTTGTTCAGCATCAGCTGACGTCAGTTCCATAAGGCTCGTGATTGGAGGAAGCAAAGTCTCCTGACTGTAGGAAGCTAAGCCTCGTGATTGAAGGAAGCCTGTTTACAGAGACGAGGTATAGCCAATTTTGTTCTCTCCTCAGCTTACTTCCGTATATAAGACGCCCCTCAAATTTTAGTGTAATGATTTTAGGAAAAAGTAGTGTCTTATACATGGAAAAATACTGTACACTTAGAGAGGAATATCCAGAACCCTTAGATAATTCACCTAAGATTCTTCCAGAATCTTATTGCCAGTTTATGCTTATGGAAGGGAAATCACATAAGTTCTGGCAGCAAACTACTACTTGTTATCAAGGTGCTAGGTGTGTTCTGGAGTATGCAAACAATCCCATGATCAGGCATGTGCCCAGGAGCATAACCAGTACCTTGCTAACAAGCGGCAATTTACTTATGCAATTTCCTTTCTGCAAACATAGATCAGCAATAAGATTCTGGTCTATTTTATTTCTCTGAGCATCCATCAGAGGCTACCTCCTTAAAGAATGTATGGAGGCAGCCTGCAATAGAAGCCATTTCTTCATGCGCCTTTGCAAGTTGCAGGGAATCCTCACAGCTCCCAAGGTGCATTGGCCATTTTTTTACGAGTTTCAAAGAAGTAGGATGGGACTGGCATGGAAGTAAGAGGATTGCTCTATCTTCTGCAACTTTGAGGGCTCCCAGTACGATAATTTGGCCTGACAGTTTCTACTGAATTACAGGGTTGGGAGTTTGTTTATACTGTAACTCTCATCCCTGTGTGGAATGCTGTTCTACAGTAAACCAGTTGGCCACTCCCAGCTATATTTCTTTAGTATATTTTATTTATTTATTTATTTGTTTGTTTGTTTGTTTGTTTGTTTGTTTGTTTGTTGTCAGTATATACATTACTGTATACCCATACAATGAAATTCACAGACATCCAGAGACCAGACACATGCACACACATAAAATTCCCCAAAGACTCCACACCCACTAAAAAAAATCCCCCACACTCCCCACCCACTAAAAGTCCCCCACTAAAAATACAAACATCTACATTGCAGGCCAAGTAACACAGTCCAGCTAACTATTCACTACTTATGGTCTTTATGCTCATTATTAAGTGCAATTATAGCTCTGGGATAAAAGCTATTCAGAAAACGTGTGGTCCGAGTCTTAATTGTTCTATATCTTCTGCCAGACGGCAACAGTTCAAAAAAGTTATAAGCAGGATGGGAAGAGTCTCTCCTGATGCTGTGTGACTTCCTCAGACAGCGGGATGTGAAGATGTCATCCAGGGTTGGTAGCTGGAGCCCGATGATATTCTGGGCAAGTTTAATGGTTCTCTGTAGAGCTTTTTTGTCTGCTACAGAGCTACTCCCAAACCATGCCAGAATGCCATAGGTTAGGACACTCTCAATGGTGCTATGATAGTATGACAGAAGTAAATGCTGAGATAAATTTAACTTGCCGAGCATTCTCAGGAAATACAGCCTCTTCTGTGCCTTCTTCACTAGCATGTTGGCATTTATAGTCCATGAGAGGTCCTCTGAGATGTAAGTGCCCGGAAATTTAAAACTACCAACTCTCTCCACTTCCTCGCCATTTATGTACAGTGGTAAATGTACATTTCTTTTCCTCCTAAAATCAATTATGAGTTCTTTAGTTTTTGTAATGTTAAGTGTGAGATGATTTTCTTTACACCAAAGTATCAACCCATGTACTTCTCTTCTATAAGCAGACTCATTGTTCTTATTTATGAGCCCCACCACTGTTGTATCGTATTATATTAGTATAACAGATGTGGCTGCAAATTTAAAAGATTTTTTAAAATCACATGGTACAGAAGCTATTGGGTTGTGTCTTGGGGTTAAATAACATTATTTGGTGTAACAGTTATTAGATGTAACAGGAGCGGACCTCAGTAGTTGCATAGGAAATAGAGTACAGGATCAAAGAACAATTACTCATTAAAAATTCCATTCATTGTTTGGAAACGGAATAGAATGGGAAAATTCTTTTCCTGTCTTATCAAAGCAGATGTTATCTATCTTAGACTACTTCATTATTGTTCTGGCATGGTTATATTCCTCCCTGCTGTAATCTAGCTCACCCCTTTGGTTCTTTGTAGTGGCCTCTGTGAATGCACACAAATGGGTTTATTCTGTGCCTGCACAGGACATTTGGAAGTTTCTAGAGCTTAAAAAGAGTAACAATTTAGTACCCCCCCCCCAGGGTACTAGCTCCTCCTCCTCAATCCTCCTTTCAGTTCCTTTCTCTCTGCCATTCAGTTAGGATGTGAGGAACACTAGAGTGATTACAGAAAGCCTTTATATTTGCTAACTTTTCTGTTTTTCGATCTTCAATCATACTGTTTTTCCCCTAGACCAATTAGAACCTTATTTTGTTCTTTTTCCTGGCTTCCTGCCTTCCCCCTTTTATCCCTTTTTTCTTCCTATGTTTTATGGCCCCTCGGGGCTTTAAGAGGTGTTCTGTTTGTTGCTAAAATCCCTCTTACAGACGAACACAATAAATACTTATTTTGTCTGGGGGAATTCCACCAGACCCAATCGTGCACAGCATGCAGGAGCCTATCTAAACAAGTGATTAAGCTTAGGCTGCAGAGATTAAGATCTTTTCTCTATGAAAAGTCTGAATCCTATGGAGGCACACACCTCTCCTTTGTCTAACCCTCCTCGCCCAGAGGCTGCGAAAACTGCTTCCAGTCCGGTTGCACAATCTCAATCCAGCTTGATATCCATACTCACCAAATCTAAAGACTCTAAAAAAAATCTAAATCAACCTCTGCAAAGGCTCAAACGCAATCCAAGGACCCTGCAAAAAAAGAAAAAGGAAAAGGATAAGAATTAAAAAGAAAAGAAAGCAGCCAAGCCAACCGCAATACGCCTTCCTCCGGTCACAATACCAGTAGAGGAATCATTAAGAGAAGACCCTGGGCTCTCAGCAGCAGAGCAGCGCACAGTTCCTCCAGCCCAGTTCTCTCATGACTGATTTGGGGCTGATGCACCTTCCAGCCCAGCCATGGCATATTCAAGCACTTGATTTTCAGGGCGGGCAGACACTGATATTGAATCGGAACAGGAGTCCGTGCAATGCACTCCTAAAAAGAGACCGGACAAGCGTGAACATAGCTCTCTACACTAACCTTACGGACATGTCAAACAATTTTACCATCCCGAAGTACCATATGGCTATCATTACTTCGATCGGTATCGTCCATATCCATGCCATGGTTATGGCTACCAAGATGAATACAGGGGGCCGAACTACCCTCCACTAGCCTGACACTCTCCTGCACCGCCACTGCTGGCAACCCCTTCTCGATACCGAGAGGACGTTTCCACTTCTTTAATTCGGCCATCTCGAAAATGGTCAGTGGCTCCGGTAACAACCATACCCAAAAAAGTCCCAGGCACACTGGAATTTGACCTGGGGTCACGAAGAGTCGGACATGACTAAATGACTAAACAACAACAAGCAGATTATAATACCTTATTTGTCAGTTGTTTTCCATGTTGGTGGCTTAATTTTTAATAGCAGCTCCTTTGAGGCTATAGTGTACTAGGAATGGGGACATGGGAATCAAGACATGTTGTCGAGTCAGACTTAAGTTGCACCAGTGACTTCTTTTGGACTCAACTCGGGCTTTACCCCCAATAACTCACACTTGACATGCGACTTAGAACAATTTTTCCAAGTCGTGTGTCAAGTCCCACCACCACTGCTTCACTGGTGCCGACCTGTTTCTGCCACCATCACACATCACTATCCTTAGAAGCAACTAGCAGGCCTAGCTTCTGGAAAGAAAGCTGAGCCTGGTGCTTGCTTCTGAGGACAGTGCTGTGTGGTGGCGGCAGCAGGAGCAGGTAGGCTCCGTGGTGGTAGTGGTGGCAGGGTAGCAGTGGTGGGAACAGGTAGGCAGTGGGGGTGGGGGGGCTGGCTTCTGGAAAGAAAGTTGAGCATACTGCTCGTTTCTGAGGACAGCAGCATGTGGTGGCGGCAGTAACAGGTAGGTGCCGGGATTGTGATGGTGTGACAGAAGGAGCAGGTAGGCAGTGGGGGTGGGGAGCCAGGTTCACTACTTCTCAGTATGCACACAAGCAGGGGGCATCTCCAGAAAAGGGAACCAGACCTGCTGCCTATGCAAATGTCCCCTCCTGGCCTCCATCCAAGACTTGGGACTTGGACTTGTGGCCTGGGACATGGTACCAAAGACTTGGGACTTGACTGTAGTCTTGATACCAAAGATTTGAACTTGGACCTGGACTCAGGTTTGAAGACTTACCAACATTCCTGCAGTGTACTGTAGCACTAAATTTGAAGGGCTTTCAGAGGATATTCTTCTGTTCAAAGGAATCATCTGTTTTAAGGAATATTCAAGGTTCCAAGTCCAAGTTTTAAGGAGTAGTTCAGTTTTAAGGAGCAGGTACTTGGAAATTTCTCATCTCCAATTAACAAATCGATAGCAGGTACAGTAGTGAAATAGCTCATCTGAGCCTAAACCCGTTTATTTGTCCCAGCTAGACTAGATGCACTGAATTTGATGAGTTCTTACATAAGTTCCATTGATTCAGTGGCTGTGTTGTAGTTTGAGCTGATATTAGACTAAGCTCCTGGTCACAGTTTTCTACATTATATTTAAAAAAGTATGTGTTATACCAATTATTTTAAAAGTTGCATCTGCATGGATAAATGGGGAAATGAGCATTTTATTAAAATATTTTCTCTTCTGTGATCATTTTATCTACCTATTTAAATCAATTACTCAGGACATTCTGAGTACAAACCCTAGTATAAATGTCCTTTTTAGACTAGGCATCCTTCAGTCTCAAGAGACTATGGTAACGTGCTGTGTATGGAGGACTTTGAGCAGCATCTAGTGTGGCTGAGAAGGCCAATTCAAGAGTGACAATCCCTTCCACATTGAAGACAAATACAATCTGTTCCCTGTCCAGCTCCCTGATTTTGCGGCTTTTGTGACCATTTTTGCCTCGGCCTGCTGGACAAGTGTCTCTTCAAATTGAGCGAGGCCATGAAGCAACGCCTGCGTCCAGGCGGAACGCTCAGATGTCAGGGTTTCCCATCAGTTGAAGTCCATTCATAAGGCCTTCAGATTCTGCTTGCAATTGTCCTTGTATCGCAGCTGTGGTCTCCCTCTGGGGTGCTTTTCCTGCACTAATTCTCCATACAGGAAATCTTTTGGAATCCAACCATCAGCCATTCTCACAACATCCCCAAGCCAACGTAGACGCCGCTGTTTCAGTAATGTATATACAGTGGTGCCTCGCACAGCAAGGTTAATCCGTCCCGGATTAACCCTCGCTGTGTGAAACATCACTGAGCGGTAAGAAAAAAACCAATTGGAACGAATTAAACAGTGTTTAATGCGTTCCAATTGGGCCGAATACTCACCGTTCAGCGATGCTTCCCTATGGCCGGCAGCCATTTTCGCGCCCTCCCCTCGCTGAACGAGGGCGCGAAAATGGCTGCGATCAGCTGTCCGGCGGGTCCAAAATAGCCACCGGAACAGCCGAAATGGCCGGCCACAGCGTTTTTGTGCCCTTGGTAAGCGAGGGGAGGGCGCGAAAACGCTGCGCGCAGCCATTTCGGCTGTTCCGGCAGCATTTTCGCGCCCTCCCCTTGCTTACCAAGGGCGCAAAAACGCTGCGCCCGGCCATTTCGGCTGTTCCGGTAGCCATTTTGAAGCCGCGGAACAGCTGATCGGCGGGTCGCAAAGCGAAGGTCGGTAAGCGAACCGCTTACCGACCTTCGCTCTGCGATTTTCGCCCATTGGGGGCATCGCTCTGATGCCTAGAGTAGTCCTAGAGTAGTCCTTTCTTTTCCAATCCTCTGGCCACTGTTGAGTTTTCCAAACTTGCTGGCATATTGAATGTAGCACCTTAACAGAGTCATCTTTTAAGATTTTAAATAGTTCCACTGGGATGCCATCACCTCCACTGGCCTTGTTGTTAGACAAGCTTTCTAAGGCCCACTTGACTTCACTCTCCAGGATTTCTGGTTCAAGGTCAGCAACCACACTATCTGGGTTGTCTGGGATATCCAAATCTTTCTGGTATAATTCCTCTGTGTATTCTTGCCACCTCTTCTTGACGTCTTCTGCTTCTGTGAGGTCCCTCCCATTGTTTCCTTTATCATATCCATGTTTACACAAATGTTCCTTTGATATCTCCAATTTTCCTTAACAAATCTCTGTTTTTTCCTTTTATATTATTTTCCTCTCTTTCTTTATATTGTTCATTTAAGAAAGCCCTCTTGTCTCCCCTTGCTGTTCTTTAGAAGTCTGCATTCAATTTTCTGTAACTGTCCCTATCTCCCTTGCATTTTGTTTCCCTTCTCTTCTCTGCTATTTGAAAGGCCTCGTTGGACAGACACTTTGCTTTCTTGCATTTCCTTTTCTTTGGGATGTTTTTTGTTGCTGCCTCCTGTACAATGTTATGAGCCTCTGTCCAAAGTTCTTCAGGCACTCTGTCCACCAAATCTAGTTCTTTAAATCTGTTCCACTGTGTATTCTTAACGGATTTGGTTTAGATTATACCTGAGTAGCCCAGTGGTTTTTCCTACTCTCTTCAGTTTAAGCTTGAATTTTGCTGTGAGAAGCTGATGATCAGAGCCGCAGTCAGCTCCAGGTCTTGTTTTCGCTGACTGTATAGAGCAGGTATGTCCAACCTGCTGCCCAAGGGTCGCATGCAGCCCAGTTCAACTCATAATGCGGCCCAATGCAATTTTTTATTTTAAAAGAAATTCCAAAGTTTCAAGTTACACTGCTGGCGCTTGCGGCCGGAATGTGGCCGGGGCATGTCACAACAGTAGAGGGGCAGAGAGGGAAGGAAGGAAGGAGTGGGAGGGGAGGGGACAGGGAGCTATGTGACTGCATTGCACTGTCCCTGTCAATAGGTGGACCCCCTCCCGGCCCCATAAAGCCACCGGAATCGAAGCTGGCAGCCTGTGCTGTCTGAGATCGCAGCTGCCGGTAAGCGCGCTTGGAGCGGGGCTGCAGAGGACGGCTAGGGCTGCCCTCCCATGCGACCCAAACCAAATGTATGTGCGGCCCAAACCAAATTTTTATCTTCTAATGTGGCCCAGGGAAGGTGAAAGGTTGAACACCCCTGGTATAGAGCTTATCCATCTTTGGCTGCAGAGAATACAATCAATCTGATTATGGTATTGCCCATCTGGTGATGTCCATGTGTAGAGTCGCCTCTTGTGTTCTTGGAAAGACTGTTTGTGATGACCAGCTTGTTCTCTTGACCAAACTCGATTAGCCTTTGCCCTGCTTTGTTTTGAACTCCAAGGCCAAACTTACCTGTTGTTCCCTTTATCTCTTGACTCCTTACTTTAGTATTCTAATCCCCTAGAATGAGAAGAACATCTTTCTTTGGTGTCAGTTCTAGAAGGTGTTGTAAGTCTTCATAGAATTGATCAATTTCAGTCTCCTCAGCATTGGTGGTTGGTGCATAAACTTGGATTATTGTGATGTTGAAAGGTCTGCCTTGGATTTATATTGAAATCATTCTATCATTTTTGAGATTATATCACATTACAGTTTTTCCCACTCTTTTGTTGACTATGAGGGCTACTCCATTCCTTCTACGGGCTTTTTGCCCACAATAGTAGATATGGTAATCATCTGAATTGAATTCACCCATTCCTGTCCATTTTAGTTCACTGACGCCCAGAATGTCAATGTTTCTTCTTGCCATGTCCTGTTTGACGACATCCAGCTTCCCAAGGTTCATAGCTCTTACATTCCAGGTTCCTATGCAGTATTTTTCTTTGCAGCATTGGATTTTCCTTTCACTTCCAGGCACGTCCACAGCTGAGCGTCCTTTCGGCTTTGGCCCAACCACTTCATTAGCTCTGGAGCTACTTGTACTTGTCCTCCACTCTTCCTCAGTAGCATGTTGGGCACCTTCCAACCTGAGGGTCCCATCTTCCAGCGTCATATCTTTTAGCTTTTTTTTCTGATCATGGGCTATTCTTGGCAAAGATACTGGAGTGGCATTGCCAATTCCTACTCCAGGTGGATTGCATTTAGTCGGAACTCTCCACTATGACCTGTCTGTCTTGGGTGTCCCTGTATGGCATAGCTCATATCTTCTTTGAATTACTCAAGCCCCTTCGCCACGACAAGGCAGCAATCCATGAAGAGATTTCTAAGTACCTATTAAACAGACAGGAACCCTATCCTTCCCCCCCACCCCAATCTGGTTACCCTATCAGGGATATATTTAACTTGTAAGTTGTGAAATTCACGTAACATTTTTTCAGAAATATCAGGTCAGCATGAGCAAGAGCCAAGAGGTTAGGCAAATGTCTTACAGGTATAATATTGAAAAATAAGTGAATTTACAGGTCCAATTGCTTTAGGAGAACATGAAGGCCAACTAATCATCTCACCTGTTTAAACAGGTATTACAATGGCTTTTGTCGCTCCTTATAAAATTGTACATTCTTTAGCTGAAACCTGTAGGATGTGATTCTAATATACTTCTTAGACACACAGGATGTGATTCTAATACAGTATACTTCAATATGTTAATTCAGAGAAGATAAAAATACTTAATGAAGTATGCATGAAAAGCTGCTTCTGGATGCATGTCAAAGTTTACCAAATGGGCAAAAAGACAGTAAAATAATTTGAACTAAGAGGCCAAAATGAATACACTCAGATTGACATGCCACTAACAAATATTAATGTACTTACTATTCCTTACTTACCTGCTATATAATTCTAAGCCTGATCATGGAGTAATTTCTAAAGCAGCATTCTAAAACATAAATTTTAAAATATACAGTAAACTGGTCACAAATTTTAGCAATAAAGATTTAGTCTCACTGCTTCATGTTCAACCCTCCTCATCATCATCTTAGAACTGCAGAGCTGGAAGGGACCCTATAAAATTGATTATCTACTCCAACTTCTGTCAAAGAGGCACAGTGGGGAAGACATTCAACCTTTGACTCTGCAGCCAGATACCTAAACCACAATGGTTTAAAGGTGTGTGTATGTTTTTTTAACAGACTTGTTGAAGAAAATCATCTTGTTTCAACTATTTTTCAAGTAATTCTGGTAAGAATGTGTTTATTCTGAATATATTTCATTTTAATATTTCAAACCATTAAAAATAAATTTTAAGAGTATATATTTGTACAGTGGTGCCCTGCTAGACACTAACCCCGTTAAACGACGAAATCGCTTCATGATGCCTTTTTTGCTATCACTATGGTGATCGCAAAACAATGTTTCCTATGGGGTTTTTTTTTTAACAAGGATTAGGTCCCTGCTTCACAAACTGATTGTTCGCAAGATGACGATTTAAAACAGCTGATCAGGGGTTTGCAAAGTGGCTCCCCGCTGTTTTCCGGGCCTATTTCCTCAAGACAGGGATCACAAAATGGCCGCCCTATGGAGGATCTTTGCTGCACGAGCAGGTATTTCCCCCATTGGAACGCATTAACTGGTTTTCAATGCATTCCAATTGGGTTTTTATTTTTGCATGATGACGGTTTTGCTGTACAGTGATTTTAACGGAACGCATTATCGTCGTCATGCGGGACACCACTGTATTTGGTGTTTCAAAACAATAATGGATAAGGTTTATTTTTCATTTTTATTTTTGGTGTATATATATCTATATATCTGATAACTGAAAGTTAATTCATGGGTCTGCTTTGTGTGCTTAGCAGTAAACTTTATTATATTTCATTATGTATTTTTATATACAGTGGTGCCTCGCACAACGATGTTAATTGGTTCCAAAAAATTCATCGCTGTGTGAAACCATCGTTCTGCGAAACACCATTTCCCATAGGAATGCATTGAAAACCGGTTAATCTATTCCAATTGGAACGGATTGCCGTCCTTAAGTGAAAATCGCCATAAGAAACATCATTGAGTGAAACGCGGTTCCCCAATTGAAATGCATTGAAGCCTATTTAATGCATTTCAATGGTTTAGCGAAGTCAATTTTTGCAAATTTAAGTGTGTCATAAAAGGGTCAAAAAGGTTTTAAATGCTTGGAATAGCTTCTGCACCTTCTAAAACGGGTGCAAACTTAATTTGGCTTTGATCTCACTTTTCGTTAATTTTTGCTGAATTTTTCCCCCCACCAACTTTTGACAGCTGTCAAAATCTGACAGTTCCATTATTTCCTATGGGGCACAAAAAAATTCACCATAAATTAATGAAGACTCAGATCAAAGCCAAATCAGGTGTGCACCCGTGTTAGAAGGTGCTTCAACGATCCCGAGCATTTAAAACTGTTTCTGAGTCTTCGTTAATTTATGGTGATTTTTTTATGCCACATAGGAAACAATGGAGCTGTTGGGCTCCATTGTTTCCTATGGGGCACAAAAAAAATCACCATAAATTAACGAAGACTCAGATCCCAAGCATTTAAACCTTTACAACTTTAAAATTCAACAACAAATTAAAAAAAAGAGTCAGGACAAAGTCAAATCAGGGTAACAAAGGGTTTATTAAGTGCACATTAACGTCATAAACTTTATAGCATAGGACAAAACTTTTTAGACTCAGCAATCAAGGTGAATGAACATTTGCAAAACTCTTTCAGTACAGAAACTCTTCTTGCATTGAAGAAACATAACATTTTACTGTACACATCACTTTTTGGAAAGTGCATCATACAGAAACCCTTATTGGATTGAAGAAACATAACATTTTACACATCACTTTTTGTAAAGTGCATCATACAGAAACCCTTCTTGCATTGAAGAAACATAACATTTTACACATCACTTTTTGGAAAGTGCATCATACAGAAACCCTTCTTGCATTGAAGAAACATAATATTTTACTGTACACACCACTTTTTGGAAGTGCATCATACAGAAACCCTTCTTGCACTGAAGAAACATTTTACACATCACTTTTTGTAAAGTGCATCATACAGAAACCCTTCTTGCATTGAAGAAGCAAAAAACAAACTTTTAACATTTCAACTTTAACATGAACAAGTGACGTGGAAGCCTCTAAACCACCCGGACCAGTGCTCCCCAAATCAATGCAGCAGTTCTAGGGGGATGATGAGGGGAAGGAAGAAGAAATGCTCCAGGTAGAAGAAGGTACCTGAGCAGCACTGGTGGAAGGAGCAGGTTCCTCTTCCTGCCTTGGTCTCTTTTCGAGGAACCTGTCCATAGTAAGCTGCCTCTGCCGCCTTTTCAGAATTCCTCAGAAAGAGGACACGATCCTTTTGTCGAAGGAATTCGATAAGTTCTGTGCCAGATTTGTGTCCTCGTACTGCTGCGCTATGGTCTGCACATACTGCCAGCAGTCCAAAAACTTCTTTAAGTCACTGGTGGACAGCTGTGCACGCTCTGCCTCTTCTTCTTCTGCTTGCTCCTCCCTCGCCTCTGCCTGAAGATCCACCAGCTCCTGTGTGGTCAGCTCCTGGTTGTGGCCCTCAACTAGCTCTGCAATGTCCTCCTCATTGACATCGAGACCAATGTTCCTCCCTAAGTCCACAATGTCCTGCATCACTGTGGACTCAGGTGCAGGTGCTGAAGGACCAGGAGCCACACAGCCTGGCTAGAGCGGGCGCCACGCAGAGTTCAAGTTTCTCTGGCTGATGCCGTCCCAGGGCCTGGCGATCATCTTCAGGCAGATGACGATGCCAGAAGTCACGGAGGGTGAGAGAGGTGGCATCCGTCACCTCGAAACAGCGCCGGAAGAGCTCCATGGTGTAGCGCTTTTTGAAGTTCTCAATCACCTGTTGGTCCATTGGCTGGATTAGCGGGGTGGTGTTTGGAGGCAGAAACATGATTTTTATAAAGGAAAACTCATCCAGCAAGTCATCCTCAAGGCCTGGAGGATGGGCAGGAGCGTTGTCCATTAGGAGCAGGCCCTTCAGAGGCAGGTCACGGTCCACCAGGTACCGCTTCACAGCTGGGCCAAAAGCGTGATTGACCCAGTCCACAAAGAGTACCCGTGTGACCCAGGCCTTAGAGTTTGACCGCCACATCACCTTCAGCCGTGCTTTGTCTACCTTGTGCTTCTTAAAAGCACGAGGATTTTCAGAGTGGTAGACAAGCAACGGCTTGATCTTAAGGTCCCCGCTGGCGTTCGCACAGAAGAGGAGGGTCAGGCGGTCCTTCATTGGCTTGTGGCCAGGCAGCTTGCTCTCCTCTTGGGTCAGGAAGGTCCTTTTGGGCATCTGCTTCCAAAACAGGCCGGTCTCATCGCAGTTGAAGACCTGCTCTGGAAGGTAGCCCTCTGTTGTTACGACCTCGAGGAACTACACAGCAAAGTCCTCAGCTGCAGTTGTGTCTGAGCTGGCAGCCTCTCCGTGCCTCACCACACTCTGGATGCCGGAACGTGTCTTGAAGCATTCAAACCAGCCTCTGCTGGCCTTGAACTCCTCAGGCTCAGCTGATGTTCCGGGCTGCTGTGCCATGAGGTCGGCGTACAAGGCCTTGGCCTTCTCACAGATCACAGCCTCCATAACCGTGTCGCCTCCACGCTGCTTCTCCTCTATCCAGATGACCAGGAGCTTCTCCACCTCCTCCAGGACAGCTGGACGGTTCCAGGCGATCCTTGTAACACCCTTGGCGGCATCCAAGGCAAGGATCTTCTCACGGTTGGCCACGATGGTGCCAATGGTTGACGCATTGCGGCCGTACTCCCGGGCGAGGTCCACAATGCGTCTCCCGCCATCGCATTTCCGGATGATTTCCTTTTTTGTCTCGATGCTGGCCTTCTCCCTGGTTGGCTTGCCAACCTGGGCAGAAGCAGGCTTCTTTGGACCCATGTCCAACGTAGCTACGTTAAAGGAAAAAAACAACAGTGATTTAAATCTGCCTCACCTTCCCACACCTGGCCAAAACTGCCCTGCACATGCAAGTGGCAGTTTTGTCACACACACACACCACAACCTAGGGGGAAAAACATAAATCTTAACTACCTCACGATCAAACTGGTCGTCTGGAAAAGCCAAAAATGGCCACAGCACACCCACAGAGGATGCCTAAGCAAAAAATAAATTCAGGAAAATTAGACTTTCCATAACTACATCCCCCCCACCACAACCAAAGGTGAAAAAGAACCACAGGAAAAGAAATCTTACCTACCTCACGATCAAACAGCCAGCAAATGACACAGCACACCACACCACAACACACCACACCACCTACAGAAAAAAAAATTCAAAATGGGAATCCAAATCCCTGGGTGAGACAGGCAGAAATCCACCAGAAACAGCAATCCCAGTGGGGGCCTAGCACCATTGAACCCAAACACCCCCCACCCAATAGGCAGCCTGGCACACAGGAAAACAATTCAAACGTGGGATTTCAGTTGGGGACCCAAATCCCTGGGTGAGACAGGCAGAAATCCACCAGAAACAGCAATCCCAGTGAGGGCCTGGCACCATTAGACCAAAACACCCCCCACCCCATAGGCAGCCTGGCACAGAGAAAAAAAACTTTTAAACATGGGATTTCAGTTGGGGACCCAAATCCCTGGGTGAGACAGGCAGAAATCCACCAGAAACAGCAATCCCAGTGGTGGCCTAGCACCATTGAACCCAAACACCCCCCCACCCCATAGGCAGCCTGGCACACAGGAAAAAAAATTCAAACGTGGGATTTCAGTTGGGGACCCAAATCCCTGGGTCAGACAGGCAGAAATCCACCAGAAACAGCAATCCCAGTGGGGGCCTAGCACCATTGAACCCAAACACCCCCCACCCCATAGGCAGCCTGGCACACAGGAAAAAATTCAAACGTGGGATTTCAGTTGGGGACCCAAATCCCTGGGTCAGACAGGCAGAAATCCACCAGAAACAGCAATCCCAGTGGGGGCCTAGCACCATTGAACCCAAACACCCCCCACCCCATAGGCAGCCTGGCACACAGGAAAAAAATTCAAACGTGGGATTTCAGTTGGGGACCCAAATCCCTGGGTGAGACAGGCAGAAATCCACCAGAAACAGCAATCCCAGTGAGGGCCTGGCACCATTAGACCAAAACACCCCCCACCCCATAGGCAGCCTGGCACAGAGAAAAAAACTTTTAAACATGGGATTTCAGTTGGGGACCCAAATCCCTGGGTGAGACAGGCAGAAATCCACCAGAAACAGCAATCCCAGTGAGGGCCTGGCACCATTAGACCAAAACACCCCCCACCCCATAGGCAGCCTGGCACAGAGAAAAAAAACTTTTAAACGTGGGATTTCAGTTGGGGACCCAAATCCCTGGGTGAGACACGCAGAAATCCACCAGAAACAGCAATCCCAGTGGTGGCCTAGCAGCATTGAACCCAACCCACCCCCACCCCATAGGCAGCCTGGCACACAGGAAAAAAACATTTTAAACACACAAATCCCTTGCAAAAATGCCCAGAACCCCCCTGGAAAAAAAACCCAGCAATTTCCCCATTTAACCCCCCCCCCATAACCAAAGCCATTGCCAGCCAGACCCAAATCCCCAACATGGCAAAGAAGAAAACATTTTAAACACACAAATCCCACAAAAATGCCCAGAACCCCCCTGGAAAAAACCCCCCAGCAATTTCCCCATTTAACCCCCCCATAACCAAAGCCATTGCCAGCCAGACCCAAATCCCCAACATGGCAAAGAAGAAAACATTTTAAACACACAAATCCCTTGCAAAAAACATCTAACTTTAGTAATAAAAAACCCACCACCCACCCAGGATAAGAAATGCAAGCTTACCTTTTGTAGCTCCAGAACTTCTACAGCACAGCATGCACTCCCAAAACACAGTCCAAAGTGACAAAGCCAACCTTGGAAGTGCACATGGGAGAGTGAACCCAGGATGCATGGGCAAGGGGTTTTATACCTTCCCCGCACAGGCACAATGCATCCTGGGTGCAGGCAGTTAGGATTTGAAGGAAAACAACAAATTCGCATTGCAACACAGCCAGTTTTCCCGCTCTTTTTCAAACATCGCTGAGCGAAACGGGGACCATTAAACGGCATTGTTAAGCGAATCAAGGTCCCGAAATCGCTCTGTGGATTTCCTCCATAGGACCCATCGCTGTACGATGCATTAAATTTTCAAAAAAGGTCATTGCTGTGCAAATTCGTCGTATGAAGCAATCGTTGTGCGAGGCACCACTGTATTTTTCTCTTATATTGAAAATCCCCTAAAGTAGCTAAATATGCTTAAAAATGGTAAAGATATATACAATTTATATAATATATTTTGGTTTTATGTTAATGTTGCTCATTCATATATCAAATTCAGATTTCCTTTAAGAAAAAAATGCATTGTTGATGCAAGATGAGAAATGATTTGCTTAATCCCAGCCTCCTGCTTCTACTGATCTCCATGTAAAACCAGAACCAGAAAAGTGGCAAAAATCTCTTTCTCCACTTAGTATCTTTCCATCTAAAGAAAGGTTTTAGGTCAGTTGTCAGATGTCACCCAACCTCAAGGTAGTCCTAATAATATGATAAGTGGAAAGAGGTAGAATGACAGATAAGGAAGAGAGATTCTCAGAAAAGAAATGTTGCAGAATTCTCCTTTGCTTTCATCATTTTTTGTAATTGAAGACTTCCAAGTTATTCAAAGGTAAAAAGGCTCTTTCTTGTTAAATGCAGACAGCAGCAGACTTGTGGTTTGTTGCAGTTTTCAGCAGCATGCAAGCTTAACCAATTTTTAGCAGTGGCTCCTCTTATCAATTCCTGATAATATTAATTTTTGATTGAATATTTCTAGGGAAGCTAGGGAGCATGAAAATTGCTCATGGGTCCATATGCATCTGTAAGCTATATTTTGCTCATCCCTGTCCTAAACCAAGGAAGCAACAACTAAATGAAAATAATTGAGCTTAATAACAACAATCTATATATCAACAAATAGTTGCTTAGTAAAACAGGTGAGACAGAGGTATAACTAATTGGAGACCTTACTGTCTGTTACCCTCTACTGCCTCAGTGTACTTCTACAAAAATTCGTGCTCAGCTTCCAACAGACTATTCTGCTACTATATGGGACAAATGATGGAGAAAATGGATTCCATTCCCATTCGTTTCTTCGATATGGTGTTCTGACTGCTGAATTAAACTTGTATGAAAGAAAGTCCTGCACAAAAAGTCCTGGTGAATCTCTCATTTCACTGACAAGGAGTAACAAGCTGAGGGCAAGGAACTGATATACAGTGGTGCCTTGCTTGACGATGTTAATTCATTCCAGCGAAATTGCTGTAGAGCAAAATCGTCGTCAAATGAAATAAAAAACCCATGGAAACGCGTTAAAGACCAGTCAATGCGTTCCAATGGGCGAAATACATAATCGTCCAGTGAAGATCCTCCATAGGGTGGCCATTTTCTGGTGCCTGTAGAGCAAAAAATCAGTCCTAAAAACTGTGGGGGGCCATTTTGCACAGTGGTGGCCATTTTGAAACCCGATGATCAGCTGTTGGAAAATCGTCGTAAAGTGAAAAATCTGTTCCCGAAGCAGGAAACCGATCATCGCTAAGCAAAAAAAAACCCATTCAAACATCGTTTTGCGATCGCAAAAACATCGTCGTGAAGCGGATTCGTCATTATACGGGGAATTGTTAAGCGGGGCACCACTGTATGAACTGTAGGTTCCATTTAAAGAACTCTATTGATTTTTGTGTTAAAGGTGCAAATGTGCAGCTTAATTTTACCTGGTGACAAAGCATATTCCAAAATGTTTAGATACAAATAACTAGCAAATTTTTGTGAGCGGAGCCCTTCATAAGTCAAAATGTTTGTAGGTAGGGATGTTCGTAAGTTGAGGTTCCATTGTATTTTTATGCAGGCATCCAGGAGGAACTTGATCACACCAAAACAAGATATGATTATAACCATAGTTGACTGAAATGCAAAAGTAAGAAACAAACTGGAACCAAATGTCATAGGAAAATTTGGTCTAGAGGCCAGAAATGAAAGCAGGGAAACAACTCATAGATTTCTGCAAAGCCAACAGTCTGTTTATTGCAATTCTGTTTATTAATTAGATGTCCAGATTATTTATTTATTTATTTATTTATTTATTTATTTATTTATTTATTTATATCCTGCCCATCTAGACTGAAGTCTACTCTGGGTGGCTAACAACATACAAGAATAATAAAATAAAATAAGCAACAACATTTACACCGTAAGGATAGCAATAAGTTAAGTATTGACAGGAGGGAAGGCCTGCCTAAAAAGCCAGGTCTTGAGTTGGCTCTTAAAAACACCCAGTGAGGGAGCCAGACAAATTTCGGGGGGGGGGGATTGTTCCAGAGCCGAGGGGCCACTGCTGAGAAGGCCCACTTTCTTGTTCTTTCTCTTTGGGCCTCCCTCGGTGTTAGGCCTCTCAGCCACCCATCTTGACTAAAGCGAGTGATTTGGGTAGATCCAAGTGGGAGGAGGCATTCCGCCAGATATTGAGGTCCTAAACCATTTATTTATTTATTTATTTATTTATTTATTTATTTATTTATTTATTTATTTATTTATTTATTTATTTATTTATTTATTTAATACCCCGCCTATCTAGTCATTGCGACCACTCTAGGCAGCTTCCAGACAAATAAAAATAACATATACATATACCAAAATAAAAATTATAAAACA
Source organism: Pogona vitticeps (assembly GCF_051106095.1). Classification (NCBI taxonomy): domain Eukaryota; kingdom Metazoa; phylum Chordata; class Lepidosauria; order Squamata; family Agamidae; genus Pogona; species Pogona vitticeps. Next base: position 53,459,758 of record NC_135788.1, on the reverse strand, counting down.
ACAAACAATAAACAAATTCTTTAAGATGGAAAGATAAAAAAGGATAAGTGAAGAAAGAAAAAATTAGGCCTTAGCTAGAGGGAAAGCCTGCTTAAACATCCATGTTTTTATTTGGGACTTAAAAATACCCAGCGACGGGGCTGCACAAATCTCTGGAGGGAGGTTGTTCCAGAGGCGAAGAGCCACCGCCGAGAAGGCCCGATTCCTTGTTTTTTCCTTTCAGGCCTCCCTCGGCGTCAGGCTCCTCAGCCTCACCTCCTGACTTGAACAAGTGATACAGGTAGATCTTGGTGGGAGTAGGCGTTCCGTCAAATATCAAGGCCCTAAACCATTTAGGGCTTTATATGTAAGCATTAACACTTTGAAGTCAATGCAGAACCGAATGGGCAGTCAATGCAGTGCAGCCAGAGTAGGAAAGATATGATGAAATTTTCTCACTCCACTAAGGAGCCTGGCCGCCGTATTCTGCACCACTTGAAGTTTCCGCATCAGCCTCAAAGGTAGCCACACGTAGAGTGCATTACAGTGGTCTAATCTTGAGATTACGAGCGCATGCACCAAGGTGGTGAGCGCCCCAACATTGAGATAGGGCTGCAGCTGGGCTATCCACCAAAGGTAAAAGAAGGCAGTACAGACCACCGACGCCACCTGAGTTTCCATAGTGAGCGCCGGGTCAAGATGTATCCCCAAGCTGCGAACCTCATTTTTAGCAGTAAGAGTCACCCCCCCCCCGAAAAGAGAGGGAATTTCCCAAACCACTGACAGTGGGTCCACCCACCTTCAGGACCTCCGTCTTGTCCGGGTTGAGCCCCAGCCCATTTTCCAGCATCCATTGCAGTACAGCCTCCAGGCAGTGCTGAAGGGACAGAACGGCATCTCCTGCAGTTGGTGAAAAGGAGATGTAGAGCTGGGTGTCATCAGTGTACTGATGACACAATGCCCCACACCCCTTGATGACCCCACCCAGCGGCCTCATATAGATGTTAAACAGCATTGGGGAGATAGTCGACCCCTGTGGAACCCCACAATTGAGACTCCATGGGGCCGAAACACTCTCCCCAAGCTGTACTCTCTGGGGACGGTCCTCCAAGAAGGAACTGAGCCAGGTAAATGCCAAACCACCAATTCTCAACTCAGAGAGCCTCCCCAGGAGGATACCATGGTCGACGGTATCAAAGGCCACTGAGATATTGAGGAGGACCAACAGAGACACTTTGCCCCTTTCAGCCTCCCTCAATAGATCATTGTGCAGGGCGACCAATGCCGTTTCTGTACCATGGTGCTGCATGAAGCCCGACTGAAATGGATCCAGGGTGTCTGTTTCATCCAAATGTGCCTGGAGCTGGTCAGCCACCACCCTCTCAACCACTTTGCTAATGAAGGAAACATTGGCGACGGGCCTATAATTGCCAATTTCGTCTGCCGCCAAACTAGGTTTCTTCCATATGGCCCTAATGAGTGTCTCCTTGAGGGCAAAAAGAATTCTACCCTCAAGGAAAGACCCATTAATTATTGCAGTGGCCCATTCCATTGTTATAGGCCTGGCTGCTTTGATTAGCCAGGCCGGGCAAGGGTCAAGGGAGGAGGTGGTGGCATGACAGCAATCAAGCGCCTTGTCCACAGTATCCGGCATCACAGGCTGAAAGCAATCAAGTAGTAACCTCCAATCAAGTAGTAACCTCCAAGATGTTTTTATATATTATGGCTATTCCCCACCCACCCCTCCAGTCTACCCTGGTGCTGGACAGCATAACCAGGCGGACAGGCGAGTGCTTGGACCCCCCTCTCCACCAATCCACATTTTGGTTATGCATGCCAGGTCTGCATCCTCCTCCAGGATAAGGTCGTAAATCACCTGGGCCTTATTGGACACAGACCTGGCATTCAACAGCATCAGTTTTAGAGTAGAGGACTGGCTGATATGACTGTTACATACAGCACTGATGTTACCTGTCTGTCATGGGTTTGGAGGGAAAGTTCCATCCTATGGGGAGTGGAAGGCGGGACATCAGGAGGAGGGGCTGTACTGTATATATATGTGAATCCTGTGTGGAGAAGTTCAGAAGCTGGAAGGAGAAGTGGAGAAGCTGGGAAGAAGAAGCTTGAGTGGGAGTCTGTGTGTCAGACAGGGTACTACTGTGTGTCAGTCAGTACCAACCTGATAGGTTCAGGTGTCTGGATGGTTAGCCAGAACTGATAGGTTCAGGGTCTGTGCTTCAAGTTAAGTGTTCTGTGTGAACCAAACTGTGTGCATGTATGAATGAGACTAAGCCACGTTACTATATCTTATTCACCTGATCATTTTATTTTTCCCTGTGTGTTGTATTTAATAAACCTTATTCTTTTATTTGTTGAAAATCCATCCCTGGTCTGTGTGACTTCTTATAGGGAATGGTTGGTGGCAGCTTAGTTAACGTGTGGCAGATCCCAGTAGGTCTGGGTTTGTCACATTGATTGGTGTCCAGCGTGTGGGATACGACTGGTCCAGTTGTCCAGCTGTCCAGCAAAGCCTTGGCAAGTGTGCCCAGAGCAAGGGGGGTCTAGTCAGGGACAATCTGAGAGCGCGTAGGTAATCTTCTAGGTGTGCCTCACGGGGGGGTGCACTAGTAGAAGAACGTGTAACCTCAGATTGGGGGCTAGATTAGGGAGCTCTGAGGCAACCTGTTTTTGGCGGGGAAAAAGCTGAGGCAAAACTGTGAAATAGCAGTGAGCTAGCTTGTCTGCTGAGAGGCCCAGCAGAGGGGGGTAGACTCTAGCTCGCAACTGTTGCAAGTTAGTGCTGAAGGACAGCAGCAATCTATAGAGAAAGCTGGTTCTGAGGCAAAAGAAAAAAAAAGTGGTCGCTTTATTTTGAGGCTTGACTTTTGAAAGCAGCCTGTGCTGGGGGGGGGATTATGCCCTTGACTCGAAGCCAAATGGCAGAAATGGGTGAAGTAAGAGACCCACAGGTAGACCAAGGTTCTGAGGAGGAATTTGGCTCAGTGCAGGGTGACAGCACAGGAGAACAGAACCCAGAACTCAGAAAATTGCTCATAGCCCAACAGCATGAACTGAGGGTGAGGGAAATGGAGGAAAGATTAGAGAGAGAGAGAATGGAAAAGGAGGAAAGATTAGAGAGAGAAAAAAGGCAATTTGAGATAGAGAGAATGGAAAAAGAAGAAAGATTAGAGAGACAGAGAATGGAAATGGAGAGGGAGAGAGAGAAAATTGCTCTGGAAAAAGAAAGAATGGCGTTTGAGTTAAGAAAACTGGAACTGATGAATCAGAACAATAATAACAATAGGGATTCTGAGGGAGGCCAATTGTCTAAAGCTGACCTGAAGAAATTCCCTGTGTACCACAAGGGAGATTGTCCTGAGGTGTTCTTTTCCTTAGTGGAAAGAGCGTTTGTGGACTTCTCAGTAAGGGAAACTGAGAAGATGATCATCATGCGATCTTTAATCAGTGGCAGCCTTGCTGAAGTTTATTCAGAGATGCCACAGGAACTGATGAAAGATTTTGCAGAGTTTAAAAAACTGGTGTTTGCAAGACATGGGATAAATGCGGAACAGCTGAGGCAAAGATTCAGGTCAATCACCAAGAAACCAGAGCAGACTTTTACCCAAGTGGGGGCCCAATTGGTGAGGCTGCTAGAGAAATGGCTATCTCAGGAGGGGACAGAGACCTTTCAGCAGCTCAAAGACTTGATAGCGCTGGAACAGTTCTATTCAGTCCTGCATGGGGAACTGAAATTCCAGGTGAGGGAAAGAAAACCGAAATCTGTGGCAGAAGCCGCCGAGATTGCAGATTTTATTTCCCAAATAAGAAAGCCCTTGGGTGAGGACAAATCTGTAGGAAAACCCAAAGGAACCTACAGCAAGTACTCTCAGGGACCAGGGAAAAGCCAGCAAGGGGGAGGGGCCCATGGTGAAGGGAAGCCCTCAGACATGAAACCAAGACCTCAGATTTTGGAGGGAAAACCAAAACAAGATGAGAAAGACTCAAAATATAGCAGAAAATGTTATTTCTGTCAGGGAAAGGGCCATCTAATCTCAGAGTGTGAGAAATTAAAGCAGCTAAAAGGAATTGTGCCTCAGGATTCGAGGGGAACCAAGCCAAAAGCTGTGTTATGTGTCCAGAAAGAGCAAGGCTCCTTGTCACTGAGGGAGCCTGTTGCCATGGCGACTCAATCTGGAACAGTGACATCTGCTGATCAGGCTGAGGAAAATGGTCCTCTGGTGGAGGTCAAGCAATGCTTGCTCGTGAGAACAGATTCTCAGTTGTTTGAGACAGCAGGGGTGGACGTAGGAATACTTGGCCATCAGTATCGGGGGCTGCGGGACACTTGTTCTCAGGTGACCCTGTGCCATCCAGATATTATTCCTAGGGAATATGTAATCCCAAATGAGAGCATGAAGGTGGCAGGGATTGAGGGGCAGGTGATCTCACTGCCAGTAGCGGAGGTACCTGTGAACTTTCAAGGCTGGAGGGGAGTTTGGCGGCTAGCAATTTCATCGACTCTGCCAGCAGCCGTGCTCGTGGGAAATGACCTGGCTGAACATGTGAAATGGGTGCTAGTGATTACACGTTCACAAGCCACCACGGGGACAGTTCAGGGGGGTAATGATGAGCCCGAGACGGAAGCAGGGGGGAGTTCAGAAGCTGTGGTGGAAACCTTAACCACAGACAGCAGATTTGGACAAGAGCAAAAGGCAGACGCCACTCTCCAAAAGTGTTTTGAACAGGTGACTGACGCCTAGCTAACACCTGAAACCCCAGTGAGATTTCTAGAGAAAAAGGGGATTTTGTATAGAGAGACCCTGAGGAATATCTCAAAAGGGGGAGATGGGATCCGAAGTCAGCTAGTGGTACCTGAAAAGTATCGCCCCATGATCTTACAAAGGGGGCACTCTGACATGTTTGCTGCACACTTAGGGGTGAACAAAACACAGCAGAGAATCACACAGAATTTTTACTGGCCTGACATAGGGAAGCAGATCAGGGAGTTCTGTAAACAATGTGATGTGTGTCAAAGGCAGGGGAATAGCCGCGACAGGACCAAAGCAAAGTTGTGCCCTTTGCCTGTGATTGACACTCCGTTCAAATGTATAGGGGTGGATATTGTGGGACCTTTCCCCAAGGCCACAAAGAGGGGGAACAGGTTCATTCTCACCATTGGGGACCATGCCACGAGGTACCCTGAAGCCATACCCTTGACTAACATTGAAACTAACACAGTGGCAGATGCCTTGGTGGGGTATATGTCCAGGATGGGATTTGCCTCAGAAATAATCACAGATTTGGGCGCATCGTTCACATCGAAGCTCATGAAACGCTTATGGCAAATCTGTGGAATTAAGCACAAGGAAACCACTGCCTATCACCCTGAAAGTAATGGGTTAACTGAGAAGTTCAATGGGACTCTAATGCGCATGATTAGGGCTTACTTGGCAGAGAATCCAAACAATTGGGACCAGAAGCTGCAATCCCTTTTGTTTGCTTATCGATCAGTGCCACAAGCCAGTACCGGGTTCAGTCCGTTTGAACTTTTATTTGGGAGAAGGGTGAAAGGGCCCCTTGGTTTGATCAAACAAAATTGGGAGCAGATCACCCAGGATGACCCACAAGACGTTGTGACATACATAGACTCTTTAAGGAATGACCTAAAGAGAAAACTAGAGCTAGCAGCAGAGACCCTGCAAGCTCAAAAGGTCAGAAAGAAAGCTTGGGATGACCAGAGAGCCGGGGAGAGGCACTTTGGCCCAGGGGAGGAAGTGCTTTGGCCTAGGCTCTGCAAAGAGAACAAACTGCAGCTGGGTAGCCCAGAAATAAAATATTTGGGTCACATGGTAGGGGGAGGAGTGATCAAACCCCTAGAGGCCAAAATAGAAGCAGTTCGTGATTGGCCTAGACCCAACACCAAGAAAAAGGTCAAAACATTTCTTGGGTTGGTGGGCTACTACAGAAAGTTCATCCCGAGGTTTAGCGAGATTGCGGCTCCGCTGACCGATCTGACGAGGAAGAAGACTGATGACCGCATCCCGTGGACCAGCGACTGTGAGGAGGCGTTCCAGAGGTTGAAGCAGGCGCTCATCAACTATCCAGTGCTGCGTGCTCCAGACTTCGACCGGGAGTTCATCATCTACACCGATGCGTCTAACAGCGGGGTAGGAGCAGTTCTTTGCCAGGAGGATGAGAATGGTGACCAGCATCCAGTGTCCTACCTGAGTAGGAAACTCCAGAAAGGTGAGAGACATTTGGCAACCGTGGAGAAGGAGTGTCTGGCCATAGTCTACGCGATCCAGAAGGCCAAGCCTTACATCTGGGGAAGACATTTTACTCTGTGCACTGACCATTCACCACTGCAATGGTTAAAGACAATGAAAACCCACAATAACAAACTTATGAGGTGGGCTTTAAACTTACAAGACTATGACTTTGAAGTGAAGGTGGTCAGAGGGTCAGTGAACTGTGTTGCTGACGCCTTATCAAGAAGACCCGAAGAATGAAGACGGCAAAAGAACATGGACTATGTATATATATTGATGACAAAAAGTTAAATGTACCTGTTTTTTGAACTTGGTTTGTATGAATAAAGGTAAATTGATGTAATGTATATGGTAAATGTTTAAATGCCTAATTGATATGGTTAACTTAGAATGTAAGTATAAGTAAGTATGATATTGTATGTATAACTGTGTTGTGTGTTTTATCCAGGTTGTTTTTTGGGAAAAAGCACGTTAGCTTTCCCCCTACAAAACAACTTATAAAGGGGGGAGGTGTTACATACAGCACTGATGTTACCTGTCTGTCATGGGTTTGGAGGGAAAGTTCCATCCTATGGGGAGTGGAAGGCGGGACATCAGGAGGAGGGGCTGTACTGTATATATATGTGAATCCTGTGTGGAGAAGTTCAGAAGCTGGAAGGAGAAGCTGGAGAAGCTGGGAAGAAGAAGCTTGAGTGGGAGTCTGTGTGTCAGACAGGGTACTACTGTGTGTCAGTCAGTACCAACCTGATAGGTTCAGGTGTCTGGATGGTTAGCCAGAACTGATAGGTTCAGGGTCTGTGCTTCAAGTTAAGTGTTCTGTGTGAACCAAACTGTGTGCATGTATGAATGAGACTAAGCCACGTTACTATATCTTATTCACCTGATCATTTTATTTTTCCCTGTGTGTTGTATTTAATAAACCTTATTCTTTTATTTGTTGAAAATCCATCCCTGGTCTGTGTGACTTCTTATAGGGAATGGTTGGTGGCAGCTTAGTTAACGTGTGGCAGATCCCAGTAGGTCTGGGTTTGTCACATTGATTACCTCGATACTGACAGTTGATTACAGTCTCAGAACAATGAACAGCCATCAAACATCTGTTCATCATTCTTCTAACATGAGTAGGGACTGTGTCGTGTTATATGTCATCATTAGTACGTTGAAATCAATGTGGAAATGAACAGGCAGCCAATGCAGGGCAGCCAGTATAGGGGAGATATATTGGTGTTTTCTCACCCCAGTAAGAAGTATGGCTGCGTGTTCTGCACCATTTGAAGCTTTCACATCAATCTCAAAGGTAGCCCCACATAGAGTACATTACAGTAGTCTAATCTTGAGACTACAAGTGCATGTACCAGAGTGGTGAGGGCCCCCACATCAAGATAGGGACACAGCTGGGCAATCTGCCAAAGATGAAAATAGGTGGTATGGACCACTGACACTACCTGGGTCTCCATGGCAAGTGCCGGGTCAAGATGGACCCCCCAGACTGTGAACCAAATTCTTTGTGGTGAGAGTCACCCCCCAAAAAGAGAGGGAGTTCCCCAAACCACTGACATCAGGGCCACCCACCCTCAGGACCTCTGTCTTGTCCGGCTTCAGCCTCAGATCATTCACCTGCATCCACCCCAGTACAGCCTCCAGACAGTGCTGAAGGGATGAAACGGCATCCACTGTTGATGGAGAAAAAGAGATATAGAGCTAGGTGTCATCAGCGTACTGATGACACGAAGCCCCACACCCCCTGATGACCTGACCCAACGGCCTCATGTTGATATTAAGTACCTCTCATGGCATCCTGGAATCCAGCTGGTATTCTCTGGGGACAGTTCTTGAAGAAGGGTACTCTCTGGGGACGGTTCTTGAAGAAGGATCAGAGCCAGGTTAGCGCCAGACCACCGATTCCCAGCCTGGAGAGCCTCTCCAGGAGGATGCCATGGTCAACAGTATTGAAGGTGGCTGAGATATTGAGGAGGACCAACAGACATTTTGGCCCTGTCCGCCTCCCTCAGCAGGTCATCGAACAGTGTGACCAGTGCCATTTCTGTACCGTGGTATGGCCTGAAGCCTGACTCAAATGGATCCAGGGCGTTGGTTTCATCCAAAAGGGCCTGGACCTGGTCAACCACCACCCTCTCCACCACTTTGCTGAGGAAAGAAACATTGGTGACGGGTCTATAATTGCCAATTTCATCTGCCGCCAAACTTTGTTTCTTCTTAATGGGCCTAATGAGTGTCTCCTTGAGGGCAAGGGGAACCATGCCCTCCTGGAGAGACCCATTAATTATTGCAGTGACCCATCCTGTTGTTATAGGCCTGGCTGCTTTGATTAGCCAGACTGGGCAAGGGTCAAGGGAGGAGGTGGTGGCACGACAGCTGTCAAGTACTTTCTCTACCATATCTGGCGTCACAGGCTGAAAGAGATCGAGTCTCATCAGGCGAGGTGGAGCACTGGACGTCTCTGCCCAATCTAGTGTGTTTGAAAAAGGAGCTTCCGGCTTAAAACATGTCCTCAATCGAGCTCGAAAGCCTTCAACCCAAGTTCTATATGAAAATAAATGGAAAGCATTCCTCTCCTTTGCTGAATCGAATAACTTACCTGTAATACCCTTTCTGCTTCACCTGTTTAACTTTGGACTATCCTATTCCACCCTTAAAATCTATATTTCAGCTATTGTTGCCCACCAATCGGCTAACTCCAAATCAGGTAAACTTTTGTCTCACCCGACTATAAAAAAGTTTCTTAAAGGACTTAATAATATTTGTGCACCACGCCAATGTATCATCCCTCAATGGTCTTTGAAACTTGTCCTTAATGCTCTTATGTGTCCACCCTTTGAACCACTGGCTTTTTCCAATCTCAAATTATTATCCTTGAAGACTTCCTTCTTCGTGCCAATAACATCCGCTAAACGAGCCAGTGAACTTGCTTCCCTCCACTCCGATCCACCTTTCACCCAATTCCAGCCGGATTAGGTCTTGTTGTGCTGCTTATATGCCGCCCCATAGTGCTACAAGCACTCTCTGGGCAGTTTACAATTTAATTATGCAGGCTACACATTGCCCCCCCCCCCAGCAAGCTGGGTACTCATTTTACCGACCTCGGAAGGATAGAAGGCTGAGTCTACCTTGAGCCGGCTACCTGGGATTGAACCACAGTTCGTGAGCACAGTTTTGGCTGCAGTACAGCGGTTTAACCACTGTGCCACAAGGCTCAGTAAAGTCAGTAAGATGGGCTCTAGCTTTTTACAAAGCCCACACTCAATCCTTCAGATGCTCAGCTTGACTTTTTGTCAGCTACCAACTTCCTGCCAAGGGTCTTCAAGTTACTTCACAGAGAATATCTAAGTGGGTTGTGTCTACCATCCAGCTTGCTAATCAGTTTGCTTGGGTTCCAATTCCACAGAATATCTGCCCTCACTCTACCAGAGCGTTGGTGACATCTATGGCATTTCTTTGGGGCATCTCTCTACCGGACATCTGTGCCTCTGTCACACGGTCATGTTTATCAATCACTACAGATTGGATGTTCGGCAGAAATTTGATGGTGCTTTTGGACATGCTGTGTTATCATCTACCTTGGTGTGACACCCTCCTCCAGGTAAGGTAGCTTGTTAGTCACCCATAGTGTGATTCACAGAGGCCACGAAGAAGGATGACAGGTTACCTACCTGTAATTGTAGTTCTTCAAGTGGACCTCTGTGATTCACATATCCCGACCTGGCCTCCCCACTGTCACACCCTTTTTTATGCGGTGGTTGACCTAACTGAAGGAAGAGCCTTGGCACCAAGGTACATATACCGGGGGAAGGAGTCTATACTAATGTATCTTTTTGCTACCGCAGAAGCTCTCAAATATTCTGACAAGGCTCCGGACATGCGCGGATTACTCAGAGTGTGAATTGCTCAAAGAACTACAATTACAGGTAGGTAACCTGTCATTCCTTAGTGCCACCAAATACATAACTATTCTTTGTATTGGATGGCAATTGGATGGAACAGCCAGCAGTTTGGGATTAAAGAGCTTGACCAGGAGATTTAGGGAACCTTGAGGAATTCAACTGGCTTAAATATCCACCTGACCTTCGGCAGCAGCACAAACTGAAGGCCAAAGACAATGAATGCCAGTCAGGTTTTGTTATGAAAAACTGTAGTCGTAATGGTAGCAATTGCAAGGGCTTATTGCTCTGCAATGTGGAAGACAATAAAAAATCACCACATTATGTTGTCCCAAGTGCACTTGCTATGGCCAGAGAGAAATTTAAAAGTCCCTCAGGAGACACCCCACCTGTGTTTGTGGACCTTGCTCCTATAACACCCATTGCAGTCGACACAAGAGGGGCCCGCATTAAGTGGGCAGAAGAATTGGATGCATCTATGAGACAGCTGCTGTTTTCAGAGCCTTATTTATATTTCAGTAATTTAATTACTTCTCTTAGTTCAGTGGAACCAGTCTTAGAGGCCTATAAACACATGGTACAATCTCTGCAATCTCATCTAACATATAAAAAGCCATGCAAATCGACTACTGGTTTTCCCCATACAAAGCCCTGGCTTCATTCGGAGTGCAAAGCAGCTAAACATGAGTTACTGGTCACCTATAGGGCCTACAGAGAATACAACCTGGCTAGAATTCCAACAGATTGGAATTCGCAAAATCGTCTGGTAAGCACAGTTGCCCTCCTCTCAGAAGTCTCGAGCACACGATGCAAGCTCGAAGAAAAAGCCCAAACCTGCCCCTAAGAGGCCCAGAAAGGACAGAGTTCCCCGGGTGGAGCCCCGTCAGCCTTCTCTGCCTTCCCCCATCCTCGAGGAATCATCCAGAGAAGCCCCTGACTTGGCCTCCGATGGAGATGAAGCCCATTATGTCGCCCCCCCCGATGCCGCCTCAAACCCCGAGCATTGACCTCAACGCAGCTGCGCCACAGTCCAGCCCGGCCTCAGCCCATTCAAACCCTGACTCAGGGCGGGCAGCTGACAGCTCGACATTCGATCTGGACGTTCCCCCTTCACCTCCACAGAAGAGAAAGGAGAAACGAAAGCACCTCTCCCCACCGAGGTCTGTGCCATCGCAAGGCAATTTTTGCCCTTTTCCAATGGTACCATACCATTTTGACCCCTTCATCTGGCAAACCCTGTACGAAATGTACCAGCCTGAACAGGATAAATGGCCCCGAATGATGCCAGAACTTCCCTATGCCGTCCCTTTCGTGGACTTGAATCGCCTCCGTGCAACCACTTTGGCCCCAATGGGTTCAGCCCCGCCTGTATGCCCTCCGGCCCCATCTAAGCCAATGCCTCTAACTTGAGTACAAGACAGAGCTCATGAAGCCATACCCCTATGTCCCGCACCACCGATGCCGGACCCGATGCCATCTCAAGGCCCCTTTGAAGGCATGCCGATCCAACGACACCAAGCTCCCCTGACAGAGGGCTTTGGTCCATCAGACTACCCTTCATCTCTGGGCTCCCCTGCATCTTCGGAGGCACAACACTCTGAGTCCTCCCATGAGCCTAAGCTTCCCCCTCCAGTCCCAGATACGAGGGGCAGCCATGCTTCGTCCTACTCAGATGACTTCTCCTATTCTACACTTATTTTCCAAATGGCACAAGCCCTGAATCTCGACACTTAACAACTCTCGTCCACGGATGCTGACCCGTTGTTCGATTACATCAACCAGGAGCGTCCCGTTCCATTGAGTCTCCCTTTTAACAAGTCCATCCTTCAACTTATTAAGGATACTTGAGGAAAACCTCCTTCTACTATGCAGATTTCTCACCGCACCGATGGCCTCTATAGGACCCACAGTGTCGATGCCGAATTCCTCAACAAACATCCAGTGCCTAACTCTGTTATCGTTGAATCCAGTCAGGCCCGAACCCAGACTAGGTCCAAGCCTACTCTTGCCAACGAAGACGGCAGAAAAGTTGACACAATGGCAAAACGAATTTACTCTCTGCAAGCCTTTTTGCTCAGGAGTATCAGCTACCAGGCAACTATAGGCACCTTTCAGCATCATCTTTGGAATCAAGTCCTTCCTTTCATTGAATCATCTCCTGAACCCATGAGATCTGATCTCATCAACATTCATTCCCAAGCCATTTCTCTTGCCAAATATCAGAGGATTGCGGCGCGACACTCTGCTGAGGCCGCTTCTGAAACTTTGGTTACCTCCATCTCTATTTGACGCCATGCCTGGCTCAAATCCTCCACAATCTCTGATGACACCAAGTCCAGAATCAAGGACTTACCCTTTGATGGTGCCGGACTGTTCAATTCCACAACCGATGATACCATGGAGGACTTTCATAAGAAGCGCAAAACCACACGCTCCTATTCTGCTCAGCCTTCTACCTCTTACCAACGGCCCTTCTACCGCTCGGGCCAGTTTCATCCCAAACAATACCAGAATCAGTGGTTCCAGCCATACAGACAGTATCGTCCCCACCAAACTGACAGGTTCTTACCTGCACCTCAGCCTCTGATGGCATCACACCGGCCTCAAAGCTTACCTCGGCAGCGTCAATCCTTTCATAAAGGATAAAGGGTAAGCAATATTGACAACTACCTATGCCTGCCTTTTCTGACATTCCTCTTTACCCACTGAATTGTACCAGGTTGGCCCCATTTCTACATCATTTGCAATCCATCACCTCAGATAAATGGGTTCTATCCATCATAGCATCTGGCTACCTCATAGAATTCTCCAAATTACCCCAGTTGGGGTTTATCCGATACACCCCCTACTCCTCTGTTCTGCAGGATGAGGTTACCAAACATCTCCAGAAACATGCCATTTTTCCAGTCCCTACTTCGGACTCCCTCAACGGTTTCTACTCAAAATACTTTACTGTTCCTTAAAAAGATGGAGGCCTCCGCCCCATCGTTGATCTCACTCACCTCAACCGTTTCATATATCCCCGCAAGTTCCGCAGGCTTACACTGGACTCCCTTTGCTTTTGCAGGGAGACTGATTCATAATTATCGACCTGCAGGACGCCTATTTCCACATATCCATTCATCGGGACCATCAGAAATTCCTCCGGTTTCATTTCAACGGCACCGCTTTCCAATTCTGTGCCCTCCTGTTTGGGCTCTCCACCGCCCCCCGGACTTTCACCAAGCGCATGGCACCGGTGGCTGCTTTCCTCCGACTACAGGGAGTAAACATTTATCCCTACATCAATGACTGGTTGATAGTGGCGACATCGTACCATGACGCCATTAAAGCACAAGACACAACGCTCCACACGCTTCACAGTCTTGGCCTCAAGATCAACCGCGAGAAGTCGCACTTGATCCCAAAGCAGACGGCCAAGTTCATAGACATGGAAATAGACTCCCTCCGTGCAAGAGCTTTCCTGCCTCCAGACAGGATCAGGAAAATCCAAATGGCTGTCCACCTTTTCCAAACACATCACTCCATTTCGGCGCATCATGCCCAATACCTCCTGGGGCTCATGGCGTCGACGACGACTGTCGTCCAACACGCCAGGCTCAAAATGAGATCCCTGCAGGCATGGTTCCTTTCCCTGTTCAATCCCGAAACAGATCTCCCTTCCACCCTACTGCAGGTGATACCAGAACTAGCCTCCCTGCTCGACTGGTGGACTTGCCCCGACAACCTCCTCATCAGCAGTCTTTTCTCGCCTCTCAGACCTTCCATACAGGTCACAACCAATGCCAGCCCCATGGGGTGGGGCGCACACTGCCTTCAATACACAGTCCACGGACTCTGGTCAAATCAAGAGCTGCCACTTCACATAAACCATCTAGAACTGTTGGCAATCATCAAAGCATTCCATGCCTTTCTTCCCCTCATCCGAGGTCAGGTAGTGCAGTTGGCAACAGACAACACCACTGCACTATTTTATGTCAACAAACAAAGAGGTACCCACTCCCCTTCTCTGCTCTACCTAGCTGTCGACCTCTGGGAGTGCTGCTATTCCCATCATGTTTTCCCTATTGCCGTCCACATTTCCACCGACAACAACACCCTGGCAGATTGGCTCAGTCAGCTGAGAACACATGAATGGACTCTGAACGATGTCATATTCCAGTGGCTTTGCCAGCGATGGGGCACGCCCTCAATAGACCTCTTTGCAGCCGATGCCAACCAGAAATGTCCCCGGTTCTGCTCCAGAGTGGGACGGGACAGCAACTCTCTAGGAGACGCGTTCCTGATGGACTGGTCACAAGATCTCCTTTACGTATTTCGCCCTCTGCCTCTGCTCCAGAGGGTGATCATCTGTCTCCGACAGGATGGGGCCAACGCAATCCTGATAGCCCCGTACTGGCCCTGCCAGCCATGGTTCACTCACCTGGTCTCGATGTTGTCGGACATGCTCCGCCTTCCTCTCCGCCCAGATCTCCTCTCGCTCGACCACGGCCTCGTTCTTCACCCAGACGTCGCCTCTCTCAATCTTGCAGCATGGAGGATACTCCCGACGTGATACAGGTTCTTCTTCGAGCCCGAAAACCTTCCACTACCCTTCTATATGAAAATAAATGGAAGTCTTTCTTAAAGTATACTCAGGACAATAACTTACCTGCTATACCTGTCTCTTTGAAGACTCTGCTCGCTTATCTCCTGCATCTCTTCAGTTTTGGTCTTTCCCAGTCCACGTTAAAGGTCTATCTTTCAGCCATTATGGCTCACCAGCCGGATGATTCTCCCTCCTCTAAGTTGTTTTCTCACCCAACTGTCAAGAAGGTCCTCAAAGGGCTCAACAACATTCGCCCTCCTTAATAACGCATCACCCCCCAGTGGTCACTGCAGCTGGTTCTTAATGCCTTGATGCAGCCTCCGTTCGAGCCCATGGCATCCATTGACCTCAAATTCCTGACTCTTAAATCGGCCTTCCTTGTTGCAATCACGTCAGCCAAACGAGCTAGTGAGCTCGCTGCTCTTCTAGCCGATCCAGTTCCACCCCGATAAAGTGACTCTTTATTTTGACGTTTCCTTTCTCCCGAAGGTGGTCTTTGATTTCCACCTCAACCAACCCATCATACTACCCTGCTTCTTCAAGTCTCCTTCGTCACCCCTAGAACATATGCTCCATAATCTCGATGTCAGACGTGCCCAAAAACTTTTAGAAAGTCCAATAAACTTTTCCTGTGCTTTCACGGCCCAAACAAAGGGGCCCCAGCCTCTTCTCAATCCATAGCACTTTGGATTTTACAGTCTATCTCCCTTGCTTACAGCCTGTCAGGGAGATCCCCTCCAGAACATTTGACAGCTCATTCCACCAGGGTGCTGTCCACCTCTACTGCCTTCAGCGTGGCACCGAGGTTCCTGACATCTGTCGTGCCGCTACGTGGTCCACACTGTCCACGTTTGTCAAGCACTACCGTCTAGACGTCAGAGCATGCCAAGATGCTGCATTTGGCAGAGCTGTCCTGTCATCCTTCTTACCGTGATGACCCACCAACCAGTAAATGCAGCTTGCTAGTCACCCATATGTGTGCATTCACAGAGGCCACGAAAAAGAAAAAGAGGTTACTTACCTGTAACCATAGTTCTTTGAGTGGTCCTCTGTGAATTCACACAACCCGCCCGTCCTTCCCCTCTATCCGTCATGGGTTAATTATATAATTAATTAATTCTTTCCTTCATACCCAGCGGATAAAATTCAGGAACTGGGGAAGATGGTGGGTGGGAGGAGCATATACCTCGTGGAGGATCACACCATAAAATTGTTACTTTTAGCTCTAGAATCTTCTGAGAGAGTCAGCACAGGCACAGACAATACCCATAGGTGTGAATTCACAGAGGACCACTCAAAGAACTATGGTTACAGGTAAGTAACCTCTATTTTTATCACCTCGTATTTAGCCAGCACTATGTCATCTAAAGCCATAAGGTCTTTTACACTAGCTAGGCTCAATGTATTTATTTTATTTATTTCATTTATTTATTTATTTCATTTATATCCCGCCTATCTGATCGGGTCAGGACCACTCTAGGCGGCTAACAATCATAAAAATACAATGAAAATATATAAACAATGTAAATAATAAAAGCAATACACAGAGTGAGAGAAACAATAAAAATAAAGAAAGAGGAGAGGAAAGGCATCAGAAATTATTTGATGGGAAGGCCTGCCAAAACATCCATGTCTTTAATTGTTTCTTAAAGATACCCAGCGAGGGAGCCCCACAAATCTCAGGAGGTAGATTGTTCCAGAGGCGAGGAGCCGCCACCGAGAAGGCCCGATTTCTTGTCTTTTCCTTCCGGGCCTCCTTCGGCGTTAGGCTCCTCAGCCTCACCTCCTGGCTCGCATGAGTGACACGGGTAGACCTTGGTGGGAGTAGGCATTCTGCCAAGTATCGAGGCCCTAAACCGTTTAGGGCTTTGTACGTGAGCATCAACACTTTGAAGTCGATGCGGAATCGGATGGGCAGCCAATGAAGTGCGGCCAGTGTGGGTGAAATGTGTTGGTATTTTTTCCCTCCACTAAGTAACCTGGCCGCCGCATTCTGCACCACCTGTAGTTTCCGCAGCAGCCTCAAAGGTAGCCCCACGTAGAGCGCGTTGCAGTGGTCTAATCTTGAGACTACGAGCGCAAGCACCAAGGTAGTGAGTGCCCCCACATCAAGGTAGGGCCGCAGCTGTGCTATTCGCCTAAGGTGGAAAAAGGCGGTGCGGACCACTGACGCCACCTGGGATTCCATAGTGAGCGCCGGGTCCAGATGAATCCCCAGACTGCGGACCCCATCCCTGGCAGGCAGAGTCACCCCCCCCAAAGGAGAGGGAGTTTCCTAAATCCCCAACTGTGGGGGGACCCACCCTCAGGACGTCCGTCTTGTCCGGGTTCAGCCTTAGCCCATTCTCTTGCATCCATTGCAGTACAGTCTCCAGGCAGCGGCGAAGGAACAGAACAGCATCTCCTGCGGTTGGCAAAAAGGAGATGTAGAGCTGAGTGTCATCTGCATACTGATGACACAAGGCTCCACACCCCCTGATGACCCCACCCAGCGGCCTCATATAGATGTTAAACAGCATTGGGGAGATAATCGACCCCTGTGGAACCCCACAATTGAGGCTCCACGAGGCCGAGACACTCTCCCCAAGCTGCACTCTCTGGGGACAGTCCTCCAAGAAGGAATGGAGCCAGGCCAAAGCCAGGCCACCTGTTCTCATCTCGGAGAGCCTCCCCAGGAGGATACCGTGGTCAATAGTATCAAACGCCGCTGAGATGTCGAGGAGGACCAGCAGAGACACTTTGCCCCTGTCGGCCTCCCTCAAAAGGTCATCACACAGGGCGACCAATGCCATTTCTGTACTATGGCGCAGCCTGAAGCCAGACTGAAATGGATCCAGGGTGTCCGTTTCGTCCAAGAGCGCTTGAAGCTGATCGGCCACCACCCTCTCGACCACCTTGCTTAAGAAAGAAACGTTGGCGACGGGCCTATAATTGCCAATTTCATCCGCCGCCAAACTAAGTTTCTTCCTAATGGGCCTAATGAGTGTTTCCTTGAGGGCAGATGGAAATCTGCCCTCAAAGAAAGACCCATTAATTATTGCAGTGGCCCATTCCGTTGTTGTAGGCCTGGCTGCTTTGATTAGCCAGGCCGGACAAGGGTCCAAGGAGGAGGTGGTGGCACGACAGCGGTCAATCGCCCTGGCCACGAAATCAATCGAGACAGGCTGAAAGGAGTCACAAATCACCAGGCAAGACGGAGCGCTGGACATCTCAGCTCGACTCACTGTATTCAAAAAAGGAGAGAGGTACTTCCTTCTAAGCTTTTGGAGCGAAGATTTCGAGGTTTGCCTATATCAGATTGTCTCTGCCCTTGTAATAGTGATAAAGTTGAAACAGTTGGCCATATTCTCCTTTTCTGTACTTGTTATCGGGATCTTCATATGGAGCTTTTATCACCTATTATCTGTAAATCTCCCGGGAGATCAGAGGAGGATTATGTCCAGCTGCTACTCTCTGACAATACCCCTTATATTACAAGACAAGTGGCCAAATTCTGTATGGCAGCAATGGTTATTTGTAATCAAATGTTTGGGTAGGTGATTTTAGATGGATATGTTTTTAATATAACTCTGTCTGAGGTTTTACTTATATTAAGGATACATGATGTTATTAACTGGAAAGAAGGGGTTGTGTTATCATGTTTTAATGGGATTTTATTACCCTGACTGACTTTACCAAACTATAATTATATGTATCTATTTTATATTGATATGGTTTTACTGGTCTTTGACCATAATAAAGTATTGATTGAAAGTCCCTCAGTCCATGGCAGACTTTAAATGGCTGAGAGTACTAAGACTCTTAGGTGAAACAAGAATTTAATACGTAAGAATTATATATGGAGTGGGAATAATTCAAGACGTAGTAAGATAATGAAAAGGGTGAACATTTTTATAGTTGAAATAAGTGAAGTTTGTTCACCAGGATCTGCCCAACTATAAATATATACTGCATATATTGTAGGTTACTAAGTCATGAAGAAGGCATGTGAAGATTTTGCCTCGTCTTTTGTTGTTTTGAACACAGTAGCATTACTGTCTGAAAGGGGATGGGATTGTTTCTTCTCCACAAAATCTGAGGCATTTAGATAAGATAGTTTCATAAATGTGGATTTGATTAGCATATTTTCCTGTGCCTCCTCATCACTGCATTGTTTTCTTTCACTCAACTTGTTCTGCATCTCAACTTACGTAAAACCTCCCTTTGCTTCTTACAAGAATATTGTCTGTCTGTTTATCTCACATTTTCCCCCAGTGAAGATCCAAAGCGATGTATATAAATTTAAAATCAGCAATTCATTAAAAACATATTCTTCTTCATGGCCTCTGTGAGTGCACACAATTGGGTTGTTCTGCACCTGTGCTGAGTGTCTCGGAAGATTCTAGATCTTAAAGACACATGATTAGTGGAATGTTCCCCTGTGGAGCACATGCTCTGCCCATTCTAGGTCCCCTTAGTTCCAGTTCCTTTTTTCTGCCGTGTTGTTCTGACCTGTTTCGGAGAAAGTGAGCATTTTTCAAAGTGTTCTAATCAGTAGTGTCACATTTGCAGGGGGTTTCAACAGGCAAAAGTCCAATAAACCAGTCCAGTATCAGAAGTCCAGAAGATGCAAAGCAAATACCAAAATGCCAAAGCCAAAACACAAACCGTAGTCAGAACTCAGAGTCCAAAGCCAGGGTTCCAGAGAACAAGGTCCAAGATATGCACGAGCGTGGATGTGAGCCAGAGTGTTGACTTGTTGCTTCCAGAAACTTCCAAGTCTCTGGATGCAGATTTTATAGCAGCAGCAGTCATCTAAACACTTCATCCTGCTAAATCTCTGGGCTGGTCGACCTGATGTTCCTACGGGAAGCATTCATGGCGAGCCTCAGACCTCCATGTCATGAGTCCTTGCTGAAGCTTATCCCTCACTCTCGCTACTGGGGGAGGAGATTCAGCTGTCTGCGATTCTGATTGCCCAGCATTTTCCTCAGCTGTAATTAACCCCTCAGATTCCAGATCTTCTTCGGCTGAACTCATGACAAGTAGTCTGAATCAACCTTGTTTTGTTTTGATTATTGTTTTTTCATTGACGTTCCCCTGTGAGTTATTTCCAATTCTATCTTCCCTCTTTTTATCTTTCCCCCCTTTCTCCCCTCAACCATTTTTCCATCTTATTCTACCTGCTCTTTATGGCCACCCCAGGCCTTTCAAGCAGTGTCTGTTCAAATAAAATCCCACTGACCGACAGGCATGATAAGTGTCTTTTTTGCCTCAGGGAACAGCACCCTACTTATTCCTGTGCTACATGTAAGAAGCTGACAAAACCAGCCCTCAAGCTTCACCTCCAAAGATTAAGATCCTGCCTTTGGGAGAAGTCTCTCCATCCAGCTCCTATGGAGGTTACATGCTCACCAGATCCTCAAGTTGAGTGGCAAAATCCACCTGTGCCTGCTCCTGCTTCAGTGACTCATTCTCCACACTCCAAGAAGAAGTCGAAGTCCACATCAAAGTTGAAGTCAGTACCGACCTTGAAATCCACGTCTTGACTTCTAGAATCTTCTAAAAAGAAGAAGGATAAAACTACATCTAAAAAGACTCCCAAATCAACACATATTGTTCCAACACAAATGACTCTCCGTCTCCAATTATGGAAGAATCATCCAGAGATGCTCCTGGGTCCACATCAGAGAAAGAGGATACCTCTTTACTTCCAGCACAAGTTCCAGACTCCACTGGAAGCGTGTCGCCAAGCGTCAGCCTTTCTCCGGCTGTGTCACGTTCCTAGGGGTTTCAGAAGGCAAAAGTCCAACAAGCCAGTTCAGTATCAGAAGTCCAGAAGATACAAGCAGATGCCAAATTGCCAAAGCCAAAAACACAAACAGTAGAAGTCAGAGTCCAAAGCCAAGGGTCAAGAAAGCAAAGTCCAAGATATGCACGAGCGTGGATGCAAGCCAGAGTATTGACTTGTTGCTTCCATAAGCTTCCAAGCCTTCTGGGTGCAGATTTTATAGCAGCAGCAGTCATCTAATTCCTAGAAAACACTTCATCCTGCTAAACCTCAGGGCTGGTCAACCTGATGTTCCTGTGGGAAGCATTCATGCAAGCCTCATACCTTCGTGTCATGAGTCCTTGCTGAAGCTTATCCCTCACTCTGGCTACTAGGGAGAAGAATCTGGTGGTGATTCAGCTGTCTGCGATTCTGTTTGCCCAGCATTTTCCTCAGCTGTAATTAACCTCTCAGATTTCAGATCTCCTTCGGCTGAACTCATGACAGGCTGAGGTACAATCCAGCCAGGCCTTGGCCCATTCAAGCCCTGCATCCTCAGGGTGGGCAATCCCTACTGAGCTTTCGGGCTCTCAGTCACCACACTACTCTTCAAGAAAACAGAGAGAAACGAAGACATTTTTCACGTCCTCAATATGACCCTCCATATCAGGAGTATTATTACTACCCTCAATCATCCCGATGCCAAAGATCCTCAAGATTAGCTGTATTATGAAGAACCCAAATGAATTTGCTATACACTACCATATCCATCTCGGTATTCACCATCGATTTCTCCATCTCCACCTCGACACTGACACCAATCTCAACACTCCATACCGGACTATCCTAATCTTCCAGCCAAGCCAACACTGAAACATCCCTTACCTGCAGTCCAGTGTCTCCACTTCAAAAGTGCCAAGCAGTATTCCAAATCTGTCCCTCACACATCACTACAAGTTACCACTACCTAAAAAGGCCCCCCTCCTCCCACTGATTTGGAAAGGTGTTCCACATGCCCCCTTCTACAGCTCAACCTTTCTCAGCAGGACCATTGACCTCGAGACCATTCTCCATCTTCATCTTCCTCATCCAGTCAAGACCTAGGCTCAGATGCATCACATGAATCACCAGAAAACCTATAAGCACAGACCTCCAATGTCAATGAAAACCACCCACCGTCACCATCAGAAGACTTTACATCCTACTTCCAGCCTGTTGCGAGAATGGCCAAATCCCTTCAACTCGAGATCGAGGAACCTCCACTGTCCAAACCTGACTTGGACAGGATAAGACACCTCCGTTTAGTCTCACCTTCATTCCGTCTATGCTCGATTTAATCAAGGAATCCTGGGATAAACCTCCATCATCACTGTAAATTTCCAGATGCACAGAAAATCATTATAAGATGCATGGACCCAATACTGTCTTTCTAACCAAGCATCCAACACCAAACTCAATTATAGTTTAATCTAACCAATCTAAAGCCCGTAACAAGTCTTCTGTATCCCCTACAAATACAAAAGATAGAAAGCTAGATATACTGGGTAGATGTCTATAGTTCCTCATTTCATTCATACTGCAAGTTTCCAACTATCAAGCAGCAATGGGAGCATATCACATACAACTGTGGAGCAAAATTCTCCCTATACTTGAATCAGCTCCAGAATTGGTCAAATCAGAAGCCATGAACATCTACACAGAAGCTTCTGTGGTTGCCAAGCAACAAAGAATTTCATCTCAACACACTGCAGATGCTGCATCTAAATCCTTGGCTACTTCCATCGCTTTACGATGCCATGTGTGGCTTCGATCCACTGGTCTTTCTGATGATGCTAAAGCCAGAATCGAAGATTTACCATTTGATGGAGCTGGACTATTTAATCAAAAACTGTATGAAGTCATGGAGAACCTTCATAAAATACTGCCCGGTCTTATTCTACACAACAACCTTACAGATTTCAACACCCACAATACTGTCGTCACTCCTTCTACCAACAATCATATCAACAATATCGACAATATAGACCACAATAATCAGACAAACCATTTCAAGGACAACTGATCTCAGCACCTTTGCCTTTTTGAAACCAACAACAATGTCGCCAATCATTTTGTTGACCCCAGAAAAAGGGTAAGCAATACCCATAAGCCGTGTATTACAGTCTCCCCGGTTTCAAACTCACTTCCAAACAAGATTAAGCCCATTTTTTGTACATGGCAGTCTATAACTAATGATAAATGGGTCCTCTCTATTATCAGACATGGTTATTTTATTGAATTTAAATTATCTCCACCAATTGGAATAATCAGAAATAATCCATGTTCCACAATTCTCCAAGAAGTCTCTCTTCTCCAAAAACAAGCCATAATCACAGTTCCCTAATATGGTTTAAGGGATGGCTTTTACTCCAGGTACTTTACCATACCTAAAAAGGATGGAGGACTTTGACCCATACTCGATCTCAGAAATCTCAACAAATTTATTCGGCCCTGATGCTTTAGGATGCTGACGCTAGAAACTATCATTCCTCTCCTTTTACAGGGAGATTGGTTTGTCGTGATCATCTCCAAGACACATACTTCTACATTTCTATTCATCTGTACCACCATAAGTTTCTTCAGTTCTGGTTTGACAACATCTCTTACTGATTCTACGGACTCCCTTTCAGACTCTCCACAGCACTGAGAACCTCCACAAATACATGGCACCAGTCGCTGCATACCTTCGACTTCAAGGTATCAACATTTCTCCGTACATAGACGACTGGTTTATAGTCTCCACATCTCATCACGATGCCGTCAGAGCCACTTGTCTGACTCTCAATACACTCCGAGATCTCGGTCTCAAGGTGAATCTCATGAAATCACATCTAGAACCCTCTCAAACTGCCACCTACAGCGGGGCTCTTTTCAACTCTACAAGCCAGAGCTTTTCTTCCACAAGAGAGAATCCTCAAATTAAAAATGCCATTCAACCCTTTGGACCTCTAGCTTCCGTATTGGCCCATCATGCACAACATCTTCTCGGACTCATGGCATCAACAACTTTGGTAGTACAACATGCTCAACTCAAAATGAGATTGCTTCAGTCGTGGTTCCTGTCCCTATTCAATCCCGTGACAGACCACCCATCTATACATCTAACAATGACACCTAATTAGCCCACCAACTCACCTGGTGAATGTTTCTCCCGAATCTAATCATTGGACAACCTTTTCTGCGTCTCCAACCGATGATACAAGTTACTGTAGATACAAGATGCCAGCCTATCGGGATGGGGAGCACACTGCCTACATCACAAAATTCATGATGAATCAAGAAAGATTAGTACATATAAATCATCTCAAACTCTTAGCAATCATCAGAACTTTTCACGCCTTCCTGCCACTCATTGTGGGATGAGCAGCCCAGCTCGTTACAGACAACACGACTGCTATGTATTATGTGAACAAGCAAAGAGGCACACATTCTTTGTCCCTTACTGTACCTTACCATCGAGCTCTGGGAATAGTGTTACCTACACCACATATTCCCGATAGTAGTTCATATAGCCACAGGAAAAAAACTCCCTTGCAGATTGCCTCAGTCGGTTGACATTGAGGATGCACGAATGGTCTCTAAACGACACCATATTCTACCTCCTCTGTGAACGTTGGGGCTATCCTACCATCGATCTTTTTGCCTCATGAGTGAACACCAAATGCCAACTTTACTGCTCCTGAGCCGGTGTCGACAGGAATTTGATCCGGGGTGCATTCACGACAAACTGGGATGAAGGCCTACTTCATCTGTTTCCTCCTGTACCACTCATACAGAGGACCATCATTCGAACCCATCAATTTCATTCCAATGCAATTCTCATTGCTCCATGGTGGCCACGTCAACTGTGGTTCACCCACCTCATGTCATTGTCAACAGACTCGTTCAGACTTCCTCTGATCCCTGACCTTCTAACACAGAATAACAGGATGATCTACCATCCAGACATCCCATCTCTGAAACTGACAGCCTAGAGGATACTCCCGCCATAAAGGATGTGCTTGATCAGGCTCGAAAACCTTTAACACAGCTCCTATATGAAAATAAATGGAAAGCATTCTTATCCTTCACTCATTCAAACAACTTAATGTGACTCCAGTTCCTTGAAAACTTTATTTACCTTCCTCCTTCATCTACTCAACTTCGGACTGTCTTACTCTACTTTGAAGGTGTATATTTCGGCTATCATTGCTCGTTAACCTAACAACTCTAAATCAGCCAAACTCTTCTGCAACCCAACTGTAAAAAGATTTCTCAAATGTCTCAACAATATCCGCCCTCCATGTCAACATATTGCCCCTCAATAGTCCTTACAACTTGTCCTTAATGTACTTATGTGTCCACACTTTGAACCTATGGCTACTTGCAATCTCAAGTTATTATCATTGAAAACTTCCTTCATTATAGCAATAACATCTGCTAAATGAGCCAGTGAACTTGCTGCCCTCTATTCTGACCCACCTTTTCTACAGTTCCATCTGGATAAAATCACATTGTAGTTTGATGTTTCATTCTTACCCAAGGTTGTCTCTGATTTCCAGCTCAATCAACCAATCATCTTGCCAACTCTGTTCCCATCACCATCTACACCTCTCGAGTGCGTGCGCCATTCACTCAACATAAGACACTCTCTTGCATTCTATATTGACAGGACCAAGCCATTTAGAAAACCAAATAGACTTTTTCTCTGCTTTAATGGTCCTCACAAGGGAGCACCAGCTTCCCCATAATCTATCTCTAGATGGATCATCCAGACCATTTTATTGGCTTATGAACTATCAGGCAAACCACTTCCTGATTATTTAACAGCACATTCCAGTAGAGCACTGTTAACATCTACTGACTTCCAGTGTGGCATTGTAGACCGTGCAGCCACATGGTTTAATCCTTCAACCTTTATCAGGCATTACTGTTTAGATATCAGAGCATGGAGTGACACTGGTTTTGGCAGAGCTGTCCTGGCATCCTTCCTACCGTGACGTCCCACCATCTGGTAAGTGAGCTTGCTAGTCACCCAATTGTGTGCATTCACAGAGGCTATGAAGAAGAAAAAGAGGTTACTTACCTGTAACCATAGTTCCTCTAGTGGTCCTCTGTGAATCCACACATCCCACTCATCCTCCCCTCTGCCTGTCACGTTTTATCTTACATAAGTTCTTTTACACAGTGGACATTTATCAGGAACTGAGGGGACCTAGGATGGGCGGAACATGTGCTCCACGGGGGAACGTCCCACTATTAAGCTCTAGAATCTTCCGACACATTCAGCGCAGCTTCAGAACAACCTAATTGTGTTGATTCACAGAGGACCACCAGAAGAACTATGGTTACAAGTAGGTAACCTCTGTATTTCAATTTAAAACTGTAGTATACAAACATTGAAACATATTATTTAAAACTGTATGTCAGATTTTAAAAGATCTCCCCATCTCAGTTGCTTGCTGAGTCCCCAAAGACTCTCTAAAGAGATGCATCTTCAGCTGCCAGTGGAAGGAAAGGGACCAACTGTGGTTCCTAAGAAATCTGGGAGCAGCCACAGGAAAAGCCCTCTCTGAAGATTTCAGCAAACATGCTTCAAACGTGGTGGGGCCAAGAGAGGGCATTCCCCTGAGGATCTTAACACACATGGGGGCTCAGAAAGGGAGGTACAGTATTTGAGATAGCCTGGATTTGAGCTGTAAAATTTTTTTAAGGTCATGACTAACACTTTGAAAGGAGCCTGGAAACAACTTGGAAAGTATTGGACAACTGCAGGTCATTGAAGCTGTTGTAACACAGGGATCACACAGTCTTGGTAACTAGTCCCAGCCAACAGTCTTCTGCAGTATTTTGCAACAATTGAAATTTCTGAACTGTCTTCAGATGTAGCCCCTCATAAAGTACATAGAAGTAATCTAAACAGGAGCTAACTGAGGAATGTGTTACTGTAGCCAAACCAGGCTTCTCAAGTAATGAGTGCAGCCAATGAATTGATTTTAATTTTTTAAAACTATGCATCAGATAGTCAATATAATACAATTTTGGCTGCTGCCAAGACCTGGACATCCAGGCTCAGTCAATTGTGTGGAAGCACACCCAAGCTGTGCACATGAGTTTTCAGAGGAAGTATAATCCCTCTCAGCACAGGTTGTATCCCTGCTCTCTGATCTGTCTTTTGACAGAGCAGAAACATCTCTGTCTTGCCCGAAGTAAGCTTCAATTTGTTCAGACTCATCCAGCCCATTACTGATCCCAGGCACTGGTTTAGGAAAGAGGTAGCTTATTTGAATTTAGATGGAATAGAATTATAAAGTTGAGTAGTATCAGCATACTGGTGATACTGGACACCAAAACTCTAGTCAACATCTCCAACAGTTTCATTTGGATATTAAATAGCATTAGGTGGTGGTTCCCAACAATGGGTAATCCAGGTGTTCTTGGACTGTAACTCCCAGAAGCCTTTACTGCTAGTGATGTTGGCCAGGGTTTCTGAGAATTGCAGTCCAAGAGCACCCAGGTTACCCACGATTGGGAACCACTGGCATAAGCGATAAAATCGAGCCCTGAGGGACTCCGCAGGCCAGCATCCAAGGCATTGAACAAGTGTCCTTCACCATCATTGAACAAGTGTCCCTCACTGGAGGGGTTTGCCCCTCCAAAAAGGACTAGAACCATTGCAACACAGTACCTCTTAAGTCCTGTCTCAGACAAGCACCAAGAGGGTTTTGATGGTTGATGGTACTGAGATATGAAGCAGAACCAGTAGAACACACTCCTCCTGTCTAGTTCTTAGCATAGATCATCCACCAATGCAACCAAAACATTACTATCCCATAACCAGCCTAAAAGCTGGATGGGAATGGATCTAGATAATCCCTCTTCTCCAGGTACTCCTGGAATATCTTTCCACTCCAGAACCTTACTCAGAAATGCAATATTTGAAACTGGCTTCTAGTTGTCTAATTCTGCCCAAAACTCTTTTTGTCTTTTTCTATGATGAAATAACTGCCTCCCTACCTGTATGTTCTTGTATCTTCTATAGTTTTGATCAGAGATGGGGACAAATTAAAAAAAATGGTGATTCATGTTGATCCATTATTTGTCAAGGTTAATGGATCAACGAATATGAATATACGAATATTCTTTGATGAATCGCTGGATTGAGCCGTCAATTCCTCTACATTTTACATTGCTATAACACTGGTCCCCAATGACCTAGAGACACCAAATGTCCAGGGAAGCTTCCTCAAACAATTTTCTATAACTCCTGAAATTTTGGTGAACATTGGATCACAGACCCCCATGTTATATAGTCACAAAGATGACCCCCTCAGGAAAGCTCCCCCTGATACTTAGAGAATCCAGAATCACAGTGGAGCTTCCTATGTCTTTCCCCAACACACTTGCCAACTTTGATGAAGATTGGATATTGGAACTCCAAGTTATTCACACACAAATTGGGTCCCTCCAGGAGAGTTTACCACACGGCACAGTAGCCCATGGCATTGAGGGCATTATATTTGGCCCCATCAGAATGAGAGGTCCCTTTGGCAGAGGCATGCATGAGGCATTGAGTTTGTCTTCAGCTCAGCACAACATTACATTTGCCAGTGAAGTAGAGTTTGCCCTCAGGAGGACTGGAGGTGAGGTATTTGGCAGCACAGCAAGCTTTTTGACTCCGTCAGGCACTGAGGAAGTTGGCAGCAGGAAAGCAGGCTCTCTTGGCCCCATCGGGCACTGAGGGGAAAAGCAACAGGAAAGCAGGCTTTTTTGGCCACATCGGCACTGAGGTAGTTGGCAGCAGCAAAGTGGCGTGTCTTGCCCCATCGGGCACTGAGGTAGTTGGCAGCAGCAAAGTGGCGTATCTTGCCCCATTGGACATGGAGGTAGTTGGCAGCAGCAAAGTGCTGTGTCTTGCCCCATCGGACACTGAGGTAGTTGGCAGCTGGAAAGCAGGCTTTGGGGCCCCATTAGGGCACTGAGGCAAAAGGCAGCAGAGCAGATTCTGGTCTTCTTCAGCAACATCAAATTTCCCTGCAAAGCAAAGGTTTTTGCCCCCAGGAGGCAACTGAAGTTGCAACTTCCAACAAGCACCAGCAGCACCAGATTAACAGGGTCAGTGCTACTAACAGTGGTTAATCTACGGGGGCTGTCAGAAACAGATCATCTCTGCAATCTGATGCCATGCGATAGGGCAATGCCCGGATAGGCTTTGGGTAGGGCAGAGCATGGCCTAGGAGACTCATCTGTCATCAGAGAAGAGATATCAATGTCTAACTAGACTTGCTGACAACCTTCAAAGAAACAAAGATGCTTGTTTAGAACCAGAAAGCTGGAGATTGCAACTTGGCTGCTGAGACCGCACGGCTATGATAAAGTTAACCCTCTGAGGTTTTGGGGGGCTGAGACAGGCTAGCCCTCTTGCCACTTTCGGGATGCCGGGACCAGCTTTGGATGTGTCAACTGTCAAGAGGCCTGGCTGGCCCTCTTGCCACGTTCAGGAATGGGGACAGGCTTTGGATGTGCCAAGACAAGAGGGCTGGCCAGCCCTTTTGCCACGTTTGGGATGCCGGGACTGGCTTTAGGTGTGCCAATTGCCAAGAGGCCTGGCTGGCCCTCTTGCCATGTTTGGGGATGGGGACAAGCTTTGGGTGTGCCAAGAGGGTTGGCTGGCCCTCTTGCTATGTTCAGGATGCCGGGATCGGCCTTGGGTGTGCCAACTGTCAAGAGGCCTGGCTAGCCCTCTTGGCACATTCAGGTCTTGGCACATTCAGGCTTGATGAGATGTCTAAGGAATATCTGAGGCAGGCATGCTGGTCTGGTTTAACTGTGCCAAGAGGGCCAGCCCGGCTCTACCCCACCCAAAGCCTTTCTTCATGTCACCCCATCACCAAATTGCCTGTCTTCAGATTGCTGAGCTAATCTGGTTTAACCGGTGCCAGGAGGGCCAGCTGAGCTCTGCCCCACCCAAAGTCTGCGCATCACCCCATCACCAAATCGTCTGGCTTCAGATTGCTGATCTGATCTGGTTTAACCCATGCCAGGAGGGCCAGCTGGACTCTGCCCTACTCAAAGCCTGTCTGCATTGACGTGCAGCTCTGGGCTGACATGACCCTGAAGGCAGGCAGGCAGACATTAATAAACTTGGCGAACTGGGGCATAACCCAGTGGGCAGGAAGAAGACGATAGGACTAAGCTTGGCCTGCTGGGCCAACTTGACTCAGCGGGCAGGCAGGAGGTGGAACAAACTTGTCCCGATGGGATCACTTAATCCGGCAGGCAGGCAGGCAGGCAGGAGGTGGAACAAACTAAGCCCAATGAGCCGACTTGACCCAAACAGGCAGCGAGGCAGGAGTTCAACAATTCTTGGCCTGCTGTTCTGATGTGATCAAGCAGGCAGGAGTTCAACACTTCTTGGCCTGCTGGTCTGACTTGATCCAGCAGGCAGGCAGGCACAACTTGGTTGGAACTTGGCCCGAGGAGGCAACTGAAATCAGCACCTGGACTTCTGACTGAGGAGCAGGTTTAAGATTAGGGTTAGGGTTAGTGAAGGCAGCACTCTAGAACTGAGAGTTCTCCGTGAGGGGAGGTCATACTAGGGGGCAAAAAAATGAAGCAACCAGTGGAAGGCTTGGGATTCCACAATGGACAGTGGAAGTCCAAGCAGGGCAATTGTCTGGGTCTTACCCTTCGACAGCCAGCTGAGGGTCATGGCAGACCCAACAGGTGCCACTTCATGGAGCATGGCCTGCCTCATGTTCCCGGCCCCAGAAACCCCTATTGCTGCCTTTTTGAAAGGAGGTGCCTCCTCCTGCGTCCCTTCTGTCTCCCCTGGAGCTGCTCTTTTCCCTCTCCCAAATGGCGCAAATGAAGTGTCTTCCCTGGACAGGAGCCTTGGGTGGTGCTTTTTCAGATGTTGACGGAGGGCGGTGGAGGACAGATGTCTGAGGTCTGGCCCCCTCCGGACCACCACAAGGCAGACATTGCAGTTTGCCAGCTGTCTGTCATCGAGAGTCATGAAATGAGCCACATGGCCCATCTGCCATGTCTGCCCAAATGAGGACCCACTGCCTGCCCCTGATTGCTGGCCTGGAAAGAACTCTCTGTGCTGCTGGTCTGGGAGGAGGGAACAGATCACTCTGGGGACAGATGGGGGAACTTTGAGGCCTGCCCTGCTGTTACTGGTTCCAAATCAGACTGGGGATCTTCAGAAACAACCAGTAACTCCTCAGAGTTCTCTAGGAAGAGGATTGGCAGTTCTTTAGGCACTTCTGGAAGCTGTGCTTCTGTATCTGCCTCCAAGGCCACAGGAGGAGGAACAGTGGTGGTGGTGGTGGTGGTGGTGGTAGTAGTAGTAGACGTACACGTGGTGGTGATGGACATGCTGGCCCTGCCTAGCCTACGTAGCTTCACAGCCTTCTTCCCCTTGGATTGGCCATGAAGAAATCCCTTCATTTTCTACTGCCTGCTTACCAAACCAGCTAAACAAATAATATATAATCTAATTAATAAAGCAATGGAGAGAGGGAGTGACTGTGCAAATTTTATTTTTTGAATGATGGGGTGGTGGATTAATTCTTTTACTAAAATGTGACCTCCCTACCTAAACAAAGCCCCTACCTATAAAAAATCCCCCCGACCCACTGTGGCTGAATGAAAAGCCAAAAAAAAAAAAAAAAAAAAACAACCCCAAAAAGAAAAGCCCTGCCAGCTAAGTCTCAATCAGACAAACACACACACACACACACACACACACACAAGTCACACCAATTTCAATTTAGGGAAAAGGAGAAAAAAAAGGATTGATCCAGCTACACTGATTGAATAATGTAGTCCTGTCAGCTTAAATACGCACATACAAGTCACACCAATTTTGTTTTGGGTAAAAGGGAAAAAAAGGATTGATCCAACTGCACCCCTCCACCCACTGTGCCTGAGATGCAAGCCTCCAAGTCCCAAACTAAACTTTTGAAAACTGATTGAATAATGTAGTCCTTCCAGCTAAATACGCACACGCACACAAATCACACCAACAAATCCCCACCCACTCACTGTGTCTCAGATGCAAGCCTCCACTTGCCTGAAGACGACACAAGGCACACACATGCCTCCAGAAAAAAAAGTTTGAAAAAAGCCCTTCCAAGTCGCCTAAGCTACCTAAAAATCCCCTCCCAAATTCCCAGTACAGTTGAAGATGATGAATGATAATTTTGAAAAATTAAAATATAAGCGACACATTTGTTTGCTTTGCTGCCAGAAAAGTGAAGCCAAACCACCAGAGCAACAGCAAACCAGCAGCAACTGTTCCCACTCTGGAGAGCATGAACAGATGTGTGCAACACCTGGAAGGGAAAAGCTTATATACAGCTCTCAGCACCTTTCGGCAGCCCTATTGGCTGCCGGACATGCCGATCCACGATATCTGTCTTGATTCGCCAAAGCTTCTGATTGGCACCAGCAAGCTCAGAGACCCCCCCCAAAAGGTAATGAATATACAGTGGTGCCTCGCTTGACGAGGATAATTCATTCTGTTCAAATCACTGTTAAGCGAAATCCTCGTCAAGCGAAATGAAAAAGCCCATTGAAATGCATTGAAAACTGGTTTAGTGCATTCCAATGGGCTAAATACCTCATTGTAAAGTGAAGATCCTCCATAGGGCGGCCATTGTCCGGTGCCTATATAGCGAGGAATCTGTCCTAAAGCACAGCAGGAGCCATTTTGCACAGTGGGCGTCCATTTTAGAGCCGCCAATCAGCTGTTTTAAAATCATTGCCTAGTGAAAAATCGGTTCCCAAAGCAGGGAACCGATCATCGTGAAGCGAATTTTTCCTACTAGAACATCGTCAAAACTCATCATCAAGCAGTTTCGTCATTTAATGAGGTAATCGTTAAGCGAGGCATCACTGTATACGAATATTAATAGATTGGCCGATGGAGGAATAAAACCAAGGAAATATTTGTTCAGCCATATTTGTCTGGATTTATATTTTTATGAATATGGATTGACAAATATTTGACAAATCAGCAATATTCATCGAAAAAGTGATCCGTTTTTATATTCGTCCCCATCTTATTTTTGATTACTACTTTCTGCTCATCTTCAGAACACTCCCTTCTTTGAAAACGTATCCTGTGACAGATAATTTATAGTGGAGATGTTGTCATTGTTATGTACTGTCAGGTCAGAACTCAATTATAGTTACTCATAGGTGAGTCAGATATTTAAAGAGTGGTTTTATCAAATCCACACCCCCAGTGGGTCTTCATGCCTGAGCAGGGATTTGAACCCAAGCTTCCAAAGTCCTAGTCAAATGATGGTGAACTTATGGCACGTGTGCCACGGCTGGCACACAGAGCTCTTTCTGCAGGCACGCAAGCCATAATTCGCCGGATCACTACTCCCCCCCGCACCCAAACCTCAGAAGGCCGCTGCAGTCATAGTGCTGGTGCTTCAACAGGCGACAAGCCAGGATCCAGAGCAGCTGGCACTGGCAGCGGTTTCAGAGTGGGGTCTCGAGGCACCTCCGTGTCCAGGATTCCCCCTACTGCCGCCACGTCTGATTCCGCCGCCGCCTGCTGGGTTTTTTCCCCCCAGTTTGGGCACTCGGGCCCAAAAAGGTTTGCTGCCACTGTCCTAGTCTGTCACTCCATCTACTGCACCACACTGGGTATCCTGTAGTGGAGATAGCTGGCTAACATTAAAACAGCCAGGAATAGGAAGCAAATGACCCTTGGCTTAGTGAAATAGGGAGCCTGACTGTCATCCTTGTGACTCCTCGAAAGGGAAATCTCCTTTGGTGCTGACACTAGTGGGCCCATCCTTGCAGTGAATCAATTGATGTAGTGTCTTTCCCATGACTGTAGCATAGTGTTTTTCACATGACTGTAGTACTTTTTGGAATCATTAATTCAGTAAAAGACTGTTCTACTGTAGTCCTATGTTGAGGGAGAATTGCTGGACTGTGCCACTCTTTAGATTGTGCCTTTGGACAAGCAGCTCCCAATTAAATGCCTGCTCCCCTGTTTTTAGCAACAACTGGAGTCTCCAATGCTGCTGCTACTGCTGCTGCTTTCTACCTATTACAATGACTGTCTCCCAAGTGAGTCTCAGACTCCTCCCATTCACTGGGTTTTAAATACATTTTCAGAAAATAGCCTTCTGTTTACAGATTTCTTGATGCTTTAATGTCCAAAAGATATGGAAGGTTCAGAACTGGCAGAGCAGAACTCATGTCCTAAGAATGTCCACAATGTAAACTCCAGCCAGACGAATAGTGCCCAAGGATCAGAAACACCCGGAGGTGAGATACGTTACAAGAAGAATGTGGCATGTGTGTCACAATTTTTACTATGTTAGTCACACAATGGGCTCATCTGCACTCATGTCCTAAGTTGTTTGTGACATGTACTAGTATTTTGCTGATCTGGATAGAGCATTCTGATATTGGTACTTGTGGATGGTATTTGTTCCTGGGTGTACTGGAATGTACTGGATCCTGCTGTCCATGTACATCCTAAATTGCTTCCTGACCTTTCACACCTAACACAGATTGTGGTCACCTTTGCCTGTCTTCCCCACCCTGTCCACTTCACTCTCTCCTTTTTTCTTTCCTTGTTTTGCCCTGTCCCCATTCTCAAATGTGCACATTCTGGCTCCATGCTTTCTAGTTTACATTTCCCCCCACATTTGTGCTATCTTCTTTGCTTTAACTGTCCACTATTCTGGCCCCAGCACTTTCTATTTTATTTCATTTTCTACTTTTAGTTTTCACTTTGTGCTATAATGTAAAAGTGATAATATTTTTTTAAAAACACAGAATGCAGGAACATCTGACACCTTCTCTGTTAACTCCCTGCCTAGTTTACTTTCTCCTCCCTTCCCTCCTTCCTTTTTCTTGCCAGTCATTCTCAAACCTTCAAGTTGGTTGGTTTATTTATTGTTTTTACTTTTGCACTATAGTTCAAAAGTGATACATTGTAAAAAAAAAATAATTAAAGAGCAGAATGCAGGAATAGATGATATCCCAAGAAAACTACTTCCATTCCAGTTAGTTTTCTTGGGATATCACAGTGCAAAGCATGTGGATCAGCATGCACCAATGCAATACTGGGGTTTACACCAACAGATCTACAGCATATCACCGAAGTGAGTACAGTGGTGCCCCGCATAGCGACGTTAATCCGTTCCAGGATTAACGTTGCTATCTGGATTTGTCACTATGCGGGGGGGAACCCGTAGGAACGCATTAAACGGAGTTCCTATTGGGGAAAAACTCACCGCTATGCAGGGAATCCGCCATCCGGCCGCCATTTTCGCCGCCTGGTAAGCGAGGGCAGGACGCGAAAATGCTGCGGGTGGCCATTTTGTTGACCAGGCAGCCATTTTGGAACCACCGATCAGCTGTTTGTAAAACATTGCAATGTGAAGATTGGTAAGCGAAACACTTACCGATCATCGCAATGCGATGTTTTCCCTATCTAAAACATCGCAATGCGATCGCATTAGTGATCGCAAAAAACGCGTCGCTATGCGGATTCGTCGTTAAACGGTGCGCTCGTTAAACGAGGCACCACTGTACACCCTTTATATTTCATGAATATTTTAGTATATCTTTTCATGTGACAACGCTGAAGAAATGACACTTGTCTACAATGTAAAGCAGTGAGTATACAGCTTGTGTAACAGTGTAAATGTGCGGTCCCCTCAAAATAATGCAACACAGCCATTAATGTCTAAACCGCTGGCAACAAAAGTGAGTACACCCCTAAGTGATAA
Source organism: Pogona vitticeps (assembly GCF_051106095.1). Classification (NCBI taxonomy): domain Eukaryota; kingdom Metazoa; phylum Chordata; class Lepidosauria; order Squamata; family Agamidae; genus Pogona; species Pogona vitticeps. The sequence goes on along the minus strand of NC_135788.1, from coordinate 53,424,479 downwards.
TGTCCAAATTGGGCCCAAGTACCTCTTTTCCCTCCCTGGTGTCATGAGACTTGTTAGTGTCACAATTCTCAGATGTGAAGGGGGAGCAGGTGTTATCGCTCTCACTCTTTAAGACTGGTCACTAAAAGTTCCACATGGCACCTCATAGTCATGAACTATCTGAGGATCTGAAAAAATGAATTGTTCTACATAAAGATGGTCTAAACCCTGAAAATGAGCTGCAGCATGGTGGCCAAGACCGCTCAGCAGTTTAACAGGACAGGTTCTAGTCAGAACAGGCCTCACCATGGTCGACCAAAGAAACTGAGTGCCCGTGTTCAGTGTCATATCCAGAGATTGGCTTTGGGAAATAGATGTATGAGTGCTGCCAGCATTGCTGCAGAGTTTGAAGGGGTGAGGGTCAACCTTTCAGTGCTCAGACCATACACTGCACACTGCATCAAATTGGTCTCCAGGGCTGTTGTCCCAGAAGGAAGCCTCTTCTAAAGATGATGCACAAGAAAGCTCACATACGGTTTGCTGCAGACAAGCAGACTAAGGACATGGATTTCTGGAACCATGTCCTATGGTCCAATGATACCAAGATAAACTTATTTGGTTCAGATGGTGTCAAGCACATGCGGCGGCAACCAGGTGAGGAGTACAAAGACAAGTGTGTCATGCCTACAGTCAAGCATGGTGGTGGGAGTGTCATGGTCTGCGGCTGCATGAGTGCTGCCAGCACTGGGGAGCTACAGTTCATTGAGGGAACCGTGAATGCCAACATGTACTGTGACATACCATGATCCCCTCCCTTCGGAGACTGGGCCGCAGGACAGTATTCCAACACACCTCCAAAACGATCACTGCCTTGCTAAAGAAGGTGATGGACTGGCCAAGCATGTCTCCAACCTAAACCCTATTGAGCATCTGTGGAACATCCTGAAACGGAAAATGGAAGTGCACAAGGTCTCTTAACATCCACCAGCTCTGGGATGTCGTCAGGGAGGACTGGAGGAGGACTCCAGTGGCAGCCTCTAAAGCCCAAGAGGGTTAAGGCAGTGCTGGAAAATAATGGTGGCCACACAAAATATTGACACTTTGTGCCTAATTTAGACATTGTCACTTATGGGTGTACTCTTGTTGCCAGCGGTTTGGACATTAATGGCTGTGTGTTGCGTTATTTTGAGGGGACTGCAAATTTACACCGTTATACAAGCTGTACACTCACTGCTTTACATTGCTTTACATTGCAGTGAAGTGTCATTTCTTCAGTGTTGTCACATGAAAAGATATACTAAAATATTTATGAAATATAAAGGGTGTACTCACTTGTGTGATATACTATATTGTGTGCATGTGTATGCCATCAAGTCAATTGTGACTTATGGCAGTCCTTTTCAGGGTTTCCTTCATTGACTCTACTCAGAAGTGGTTTGGTATTCTCTTCTTCTGGGATCTTCTGGGGGTATCCTGAGACTGTGTAGCTTTCCCAAGGCCACACAGGTTGGCTCTTCTGTGATGCATAGTGGGAAATTTCACTCCCAAACTCTCGCTTTGCAGTCAGATACCTAACTCACTGCACTGGAACAAATAGGAACAAAACAGAAGACAAATACACGCCACCCAGGCGTGGTATAAAAATGCTGGAAGACAGGGTTTTTTTTGTACTGCTTTGACTCTGTTGATGCTGGTTTCATCCTTATATCATGTGGACACAGGGAGGCAGTACTAGTTTCTTGGATGCAAGAAAAGTTGAACAGATGTTCAGTGTGAAAGGGTCCTATGAGAAAATGGCAGCATATGCTCTTGTCCATTCTTGTTACTTACTCTGATATGGCAGCCTGGTGAGATGACACTTTGCCAAAGTTAATTTTTGTAGGTGGTTTTTTGTATGTGTGTGCATGCATGCATGCATGCATTATAAGTGGTATGTGTGCCTGCTGATTATAAGTGGAATTCCAAGGTTGGGAAACAAAGCCAAACCAAGTCCTTAGAAGTTATTGGCAGTAACAGTATTATTGGCCACCAGTTCCTGTGTGGATCAGAAAAAAGGTATAGTGTTCAGTGGGCTTGAGAGTCATTGCACACTCTCTGCCATGTTCTGGATCTTGAATAATAAAATCCAAAATGTAGTATATCTAAGAATAAATGGCTGTATGAGTCTGCCCCAGATTTTATAATCAATTGCAAAGGCCCTGGTCAATTGATAAAAATGTTCTGTTGATGGATTACCAGAGCCACAGCTGAACAATTTTGGAGCCCCACTCCACTCTCAAAATATAAGTGGCCACATTCTTAAGGCAGTGCCAAACTCCAGGAACCTGGATAGCCAGCAGGTTACAATGCAAAAGATTGCCTGTACCATTCTATCAGTGTTTGTAACTGACTTCATAAAATCTAAAATGATGTCCTGGAGCATAGAAGCCCCATTTCAGTGCAAGGAAATGTCAGTAGAAATTCTGGAGCATATACCGCTTTGCTGTACTGTACTTTTTTCTGGATAATTGCCTTGCACTCAGGGATTCTCTCTCCTCAGACTTTCTATCCCTCCAATCTATTCTTTCCTGCATGTTTGACTCCTTATGGAGAATGGAAAGGAAGGCTTTCAGGCATGCAACAATGAGATGTCCACCCTTTTATTGCTGCAACTTATTCTGTTTGCCTGTTTCACTCAGGCTTTGCTTAGTAATATTTTTATTATGTCATAGCTGATAGAAAATGTTCAATGTCCATCCACTGTTATTTCATGCATTGTATATTAAAATATGCAATGCTTTAATATATATATTGTTACATAAACAGAACTAATAGTGATTATAGTTTTAAGTGTCTAGAATAATTTTGCAAGCATGAGAAAAGTCTCCCAGAGACACAATTGTCAAGTAAGTGCCCAATTATGATTAAAAAATAATTGGAAGTTGTTATACAGTTAGTAGTCCTGACTCACTGTGTCATTAGTAATTAAGAATTTATCAACAGCTACATCAGCTTAAATGTCACAATACATAGTATAATAGTACAATGGTACCTCAACTTATGAACGTCCCTACCTATGAACATTTCGAAAAGGCAGGGGGAAAGGGCGGGAAATTTGAATTTACTGTACTAACTGTTGGTGGCGAAGAGGCTGCTTCTTTCTAGCTCTTTTGCCCCAACAGTTAGGGAAAGGGATGCGGTGGGGGTAGCCCAGAGCCAGGAAGCTTGAGCCTCCTGGGTGCTCTGGCAGCGGAAGCAGTGGTACCCCAGCGCTGGGAGGCTTGAGCTGGCCAGGTGCTTTGGCCACTTGCCCCCGGCCGCGGCGGAGGCAGCAGAGCGCCAGTAGGCTTGAGCTGGCCGGGTTTCTTCGGCTGCTCACCTCCCGGCTCACCTCCTGCTCACTCCTCGACACCCTCCACCATTTGAATTTCCGGCCATCAGCCCACGGAGGGTGCCGCAGAGCAAGTGGAAGGCGAGCTGGGAGGCGAGTGGCCGAAGCACCCCCGCCAGGCTCAAGCCTCCTGCCAGCGGCAGTCACGGCAGCAGTGGAAGCCTGGGAGGCTGAGGAGGCTTCGGACTGGTAAGGTGCTGCTTTTTCCTTTTTAAATAACTGTTCTGGGTGGGTTTTGGAGTGTGGGTTTGGACTGGGGGATTATGTTTCTGTGCTGTGTTCTTTTGTTTTTGGATTTATTTATTTTTTTGAGTCCCAGTGTGGGACTTGCTCTGGGTTTTTTTTCTGTTTTTTTGAAATGCTGGAACGGATTAATCCCGTTCCCATGCATTTCAATGGGAAATGGTGCTTTGACTTAAAAACATTTCAACTTATGAACACCATTCCAATATGGATTAAGTTCGTAAGTCGAGGTACCACTGTATTGCATGGATTCATGTTGCCATTTGTGCTCCAGCACAAATGCTTAGTATCAAGATATTAGGCATCCAAATGCAATTTATTCCCCTGGAAATCAATTCCTAACTGTTCTTTAATTCCTTTGTGATAGATAAATGTATTGGAAAGTGTTTTACAATCTATTAAACCAATTTTTAAAAGTTTTGGTGTGAAGAAGTTACAGAAAAGAATGCCCCTTCCATTATTATTGTATGAGTTCCTTTGAGCTAAATGACTGAATTTACTGACACGATACCAGTTTACCCAATTTGTTGCAGAAATATTAACAAAACAAAACATGGTTTCATATTTAATGACATTGAAACAAGTTCTATGGAAATCAATAAATGTTCACACATTTATTTTCACAAAATCATGTTTTATTGCCCTTGACTGTGAAATAACTTCCAGGTCCCCACTCCTGCCCCCCAGATACAGTGACTATACTACATATTTCTAATCATTCAAAAAATTCCGATTCATGTTCACTGAAGCAGAAAATTTGTTCATGGCATTACTGAAAGCTATCACTTCCAAAGTATTAGGAAATGTTTAATATGTCACAAATCCCTGTGGCCATTTCAGTAGCATCTTAAATATAATATTTTCCAGCCCAGATAGCATTCCAGCACAAAAAGAACTGTACAGTAATTGCAGTTCTGTCCATGTTTATTCATTGTGGCTTATGCCTTCACATCAGTAGGTATAGTTTTATTCTTTCAGAAATAATTTAATATATCTTATTATTTATTTAGTCTGGTGTAGTGTAACACTAACTCTTTGCAAAAACAAATATTTTTCAAATTCTTACAAATATGTTCTTCTTCCTTTATTTATGGAATTGATATTATGCTTTTTTATTGCAAACAGCCTAGTGATGACTTTCAGTGATAAATATGAAAATACAGGTATACCTCGGTTTACAAATTTAATGTGTTCTCTGGGACGTTATGTAATGCAAAAAATTCATAAACTGAAACGTGGTTTGCCATAGGAATGGGGGCAGCACTATAAACCTCCAGGCACAATGCATCCTGGGGAAACTTGCTTCGTACTGTAAAAAAATATCATAAACCGAGGCATTATTTTCAATGGATTTCCATTCGTAAACCGAAAATTGTGTTAACCAAGGCGTTCGTAAACCGAGATACTACTGTATAGTATAAACACTAATATAACACATGAATATTAAAGAAAACCCTGCAGATAAAACATCAAATGAAAACAGTTTAAATATATCAAATATATACTGTCCAAGGTTTCATGTGGCACTGAATATAGGAGAATTCCCTAATATGGACTGTACAAGAGAAAAGTTCTAGTAGTCAGTTTCCTGATGGCAACATCCCAGTACCCTATTGGGCAAAAGTTTGTTCTTGAAAGTTTTTTTTCAAGTTGCTGGCTGAAATCCAATTATTGTAACTTAGCATTATGTTAAGATGATGTCATTAACTGCAGTTTTTCAGGAATTAAACATTTATAACTGCTATCTTGAGGCTTCTGTGTAATCATTTTCAACACTGGGAAGCCATGGGATGGGAGATGATTAATCTTTAATTACTGAAAAGCAGTGCCACTGTTGAATCCAGCTGTGGTGATTTTTGGCAATTAAAGACTCCCCCTCCAGTTCTACAGCTTCCATTGCTTCCTGATGATGAAAAGGATTACACAGGAGCTTCAGGAAGAAGTTGAAAATGTTTGAATTTTTTTAAAAATGGTTGCTACTGATGATGTCATTAGGCTTTCACAGTATAAGTTATTGCAACAGGATTTCAACCACTATTTTACTTAAGCCCCTTCTGTTCCCCAAGATGTTGTTCTGTGAAAACTTAATTCTTCATGGCCTCTGTGAATCACACTATGGGTGATCTCCACGTGTGCAGAGTCTCATTGGAAGATTCTAGAGCTTCTGCGGTAGCAAAAAATATATTAGAATAAGCCCCTCCCCCATATAAGTGCTTTGTTGCCAAGATTCTCCAGTTTCTTTCAACTGCTGCATTGAGAGCCTTGTATTCTTGCTTCTGTGAGTCGAAAGTGAAAGAGAATTTTACTCTTGATCCCCTTTTCTTTTAAAATAATTTTATTTTATTAATAAATTTTATATAATCAAATATTATTGTTTCTTTCCTTCGTTTTTGCTCGGCCTTTGGCTGTAGCACACACACCTTCCCCCCATCCTACTTATTATTTTTCTTAAACCATTCTCTCTCCTATTCATGGCCCCTTTGGGTCCGTTTAAACACTGTGTGGTCTGTGATAACAAAATACCACTTTCCGACAGCCATGCTAAGTGTCTTTTTTGCTTGAGTGAGGCACACCAAACATCCTCTTGCCCCCACTATAAAAACTTTAAACAGAGTCCTCCGCTCACACCTTTCTAGACTTAAGCTCCATCTTTGGGAGCAATCACTGCAACCAGCAAAAATGGCTCAGCCTGCTTATAAAGTCACCTCTCACGTCAAAGCTATGGGAAAAGCCATCTCAGAATCTTTGAAGCAACATCCATCAGCCACACCATTGCACTTGGATGCCCCATTGACTTCATGAAAGACCTCTAAAAGCCACAAACTGAAACATTCAATATCAAAGCCCTCAACATCAAAACCTAAATGGCAACTGTCCACCAAAGCCTCTTCGGCTCTGGAACCATCACCACCTAAGAGATCCAAACAGCACAAATCTAAATCATCCACAGTAATTCCTCAACAGCTCCTGGAATCCTGTGAGTTAATCTCTGTCAGTTCACCCTCTGATGATGATGGACTTCCATCCCATCAACCTCAATCACCGGAATGGGACAAACAAGTGGATTGTTTGACATCCTCTCCTCCCAGCCTTCAACACTGTTGCCTCTAGCAACCGTTCCATAGTTGCTTCACCTGACAGAGTCGACTCTGAATCACAGTCGGATACTGTGCCCTACTTGGTGGCACCAGACCAACCACCATGGCCCCCGGTGCACCATCAACCACAGCATTTGTATTAGGCACCTGTTTCATCATGCGTGGCTCAGACCTGCATTCAGCACTCTCATTGGGTAGCCATTTGCCCCAATCAGTGCTCATCTAGACAATCTGCAATCACAGGTGAACCGGTCAATCTCCCTGGCTTGATGGCAGTATTACATAACATGCCTCAATCTCAACAGCCATCGGTGTTGAACTGACCATATCATCAAGATCCACATGGTTTCAGGCGGCTCCCTACCCAGCATCTAAAAAGCCCAAGACAGTCGAGCACCGTTCTTCAATGCACGAGAAATTTAAAGCTCCAGCCTCTCGTTATTTTTCATCTAACCGAGAAGACGGAGACTGTTCTTCTCATTTGTCATCCAGCGTCTATGTACTTCCCAGTGTCTATGTACTCCAATGGTCCACTGATTCAGCAACAACCTCCATTTCGTCATCACTGAGACACAGGCTCGGATATCAGCGAACCTAGATATCCATCCTGGTCCATGGACACCCGTCTGGTTTCTGTACCGATGAATGACCCTCGATGCCTGACAGCTCCTAAACCCCGAACCTGTCATCACTATGACATTGACTTCGAGGCGAGGATCAGAGATACCAACCAGTGTCCATAGACATTCCACTAACATTATTAGAATTGACAATTCTAATTGACAATTGACAATATAGAAAAAAATAAATTGAAGGCAGGCATTTTATCATTAGATATATTTAAAGCATTCGATTGTGTGGAATGGCCAACATTAAAGACTCTGTTAAAGGGTTGGGGTTTTGGAAAAAAGTTTAGGGGGATAATAGATCAATTATATTTAGAGAATACCTCTGTAGTAATAGTTAATGATGGGATGACGGATCAAATAGCTCTAGGCCGAAGTACTAGACAAGGTTGCCCTCTCTCTCCAGTTCTGTTTTGCTTGGTTATTGAAATGTTGGCAAATGTAATTAGGAATGATGACTTAATTGAAGGTATGGGAGAAAAGAAGACAAAGATTAATTTATTTGCGGATGATTCCTTATTGACAGTGAAAAATCCGTTAGAATGTATAGATAAAATTAAAACACACTTAGAAAAATTTGGAAAAATAACCGGATTAAACATAAATTGGCAAAAATCTGACTTAATGTTGTTTAATTATAGTAGAATAGAACAAGAAAAGTTTGCTGAAAAACACAATTTTAAAATATGTAAAACAATTAAATATTTAGGGATAGATTTAGCGAAAAATATTTAAAAAATAAAGGAGTATAATTATAACAAACTAAAGGAAGTAATTAATAAGAAATTACAAGAATATGATAAATTTAAGTTATCTTGGTTTGGAAAGATTGCATTGGTAAAAATGAAAATTTTACCAAAAATTAATTTTCTATTTAGAATGTTACCAATGCAGCTAACAGAGGACGATTTGAAATATTGGCAAGGAATAGTTAATAAATATTGTAATGAAGGGAAGAAATCTAGAATAAATAAAAAGTATTGGTATAGAACAACAAAAAAAGGTGGTATAGGTTTACCAAATATAAGAAACTATTATTTAGCTAACCAACTGAGGTTTATTGGTGAAATTATATATAATCCGGAAAGGTACAAGCTCACACATTTCTCCCTGCAGACAAATGGCACAGTTTAATCACCCTTCTTCAAAATTTAACCCCTCGTGCTCTCATACCTACCTTAACTGTGCAATGCATTCTAGGTACCATGACCTCTGTGACATCTGTTGTACAACATGTACATCTAAAAATGAGAGCTCTCTAATAATGGTTTCTTGCCCTTTTTGACCTACCAATAGACCTTCCCCACACTCTTTTAAGGGTCACCCTAGAATTCGCCTCCCAACTTCAGTGGTGGCATTTTCCTTCCAAGCTGTCCATCGGATGACCATTTCAGCAGCTGTGTCCCCAAATACATGTAACAACTGACACCAGCCTCACATGCTGGGGGGAGCACACTATAAATCCCTCAAAATTCATGCCAAATTGTCTCACAGGGAGAGGTTGCTCCACATAAATGAATTAGAATTACTAGTGGTAATAAAGGCATGCAAAGACTTCAGAAACCTTCTCATTGGCAAGATGGTACAGATTGCCACCAACAATACTATGGCTATGTACTACATTCTCAAGCAAGAAAGCACCCACTCTCCAAGTCACCTCCCCCATCTACCACACCTCCTCACACAGAACAACTCCCAAGTACTCCACCCAGACTTATTTATTTATTATTTATTTGTTTATCGGATTTATATACCGCCCCATAGCGCTACAAGCACTCTCCGGGCGGTTTACAATTTTTAATTATACAGGCTACACATTGCCCCCCCAGCAAGCTGGGTACTCATTTTATCGACCTCGGAAGGATGGAAGGCTGAGTCAACCTTGAGCCGGCTACCTGGGATTTGAACCCCAGGTCGTGAGCACAGTTTTAGCTTGCAGTACAGCGTTTTAACCACTGTGCCACGAGGCTCTGTTCTGCACCTGGCAACGTGGAGGATTTTGCCTCACTGATGGACATCCTCCATCAAATAAAGAAACCCTCAACCAGGAAAGCTTACGTATGTAAATTTAAATCTTTTGCTGAAGCTTTATTGTCTTCCATCAATCCATCTCTCTCCACTGTCCTCCATTTTTTACTTCATCTCAGGTCTAGTGGCATCTCCCTTTCCTCTTTAAGGGTTTACCTTTCCGCAGTAGTCTCCTATCAACCACCGAACTCTCCAGCAGCTGTTTTTTTCAGGCATCCAACACTAAACCGATTTCTCAAAAGATTGTCTCCTATATACCCAGATGCCTGTCCACCCTCCCCACTATGTTCTTTAACACTTGTCTTCCAACAGCTCACTAAGGCTCCCTCCGAGCCCTTAGTCTCAACTGATCTCTGACTACTTATCTTCAAAACAGCTTTCCTCGTTGCCATTACATTTGCTTGACGAGCCTGTGATTTAGCAGCTTTACAATATGACTATCCTTACTTACATTTTTTCGAGATGAAGTCAAATTATCCATCGATATTTCTTTCTTCCCCAAGGTTGTATCTCACTTTCATCTTTCTCAACTGTTAGTCCTCCCCTTCTTCTTCCCATCACCATCTTCAGCTCAAGAAAAGATCCTTCACACATTGGATGTTCGAAGAGCCCTTGCCTTTTTTCTTCAACACACCCAACCTTTTAGTCACTCACCTTGCCTTTTTGTCAGTCACCAAACTCCTACCAAAGGTCTTCAGGTGACTTCTCAGACAATTTCTAGGTGAGTTGCTTCAATCATTCACCTCGCATATCAGCTTGCTCGAAACCCAGTTCCGGGAGAACGCCTTGATGCCGTGATGAGACAGCAGCAGGAGGACAGACCTCTGTCCCCTGGGCTGAATTCTGACCTGTTTGGGACACCCCAGGGTGTCAAAACCACCCTGGAGAGGTGGTGAACTGGGGAGGGGAAGCCTGTTGATCACGGGGGGGGCGGCGGTCATCCCCGTTTGATCCAGGAAGCTCCTAATCAGCCAACGGGCAGAAACAAGCAGTTTTTTGCTTGCAAGTTGTCGGCAGGCAAGAATAAGAAAAGCAACAATCAGCTATTCAACATCACTGTTACTATCGGGTGAGATATATTTTTACAACTTATGAATGCTTATGATTACCCCTGGAGAAGACAATTCCTATATACAGAAAAAAAAGAACCTTCTATCAATCTCATCAATCATAGAGCGGCAGAAAATCTGGAGAGAGGGATAGTTGATGCAAAGAAAATAATTTAAAGATTTATGGGACATTATCTACTCATTTAAATACATTTAAAATATACTTTAAGAATATTATAATTTGGCATTATAAATCTTAAGAAATTTTCTTGTAAGTTATTACTAGTTAAGTCTGGACTTATCTCATGTTTTGACTATTTGAAATTTTTTGGCATAATGCCCAGAACAGTGACCTTGAGTACTCTACTGCTGTTTAAAGCCTGGAAACCTTTTTTTTTTTCATGCCTGGCTGAACAAATTAACCCTAAAGTGGATCTTTTTAAACTGTACTGTGAGAATTAGTATATTGGGCCAAAGTGAACTTTCTGGAACCACCTCCAGGGACCTGGAATTTCAGTTTTGGCTGATGCAGAAATGCGGGAACTAGGCTACCAGGACATGGATACAAACACTGAATTGGACTGTGATATTTGGGGGTTTTGAACCACAGTTTAGGCCACTTTGGCCAAAGTAGATCCTCTGAAAACTGCCCTGGGAGCTGGAAGTGTTTGTGTTTGACTAGCTGGTGTAAACCTGTGGGAATTAGGCCATCAGGCCACGGATACAACCATTGCATTGTACCTTGGTACTCTGGGGGTTTAAATTTTGGTTCAGGCCTATTTAGCCAAAGCGGACTCTTTGAATTGACTCTGGAGACTTGGAATATCTGTTTAGCTGGCATCAATTTAACAGGGATCAACTAGGACACAGATACAATCATTGAAGTGGACTGTGAGACTTGGGGGCTTTGACTCTTGGCTTAAGCTCTTGGACAGCTGGAACAGAATGGCACAGCAAGAACAATTTTGGGATGAAACAAAATCTACCCATCTAAGAATACTAGAAATAGTGAGATCCCACTACCAAGAGGAAAAATTATTCAATGAACATATGAAGAATTATAGTCAACAAGAGACAGGGAATAACGAAGAAGGAAATGAGACTGTACCGGATGATGTATGCCAATCAAAAGAGGAGCTGGAGGAAATTAATGGGGAAAACCTAAGAGAAACAACATCAATCTTGGACCCGAAGAGAGTATTAAGGGAAGACAAGGGGAGAAAATCAGCAAAATTAATTTTTAAAAGCCTGGAAGGTTTATTGAAGATAGACCAACTGCATAAAGATCTAGTGGAGATAAATCAGATGCACAAAATGGTTTCAGAGGGCATGAAAGATGGCAGAATGCTTAGAGAGAAACAAAAAGTTAAAAAAGAGAAATTAGAGAGGGAATTACTTAGAAAGATGGAAAACAGAAAAATAGGAAGGGGGCCCTTAATGTTGAAAAACATGTATATATTTCACTTCGGGAATTGTAAAGAAGCATATCCTTTATATTAAAAAGGAGAATTAAATTGAAATAAGGGAGCTCTAACCAGGGTAAAGATGCCATATGGTGGCTTTTCATTTTAGGTTAATTTAACTAGATATAAGGTTGGGGCATGGAGCCGGTACTACTTTTATTAAGAATGTTATTAGAAGATTTTGAGAATATTGTACACTATGAAAGTAATATTATGATAGTAGCCATACTAAAATACGTACATGAATGGTTTGAATGTTTGAAAGATGTCTGGAATTTTGGGGGACAACTGAAAAGACACTGAGGTATAAAAATCAAATAATTGTAAGCAAATCATGTAACACAATGTTTGATAAGCACAAACCAAATGTAGATAGAGAGAAAAACTAATAAAATGTTTTTTTAAAAAAGAAAGAAAGCCAGTTCCAAAGGTTATTCGGCCTCACTCAACCAGGGCAGTGGCAGCTTCCACAGCGTTCCTCCACAATGTACCTCTTCATGATGTCTGCGCTTCTGTCACATGGGCACAGCTATCCACTTTCATCTGGCACTATAGACTCGATATTCAGCAAAAGTCTGATGTGGCATTTGGATGAGCTGTTCTAGCCTCTGCCTTGGTGTGACATCCTGCCTCTGGGTAAGACAGCTTGCTAGTCACCCAGAGTGTGATTCACAGAGGCCACAAAGAAGAATGACAGGTTATCCACCTGTAATTGTGGTTCTTCGAGTGGACCTCTGTGATTCACACATCCTGCCCAATCTCCCCACTGTCATGCCATGAAGCTTAAAAATATGGCAGTTGACACAACTGAAGGGAAAGTCTTGGTGCCAAGGTACTTCTACAAGGGGGAGGGGCTTATTCTAATGTGGTTTTTGCTACCACAGAAGCTCTGGAATCTTCTGATGAGGCTCCGTGCAGGTGTGGATCACCCAGAGTGTGAATCACAGAGGTCCACTCGAAGAACTACAATTAGAGGTGGGTAACCTGTTGATCCTGACCAGACTTGTTGATTGTTCAGTGCTGCTTGTTTTGCTTCTTAATGGGTCCCAGTGGTATAGTTTGTTGTGTGGATACCCACAAATGCAGGGGTGTTTTTTTTAACCACAATTCCTTTATGCAGAGGATGGAAATAACATTTTCCTTTCATTTCTTATGAATCACCTTCCTCGTTCCCCTCCTCCAATAATTTCTCCTCCTCTTTCATTGCTTCTGCCACCAAGTACAGCATCCAGTTCTTCTCCTTTTACAGAAGTAGCTCCAAACTGGATTGTGATGTGTGGGTGAACAGCAATGGAAAGATTGGAAGTGAAGAGACATGCAAAGTGGGATGCTCCAAACACAGAAAAAAATTAAAAAAAATTAATTGCTAAATCACTTTATTCTCTATAATGCTAAATTGGTTGCAGGATATTTTTTAAAGTGGAATTTGAGAAATTACTGTTACTTACTTGTCATGCACATTGGAGACACTCCCACGGCATGCCTCACTGGAGTTGCCGCAGTCTGAGTTCAGAAAACACACCCTTCTTCTTTGTGGCCTCTGTGAATGCACACAATTGGGTTGTTCTGCACCTGTGCAGGATGTTTTGGAAGTTTCTAGAGCTTAAAGACATGTGATTATTGAGCTGTTCCCCCGTGGAGTGCATTCTCCCCCCTCCCAACGTCCCCTCAGTCCCTTTTTACCACCACTTTGGTAGGACATATTTGGAACAATAGAGTGACTTATTAAGCGAGTACTTTATCTAATCAGACATTTCCTTTATTTTTCTCAATCATCTCTTTTATTGAAATTCCCCTGTGATTATCTGTTTATTTTTCAATCTCCGTTCACTGTTTTTTCATCTCTTCCTGCATTTCCCCCTTCCCCCCCAATCACTACCGTTCCCTTCCTCTTTCCCCTACTTTTATGCCCCTAAAGGGCCTTTCAAATGGTGCACCCTCTGCACCAACAAAATCCTGCTCACAGATGGCCAATAGCACTGTCTGTTTTGTTTAGGAGAACAGTATCAACCTCACTCATGCCCCAAGTGTAAAAAAGTCACTAAACCCGCCCTGAACCTAAATTGCAAAGGCTTCAATCTTATCTGCGGCAACGGACCCTCAATCCAACCATGGATCTAACAACATCGCCAACTCCACAAGAAACCGCTCGTCCCATATCTAACCAGATGAATTTACCATCTCAACAAAAGGAACCTTTGACGTCTACTTCGAAGTCAAGCTCGACCTCCACCTCGAGAGCTCCAACGCATCTTGATGATTTGTCTAAGAAAAAGAAAGATAAGACCAAGATACCTAAAAAACCTACGAAATCAACTCAAATTGATCCTCCTCAACCAGTGATTCCTTCACCTATTCTTGAGGAATCATCTAGAGATGCCCCTGGTTCAATCTCAGACAGGGGTGATCCAAACATAACAATGGCTCAGGCTGCAGTTTCCATGGCTAGACTCTCACTAAGTACTGTCCTGTCTCCGGTTGATGCTCATTCCAGCCAGGCCTCAGCCCATTCAAGCCCTAGATCATCAGGGCAGGCAATACCCATACAGATTTCAGGCTTGGAATCTTCTCATCATTTTTCCTGGAAACACTGGGGGAAGAGATGACACCTCTCTCCAACTCAATACACTCCCTCGCATAGAGAGCTGTACTATTATCCTGAGCCATCACAATATCTGACTAGAGATGACTATAGAGATCGATATCACCACTACGACCCTTACTATCCAGAGGCCTTGACTGAACAGTCCTATTACGATGAGCCAAGGAGAGTAAGATATGCTTCTCCACCAAGATATTTACCCTCCATGTCACCTTCACCACCAAGACATCAACAATCAACGTCGTTCAATTTCTGCTTATCCTACATCGACTCACGATGTGTCGATCCCGGCAAAATTGCCACTCAAACAACCTTTTCTGGTATCAGAATTTCAACCTCAATCAAAGCGAACCAAGCACTCCAAACATCACACCTCTCTCCAGGTCACCAACACCTACAAGGGGCCCCTCCCCCTTCTGACACTGAACACACCCGGTACCAATACCTACCACACATCAACTGCTACTATCAATATCAACTGGCAGACCACCACACCGATTATCTTCACAATCATCTACTTCTTCTCAAGATTCAACATCCAGTGTATCCCATGAATCACCCTCTAATCTCCTACCCCTCCATCTGATGTTGGCGAGAATCATCCTCCATCCCCATTAGAGGATTTTACATCTTATTCATAGCTAGTCCTTCGAATGGCAAAATCCTTACAGCTCAACATCGAGGAACCACCACTTCAGAAAAAGGACTTTGTTTTTGATGACCTAAATGCCACCTTTTAGTTTGAGTTTTATTCCAGCTATGCTTGACTTAAAGAATCAGGGGACAAACCCCATTCTTCACTTCAAATGTCACACTGTTAGAAAACCACTATAAAACTCATGGGCCAAGACCCAGCTTTCCTATCTAAACATCCTATGACAAACTCTATCATCATGGAATCCAATCAATTAAGAGCATGCAAAAAATCACTTGTCACCCCTACTAACCAAGAGGGAAGAAAACTCGATATTCTCGGAAGACGGCTCTACTCCCTTACTTCATTTGTTATAAGGGTTGCTAATTCTTCAACGTGGCCTCTATGAATCTACACCAGTGGGTTAAACAGCACGTGCGCTGGTCCTCTTGGAATATTCTAGAGCTATAAGAAAAGTAACAAAGTTTGAGTTGCCCTGCATTGCGCATGCTTTGCCCACCAAACCTCACTTCCATTTTTCTACCCGCGGAGTTGGAAGCTCTCGGTTAGAGCTGCTTTAAAACTATTCCTATTATCGTGATTTTGACCTGGATTTGGCTTACCAATCTCCCTATCGCTATTGCCCTGACTTCGGACTGTTTTTGACTTCTCTCCTGCCTCTGGCAATTGTGCAAGTACTCTAAATTGCTCTTAATTGCTGCCTATTTACCACCTGCTGAGGCGCCACGCGCCTACTGGACTCATTCTATTATTGCCTCACAAGATAGTTTCTGGCTTTCCTCAGCTTATATCACCTAAAAGAGGACCATTTAGCCGCTGTTCCTCCTGGTCTAGGAAACTTCCCTTCTCAGACTGACATTCCCTTTGTGTTTTCTGTTTGGTGGAGACTCATCAACCTAACCATTGTAAACACAGCAAAGAATTTACAAAGGTTACCCTCAGAGCTCACCAAAAACGTCTCTAATACTTCTTGTGGAATCAAACTTCACAGCCATTGGATATGGAGTCTGCTCAGTCTACATCCTCGGTCCATTCTGAGGTTCGAGTGGTCTCCTCGCCCCCTCTACAAACTACGAAAGAAAAACCTAAAAAAAAAACCTAAGAAGAAACCAGCAGCAAAGAAAGCTCTTACCAGTTCATCTGCTCCATCAACATCTTCAGAGCTGAAACAGAAAAAGACAACAGTTAAACCCAAGGCGAAGTCCAAGGAACTTACTCTTGATGTTCCCCCGATCTCAACATCTCTTCCATCACCAATACTTGAAGATTCTTCTTGGGACCGAGATTCGACGTCGGAAATGGGCACCTCTTTACCACCTCGACAGGAACCCCCAGAGGATATTAGGCAACTGTGCCTCAACACTCATGCTGAAGCTTTAACAGTTTCAAAACACCAACGCTTGCCATCGCGCCACATTGCTGATGCCACTGCTAGAAATCTTGCTTCCATAATCACTATAAGACGCCATGCCTGGCTGAAATCAGGCAATATCATGGAAGATATTAAAACTAGGATTGAAAACTTACCTTTCAATGCCTCCGGATTATTCAGTGAAAAAACACACGAGAATCTTGAAAACCTGCATAAGAGTAAGAAGACAGCAAAGTTTTACTCGATACAGCAACAACCAAGAAGTGGAAAGTTTCAGTGGCGTTCCAAATATCCCCAACAACCCTACCAGCAATCCACATCCAACACTTACCGTTCCTTCAGGAACCAGGGTCAGCCAAGGTCTTCTCAGGCCTCTTCATCCACTTCAAGCTTCAAGCCTCAGTCAGGCCTTAAACGACAATCCTACAAAGCACCCGGTAGGAAGTCAAAACAATATCTGTGACTTCACCAGAACCATCTCAATTGTCGACCACACAACCTGCCTGTCTCCTCATCTTCACAACTGGCTCAAAATAACACAAGACTCCTGGGTCTTAAAAATTATAAGCTCAGGCTACCAGCTGGAGTTTATAGAATTGCCTCCTCTAGGATGGGTCAAGCCTACATCATTCGACCCCTTCCTAGAAGAAGAGATTCTCACACTTCTTGCAAAACAAGCCATCCAGAAGGTACCAAATTGGGACATACAAAACGGGTTTTACTCCTGGTACTTCACGGTACCCAAGAAGGATGGCAGCCTACGACCAATTCTGGATCTGAGGGACTTGAATACCTACCTCAAACCACGCCGTTTCAGGATGGTCACCTTAGAGGCAATCATTCACCTTTTGAAGAGAGGAGACTGGTTTGTTGTTGTGGATCTAAAAAATGCACATTTCCACATCACCATCCATCAAAGGTACAGGAAATACCTGCGTCTAATCTTCATGGATACCATTTACCAATATGTAGTTCTCCCATTCGGTCTTTCAACGGCTCCGAGGACCTTCACAAAATGCATGGCCCTGGTAGCAGCTTACCTCCGTCTACAAGGGATACAGATTTACCCGTATATCGACGACTGGTTGGTGGTGTCCAGATCCAAAGCAAAAGCAATCAAGGACACACAGTATGTTCTTCACACTCTGCAAGTGCTAGGCCTGTCCATAAACTACGAAAAGCCCCACTTGGAACCATCTCAAGTGATGGACTACATTGGGGCAAGACTGGACTCGATCCATGCTCGCATGTTCCTGCCTCCAGAGCGCATTCGAAAAATAAGAAGGGCAGTTCAAAAATTCAAGCCTCAGGGCAGAGTGACAGCAAGGCTTGCACAACATCTTCTGGGTCTCATGGCATCAACAACATGCACCTGATCCCACACTTGCATCAAGATGCGCTCCCTCCAGTCTTGGTTGCTCACCCTATTCGATCCTCTGCAAGATAGTCAGCACAAGCACCTAACAGTCACTCCAGAGCTAGCAGAGTAACTTCAGTGGTGGACATTCCTACCACATCTTCTCATAGGACAACCTTTTCGACCCCTACAGTTGACACGTCAGGTCACAACGGACGCCAGTCGCCTATGCTGGGGAGCTCAGTGCGAGGGGCACCAGATTCACACCCTTTGGTCCCCTCAAGAAGCTTCTCTCCACATCAATCACCTGGAGCTGATAGCGGTGATGAACGCACTCAGAGCATTTCTCCCTCTGGTAAAGGGCAGAGCAATACAGGTGGTCACAGACAACACTACGACCATGTTCTATATAAACAAACAGGGAGGAACATGGTCGAAGTCCCTTCTTTTCTGGCAGTCCACCTATGGGAGTGGTGCTACCAACAGCACATTTTCCCCGTGGCCATTCATGTCTCCACGACAGACAATCAGCTGGCGGACAAGTTGAGCCGTCGATCGTTTCAATCTCACGAGTGGGAACTTGATCAGAAGGTGTTCCTCAGTCTGTGCCACAGGTGGGGGCATCCATCCATAGACATGTTTGTGATGCCGACCAACAAGAAGTGTGACAAATACGCTTCCCACGCAGGAAAGGGTCACTAGGGGATGCCTTTATGGTTCCATGGAACAAAGGGCTCCTCTATCTCTTTCCACCAATACCCATCATTCAAAGAGCCCTGATCAGGACACTCCAGATGGAAGCAGAAGCAATCTTCATTGCTCCCTGGTGGCCACGACGACCATGGTTTTCCATACTCCTGCAAACAGCGGTGGACAAGATAAGATTACCCCTTCTCCCACATCTGATCACTCAGAACTCAGGGAACATCCTTTATCCGGACTTGGAATCCCTCCACTTGACAGCGTGGAGGATTTCCCATCAATAAAGAAGGTTATTGATAAAGCAAGAAAGCCAGCAACCAAGCTTCTCTACAAATACAAGTGGCAGAACTTTCTCAAGTTCACTGAGGAACGCAAGTTGCAGGCTTCACCTGTGGCCTTGTCTACACTCCTGCTCTATCTCAGGCATCTGTTTGATCTGGGGCTTTCCAAGTCTACCTTAAAGGTCTACACCTCAGCCATTGTTGCATTTCAGCCCTATGGCTCGGAATCATCCAGGTGGTTTTCGCATCCCACACTAAAAGCTTTCTTCAAGGGTCTGTCCAACATGAGACCTCCTCTAAAGAAACCTGTACCGCAGTGGTCATTGCAAATGGTGCTTCATTGCCTCACTCACCATCCTTTTGAGCTAATGGCTTCCTGTGACCTTCGCTTGCTCTCATTCAAGACTTTATTCCTGGTGGCCATCACCTCTGCTCGTAGAGCTAGTGAATTGGCAGCACTTTGTGTAGACTCTCCATACCTTCAGTTTTTCAAAGACAAGGTGGTACTACACCCTGATGTTTCTTTCCTCCCTAAAGTGGTTTCCGAGTTTCACGTTAACCAACCTTTAGTATTACCGACGTTGTTTCCTGATCCAGTTACCGATGTTGAGCGCATGCTCCACTCTTTAGATGTTTGAAGAGCATTGGCTTATTATGTCACTAAAACTAAGGATTTTCGGAAAGTTCAAAGACTGTTCCTCTGTTTCTATGGTCAGCGTAAAGGTTCCGCTGCCTCTTCTTCTACACTGTCCAGATGGTTGGTTTCCACCATTTCTCTGGCCTATGAATTGCAGAACAAGCCTCTCCCTGAAGGTCTTAGAGCTTATTCCACCAGAGCTGTCGCCACATCCACGGCCCTGATGCGAGGTGTTGACATCCAGGACATTTGCAGAACAGCTACCTGGTCCAATGTGTCTGCCTTTGTTACACATTACAGACTGGATTTCCGGGCTAAGAATGAGACCAAGTTTGGGAGAGCAGTGCTTACATCAATTCTGCAGTGATGGCCCTCCTTCCGGTAAGTGAGCTTGCTAGTCACCCACTGGTGTGGATTCATAGAGGCCACATTGAAGAAGGACAGGTTACTTACCTGTAAACATGGTTCTTCATGTGGACCTCTATGAATACACATATCCTGCCAAGCCTCCCCACTGTCCGTCACTGTACGGTCGAGTCCAACTCCGACTGTGTGGCAGGCAGATGGAACTGAGGTTTGGCGTGTGGAGCATGGGCGATGCAGGGCAACTCAAACTTTGTTACTTTTCTTATAGCTCTAAAATATTCCGAGAGGACCAGCGCAGGCGCTGTTTAACCCACTGGTGTGTATTCATAGAGGTCCACTTGCAGAACCATGCTTACAGGTAAGTAATCTGTCCTTTTCGGAAGACGGCTCTACTCCCTTTCTTCATTTGTTATGAGGGTCGCTAATTATCAAGCTGCAATGGGCCTGTATCACCGCCAGCTCTGGGATAAGATTCTACTCATTATTCAGTCGGCTTCAGATATGCATACTGAGGCTTCCACTTTGTCTAAACAGCAAAGAATCGCTGCCCACCATAGAGCAGACGCAGCCTCTAAAGCTATGTCCACTTCGATTGCCTTGAGGTGCCATGCCTGGTTGAGATCTGCAGGCTTTTCAGACAACACTAAAACAAGAATAGAAGATCTTCCTTTTGATGCTGCTGGCGTTTTCAATGCCAAAAACTGACAAGGTCGTGGAAAGCCTACATAAAATCTGCAAAACAGCACGCTCCTATTCCACTCAGCAACCTCAATTTCAAAAACAACCTTTCTACCAACAACAGTTTCAACCCTACCAACAATATCAACCATTCAGATTACAAGTTTCTGACAGATCCTACACAGCCCCATCTGCATCTACCATACCATCTTTTTGATCTCAAGAGCCACAAGCATGTCGACAGCCCTTTCGACAGCGACAAAAGAAGGGTAAGCAGTATCCATAGACCCCTTCTTTTTACATTCCAAACGAGACTCCATCCCTTCATCTCAGCTTGGCAACGAATCACTAATGACCACTGGGTCCTTTCTATTGTTCAGAATGGCTATTTCATTGAATTTCACTGTACCCCACCCTCTGGCACCTTTAGGACTACCCCATACTCATTAGCTCTCCATAAAGAAGTTTCCCTTCTTCTACAAAAGCTAGCTATACTCATAGTCCCTTCCTCTACATTGTATGAGGGATTTTACTCTAGATATTTTACTGTCCCCAAAAAGGATGGAGGACTCTGCCCTATTCTCGACCTCAGGAACCTTAATAAATTCATTCGACCCAGACACTTTTGAATGCTAACCCTTGAAACTATCGTCCCTCTCCTTTCACAGGGAGACTAGTTTGTTGTTATTGACCTGCAAGATGCCTACTTTCACGTCTCTAGTCATCCTCTTCATCACAAATTCCTACAATTCTGATTCAATGTCTCATACCAATTCTGCTCTCTCCTGTTCGGGCTTTCCATGGCACCAAGGACCTTTACCAAATGTATAGCACCAGTTGCAGCTTACCTTTGACTACAGGGTATCACCATTTTCCCATACATAGATTGGTTGATAGTCACTCCTTATCATGACACACTCAGAGCTACCCAACTAACTCTTGACACTCTCCAAGATCTAGGTCTCAAGGTAAACCTTGCCAAGTCTCATCTTAAACCAACTCAAATCGCCACCTACATCGGGGCGTATTTTGACTCTCTTCAGTCCAGAGACTTTCTCCCCCAAGAGAGAATCACCAAGCTGAAACAAGCCATTTGCCCATTCCGACCTTTAGCTTTGGTATTGGCGCATCAAGCCAAGCACCTCCTCGAGCTATTGGCTTCTACCACAGCCATTGTCTAGCACACAAGGCTCAAAATGAGATCCTTACAATCATGGTACCTATTGCTATTTGATCCCATAATAGATCACTCTTCCAAACATCTCGTAGTCACATCAGAATTTGCCAGTCAGCTCACCTGGTGGACGTTTCTGCCTCATTTGATGGTAGGCAGGCCCTTCCAACCTCTGCACCTCTCCATACAGGTCACCACCGATGCCAACCTGTAGGGATAGGGAGCCCACTGTCAACATCACAAGATACATGGTCCATGGACAAAATGAGAACAATTATTGCACATCAATGATCTCAAACTCTTAGCAATTATTAGAGCCTTCCATGACTTCTTACCACTCGTTGCAGGATGAGCAGTACAGCTAGCTACAGACAACACTATAGCACTGTACTATGTAAACAAACAAGGAGATACCCACTCCCTTTTACTCCTGTATCTAGTGATCAAACTTTGGGAATGGTGCTACCTACACCATATTTTCCTGGTAGCCATCCATGTTTCCATAGACAACTACCTTGCAGACTGTCTCAGTCATCTTACCACAAGGACACACAAGTGGGCACTGAACAACGAAGTCTTCAAATTCCTCTGCCGCCGATAGGGTGTTCCATCCATCAACTTCTTTGCCTCTGAGACCAACACCAAGTGTCAACGGTATTGCTCCTGAGCTGGTGTCGACACTAACTCACTTGGAGATGCCTTTATGATAGACTGGACAGGAGACATTCTTTACCTATTTCCCCCAGTTCCATTCATTAAGTGAACTGTTATTCGACTCCGACAATTCCACTCAGATGCCATTCTCATCGCCCCATGGTGGCCATGTCAACTGTGGTTCACCTATCTGAGATCGATGTCGACCAATGTGTTCCATCTTCTGTCGATCCCCAACTTTCTCACCCCAGAACAATGGGATGATTTCCCACCCCGACTCACACTCTCTGACCCTGACAGCATGGAGAATACTCCCACCATTTGAACCATATTAAATCGAGCTTGAAAGCCAG
This sequence comes from Pogona vitticeps, assembly GCF_051106095.1. Classification (NCBI taxonomy): domain Eukaryota; kingdom Metazoa; phylum Chordata; class Lepidosauria; order Squamata; family Agamidae; genus Pogona; species Pogona vitticeps. The sequence continues at coordinate 53,401,792 of NC_135788.1, read as the reverse complement.
CTACCCTAAGCTTATATCAAAATAAATGGAAATCTTTCATCTTCTTTACTCATTCTCAAAACTTACCTGCAACACCAGTTTATTTTAAGACCCTACTTCATCCTCCATCTCTTTCATCTTGGACTATCCCATTCTACCTTAAAGGTTTATATTTCAACTGTTGTAGCCCATCAGCCTCCTTATTCTGAATCTGCAAGACTCTTTTCCCACCCAACTTTGAAGAAATTCCTCAAGGGACTCCAAAATATTCACCCTCCAAGGAAACAATGTCACCCACAATGGTCCTTGCAGCCTAGTCCTCAATGTCCTCACTCGACCACCCTTCGAACCAAACGCTACTTGTAATCTGAAGTTACTTTCCTTGAAGACATCATTCCTTGTGGCAATAATGTCTGCCAAACGTGCCAGCGAACTAGCGACCCTCAGATCAGATCCATCTTATCTTCAATTTCATCCAGATAAAGTCACCCTTTATTTTGATGTATCATTTTTACCCAAAATTGTCTCTGAATTTCATCTCAATCAATCATTGATTCCCATCTCCTTCCATACCACTCAACTGCAAGCTCCACATGCTTGATGTCCAATGCTCTTTAGCCTTCTACATTAATAGGACAAAAGTATTCAGAAAGGCTCCAAGACTTTTCTTATGCTTTCAAGATCCTCATAAGGGTGCTCCAGCCTCATCTCAAACAATTTCTTACTGGATTGTTCAAACTATATTTTTGGCTTATGAGCTTTTAGGCAAGACACTTCTAGAACATTTAAAGTTTCATTCTACCAGAACACTTTCAACCTGTACTGCTCTCCACTGTGGAATAGAGCTCCTGCACATCTGCAGTGCAGCTACTTGGTCTAACTCATCAACCTTTGTGGGACGCTATCGTCTTGATATCCGGGCAAAGAATGATGCTGCTTTTGGCAGAGCGATCCTGACATCTCTTCTACCGTGACGTCCCACCATCCGGTAAGTGAGCTTGTCAGTCACCCAATTGTGTGCATTCACAGAGGCCATGAAGAAGAAAGAGAGATTACCTACCTGTAACCATGGTTCTTCTAGTGGTCCTCTGTTAATCCACACATCCCGCCCATGCTCCCTTCTGTCCGTCATGTTGTCCTTTTTTTTAACACACTACATTGACAGTGGCGGACTCTCACAGGAACTCAGGGAATTTTGGGAGGGTGGGGCATATGCTCCATGGGGGAACATCTCAATAATCACATGTCTTTAAGCTCTAGAAACTTCCAAAATGTCCTTCACAGGTGCAGAACAACCCAGTTGTGTGCACTCACAGAGGACCACTAGAAGAACCATGGTTACAGGTAGGTGACCTCTCTATACATAGTCAGGAAGGGCTGAACTGCATCTGAAAACACCATTTGGTTCCAAGGTAAAAAACACAAGTGTAACCACATAATAAATAATAACAACAAAGCAAGCTCTGCATGGATGTGTTCACCATCCACCTGCTTTAAATGGCAAGTTAAGGAGTTTAATAGAAAGTGCATCTAATACAGTGGCGCCTTGCTTTACGATTGCCCTGCATTACGACGAATCCGCTTTACGACGATTGCGATCGCAAAACGATGGTCTATATGGGAGAATTTCTCTTTGCAATGATTGGTTCCCTGCTTCGGGAACCGATTCTTCGCAAAACGATTTTTCAACAGCTGATCAGCAGTTTCAAAATGGCCACTGGATAAATAAAATGGCTCCCCGCTGTGTTTAGGGACGGATTCCTCGCTATATAGGCAGCGAAAATGGCCACCGTATGGACGATCTTCGCTGGACTGTGAGTTTTAAGCCCATTGGAACGCATTGAAAGGTTTTCAATGCATTTCAATGGGCTTTTTATTTTCGCTTTACGATGTTTTCACTTAACGGCGATTTTCCTGGAACAGATTATCGCCGTTAAGTGAGGCACCACTGTATGGGCTCAAAGGTGAAGAAATTGAGTTCCATTCAACTGCAACGTGCTTTATACCTCACAACTGGCCATGCTTCCTGGGGCTGATGAGAATCATTGTCCAATAACATCTAGAGAGCCATCAGGGGAGAAAATGAAGTGGAATGGATGATCTCAGTGTGGTTGAAGACCATTTGTCAGATTTGCTAGCAATTCAGAGTCTACGCTTGCAAGGTATGGAGCTAAAAGAGGTAGTAGTAGTAGTAGTAGTAGTAGTAGTAGTAGTAGTAGTAGTAGTAGTAGTAGTAGTAGTAGTAGTAGGATGATGATGATGATGATGATTTAAAAAGGGGGAAATTAAGTTGTGGTTGTGTACTGTAAACGTTTCAATGGGTTTTTGTTACTTGAAAATGCATTCAATGAAAAAAGTCTTAACTGAAAAAGACTTCTTGTGCCTGTAACGATCACCTCTCCCTAAAGAGAGTATGATGTTTGGACAGGGAATCACTGTGGGTGCAAAAGTACCACCTTTATCTCTGAGGTAGGTCCTTCAGGCCTCAGAACTGTGTAGTACAAGCCCCATGGCTATCCTGACCTTAAAAGAAAATATTTGCTTACTTTCCAAGTAACCAAGCATTGACTTTGTGCTTCCTTAGATAGCACAATAGCCTTGTAAAGTAGGACCTCTCAAATACAGTAGCAACTCTGGTGACCTTCTCAAATCTCCACTGGATTTAGGTGCAAGTCCTGCTGTTTCAAGAGACAAGTCCTCTGTAAGAATTATATTTGTTTTTATTAAGAAAATAAAAGAATTTCATTAGAATACAGTTGTTGCATTAAGCCATAAGCTTTTAACATATCCATCCATTACAATGGTTAAATAAAGCTGCTATTTCTAAATAAAATAAGAACAACTAAATCTCTACTACTAAATAATCATTCTGGCTTCTCAGGTGGGCTATTCACTCCCCCTTATCCTCTTTTTAAAAGGCAAACCTTTTTCTCTTACATTCTGCAAGCATTCCTCAACATGCCATGAACCATCATTTCACATACACAAACAATCTTTTTTCTACATGTCTAGGACTTCCTTCTTCCTGACACTTTCTAGCTGTCAACCACTTAAGTGCAAGGAAGCTTAACACAACTCTCCATCCATATTTCACATGAGATCCACAGGTGTCTTATCTCACTTCCAATTAAGTGGTATTCTTGTTTGGTTTTCCTTCCTTCTAGGCCTCTTCAGCCTTGCCTTCTTATCTCCGTACCAGGCTTCTTGGTACCAGGCAACTCTGCAAAAACAGTCTCACACATTCCATTGCTGTGTAACTCATCTTACACAGAACCTAACAGGCTCCATCTTTATACGACTACAATTTCCAGTATCCTTCAATTCATTACAGTGTCCTCTGTTGTTCCCCCCTCCCGTGCCATGCAATCACTTCTGACAATCCTAGTAGAGCTTCCAAGGAATGTGAAATATTCAAGATGTTGTTTGCTACCCCCCATTGAATTTCCATAGCTCAATGGGACTTTGAATCCAGACTTCCTAAGTCTTAGTCTGACACCATCTACTGTACCACACTGGCACTCTTATGCTCTCTAGGAATTTTTTTTTCCCTAAGGGCACCTTCAAAACATAGCAGAATTTATCCATATGTACCTGAGAGAGCACAGTGGAACTTCCTGAGCAAAATAATTTTTTCTCTTTTTTTACATCTGGGATCTGTGAGGGGCCCAATACCTTCCAGAGGTGTTGGGAAGCCCACAAAAATGGCTCTGGGACTGCATGCTGCTAACCTGTGCATTAGAGGGACTATCACTTCTTGTGATATTGTTTTGAACAGCTTCACTTACCATGTAGGCTAAGATATTGGATAGCTTCAGCTTTCCCTAGAGAACATAACTAAGGGGGGAAATCTACATATTCTAAGTTCTCCGTAACAGCCATTGTTAGAATATAATATATTTTATATAATTAGGTGTGACTTAATAATATGCATATTCTCTTTTCCTTAGCATAATAGCTTGAAAATGAAATATTGCAATTGTAATATAATACACAAAAAGGCCGTTCATATTTTTGGCAATGTGTGGAAAATCCTTGTGTGTAGAGTAACAACACTACCTAAGGACATATAATGAATTTTTCTCAGAAATGGGATTCATATCAGTTTCGTATTGCTTCCTTTCTCAGTTTCTTTGCCAGTATTCTAGAGTAGTTCTTCAAGGTATTGATTATGCATTCTCAGTGAACTCAGGGCTTATTTACACAGTAGCTAAACTAGTAGGTTGCATCTAGAATAGACCCATATAATCAGTAGGGAATAGGTGAATCAACATCTATGTAAATTATGCTGATTTGATGAGCCTACTTTAGTTGCAACTTACTACTAGATTTCAGTCAATAATGTCTCTGGTCCGTTTCATTATTGCAGATTTGAATAGATCATCCAGGTATTGGTATCCACAAATGGGGAAAATATATATTGCTGGTTGGATGAGGATGCACTGACTCATTCTGGTACTGTTTGACTATGCACATTCAGCCTATCTGCTGTGCCCTCTTCCCACCTATTTTCTTCTCCCTTCCCACTTGGTTTTACTCATTTATGAGACATGGAGGGCTGGAGATTGATGAGCAGATAAAAGACCAAAAAGAAATGTTAGATGACCCACACCCACAAAGTGGGTGGATCACCAGGTATCAATAGAGTATTGGGGTCTACACAAGCAGATCCTGTTATGTGCTATAAAGTTGCCTCAATTTACAGCAACCCTATGCATAAATGACCTCCAAAGTATCCTAGCAGAGCAGTCCTGCCTAGCTCTTCCAAACTCAAGACTGTGGCTGGGAATGGGATTTTCAGATCTTTTAAAACTACAAATAGCATTATTCTCCATTCTGGGAGTTCTGTTTGACAGATAGGTGCCTTACAAATACCTATAAGTTTCTCACCTGGGAGTAAGGCTTAAACTGGATTGTTTTGAGGCTTAGCTAGGCCTAGCTCTGCCCAAGCTTCCTGATCCTGCCCCAATGCTAGCTGAGAGTGTTTGCTTTGAATAGGAAGCTAGGTAATGATAGGCCTAACCAAGCCTCAAAACCTTCCAATTTAGGCCTTTCTCTTAGGTGAGACACATCTAGGTGTATGTAAGGCACCTGTCTTCCAGAATGGAGAACTAGGAGATCTGTAATCTAAAAAATCCAAAAATCCCATCAGTAGCCATGTTTCCCTTAAAGCAGTGGTCCTCCACCTTGGGCCTCCAGATGTTCTTGGACTTCAACTCCCAGAAGCCTTCACCATCACCTCTGCTGCCCAGGATTTCTGGGAGTTGAAGTCCAAGAACATCTGGAGGCCCAAGGTGGAGGACCACTGCCTTAAAGAATTCTTTATGGATCTTCTTTTTTGATGCCTTCAACTTCTCTGATCATTATTGTCTTCTTATGATGTGTCTAAGCTATGACAGCCTCAGTTTTGTCATTTTTTTGCCTCTTGATAGAGTTCAGGCTTGATGTAGACCGGGACTCACTTGTTTTTTCTTCTGGTGGCTGAGGTATTTGCAAAATTCTTGCTCAGCACCAATTTTCACTTCCATAAGGTAATTGGAAATACAATGGCATGGAAGATCTTGGCCTTGTTCTCCAGTGGCACATACTAACAGTCAATTATCTTCTGTAGTTCCTTCAGAGCTGCCCTCCCAAGTTGTAGTCTTCTGGTTTCTTCACTGCAATCTCCATTTTGATTCAGTTTCAGTCTTGCTTTTGTAGTTTCATTTTTCACCTTCATCAAAGTCATTTCAAACCATTGCTGCTTTCTGCCAGTAATATGTTATCTGCATATCTTAAATCATTGTTTCTTCCACCAGTTTTCACTCCTTCATTTGAATTTAATCCAGCTTTCTGCATGAAATACAATAGGACCCTCTTATCCTTGGGATCAGTATCTGCTGATTCACTTATCCACAGTCTGAAAATATTTAAAATATTGAAAGAAAAATTGCCAACATTCATAATTCTAAAGGTGAAGTTACCAGAATGGACCACTAGAGGGAGGCAGAGACCATGCTATTTATAGCATTCACTCCTATAGCATTTGCTATAATCTGCATTTTCCAGCATCCCCTGCGGGGCTTAGGACTGACCCCCATGGATATGGGGTTCCTACTGTATTCTATTTTCAGATTGAACATAGGGGGTAAAATACACCCAGGACTAATACCTTTGCCTATGAGAAATTCTGTTACTTCATATTCTATCCAAACATTAGCATCTTGCCCATAGTATAGGTGATACATCAAGACAATGAAGTGCAGTGGCACAACCATGTCTTTTAAAAGGGTCTATAGCTTTTCATAAGTCACAGATCCTGCAATGGAGCAAGCTGAAGCAAAGCAATCAAAAATACACTACTATCTAGCAAGGTTTTTCTCTCCTAATTTGATTCTCTTGATACTAATTTCATTCCTACATTGTGTGGATAAAGGAAAGCTAAACAAATGCTAGGCCGCCTAGAGTGGTCGAAATGACTAGATAGGCGGGGTATAAATAAATAAATAAATAAATAAATAAATAAATAAATAAATAAATAAATAAATAAATAAATAAATAAATAAATAAATAAATAAATAGGCGTAGGCTAGTTCTCAGTTTTGTTTGTGAAAAGGCATTTCATTATGTGCCTGTGCTGCAGGGTCAGAAGACCAAGCAGTCGTAAGATCAAATCCATGCGACAGAGTGAGCGCCCGTCGCTTGTCCCAGCTCCCGCCAACCTAGCGGTTCGAAAGCATGCAAATGCAAGTAGATAAATAGGGACCACCTCGGTGGGAAGGTAACAGCATTCTGTGTCTAAGTCGCACTGGCCATGTGACCACGGAAGATTGTCTTCGGACAAAAACGCTGGCTCTATGGCTTGGAAATGGGGATGAGCACCGCCCCCTAGAGTTGAACACAACTGGACAAAAATTGTCAAAGGGAACCTTTACTTTTACCTTATTTCATTATGTGGGAAGTTGCAGGCTAGTTATAAACGTCTCAGTCATATCACCGCTTTTCCAATTAAATAATATGTTTCCAGATTAATTGTGCTGTCATAACCTGAAGAGATACTTTAAATTATGTTTTAGTGAATTATATTGTCGAAGGATGGCAGAATCTCAAATAACTTACTCTAAATATATTGCACAGAAGATTTTTAATTAAGGATAACTTTCTTTTTAAAAGGTTAAGCATGCATCAAATACCTCTGTAAATGGTGTTTCTTTGTAGTGGTCTCTGTGAATGCACACAAATGGGTTATCCTGCGCCTGTTCAGGAACAACCGTTGTTTTGTCTGTTGGATTGCGGACTGCATGTGAGTCTGATAATAGAGCTTGCTGAACTCAGGAGAAGAAGAAAAATTGTGTCACGGTTCTATTTGACTCTGTATTTGCTGGGTTAAAAGTTAATCTTACATTATAATATTTGGATAAAGATTGGAGGGAGATCTAAGGGGAGGTTTATGATGAGGGGTTTGGATTGTTGATAAAATTGTGGAAACGGTGGAACGATATTTAAGGGGTGATTATTGCAGTTAAGGGTATAGTACTGTCTATACAAACCCCAAAGCCTGAGATGGACTCCAGAAATTCAAGAAAACAAATGGAGACTGGCTCTGTTCAACCCCAAAGTTTTGGAACAGTGGTACAAGAAATAGAAAAGGAATGGCAGATTAATATGCGTAGAATAATAATAACAGGGTTTCAGCAAGTGAATGAAAATCTTAGCAAAATAGAAGATTTGATGAAAGGGATGTAAGCAGCCCCTTATCTCCAAAGAGATTTATGGGGGTGCCGGAGACTGGGATGAGTCCGAAATCCAGACAAACCTCTGACTGCTGAGCAGAGCCAATTAGGTCTCAGCAAGGTCCTGTCTAAACTTCTTCCTCAAAAGCCAATCTCCTTTAGTAAGAAAGCAACACACACAGACAAATCCATGAGTTATACTCAGAATAATCTGGCTCTAAATCTTTGGTAGCAAACACACATGGCCAATTATACATTTAGCTAGTCTGTACAAGAACTAATGCATGCAGATCAAATCATTACTGCTTTATTGAAAAGAATTGCTTTAGAAAAGGTTTCAGTTGATAGTAAAATAGTTCAGTAGGTACATTTTCATATCAAGACAAACGGAATACTCCCCTCCCCACTCCAGCTGGAAAAATAAAGAAATAGAATTATGCTAACTAATAAAAAGCATAACACAGTCCATCTCACGTGTCTTGGGTCTTCATAGGCTGATGCTAGATGAAATCCAGTTGACTTCCATCAGTCCATGGTAGGAAAAATAGTCCATAGCAAAGCTACAAACCATTATGGGAAAAAGCACGTGTCTGACCTTTCTCAGTCCAACTCCATCTTTTTCCAACTCCTTACCAACTTCCTTCTTCTTCCCAGAATTCTTCATAAGGAACACCCCCTCCTGGGTCTTGTTGTTCCGCCTAACTTTCTCATGGAGCTTCAGTTGTTATCATACTTTGTGGCAGAATTATTTTGACTATGAAAGTCTCTGCTCTCTGCTCATCTTAGCAACGAGATAACCAGAGAGCGAAGCTTCTCTGAAACAGCATGAAAAACTTTCCTACTACAGAGCAGACTTTAAATCAAGATGGATGCTATTGGGACAATCTTAGGACTACATATCCCATTCTAATACACAGAAAAACACAAATCATCACAGAGGGGACAGTAGATGCCAAACAAAACTTAAATGAAGCTGTACAAACCTTAGAACCGTCTGTATTAGGCATGACTCCAGGTAACATAAATGGGATAGAGAGTTACCCAGTGACCTATGCAGCTTCCAAAATTAAAAAGCATTATGTCAAAAATCTTAAGGAAGCAGAGATACTGAAACCAGGGAATCTTATGGTGAAAATATGGGAAGTGGAAAAAATGGATATTCTGTCAGATGGGCTGAAAGACTGTTTAATTCAAAAGGAAACTGAACAATGGGATGTATGGTATAAATGGCAGCAGTTACCAGACAGTGTTGGAGTAACATAGAATAAAATTAAAATTAAATGATAAGATAAAAGCAGGAGGGTAATCAAACGGTGAAAAAGCAAAAAGTTGATTTGTATTTGTAATATGAATTAATCGGATGATGGTATATTTTATGTTCTCCTATCCCCCAAACCCTTTTTCCCTTTTCCCTATTCCCCCCTTATTTTCTGTATTCTCCATCCCTGTTCTTAAATAAATACTTAAAAATGAAAAAAACAAGGAACGACCAGAAGATTCTAGAGCTTAAGAAAAAAGAGTCAATTAGCTCCCCCCGTGGGGTATATAAGCCCCGCCTCCTCCATCTTCCTTTCAGTTCCTCTTTTTCCGCCGTTTCTGTATGATGTAGGAAGAGCAGAGCTATCGAAGGTTAAGTATTTAGCTAGCTAGCTACCCTTTTCTCTTGTTTTATTATTTACTTTATCTTACTTTTAACGGTTATTCGACAGAACTTGCTGACTTTATTTCTTATGTTCTGTCGTGTTTTCCCCCCGATCAATGATCCCCCTTTTTTCTCTTTGTTTATGGCCCCTCGGGGCTTCAAGCAGTGTATCGTCTGTTCCCAAAAAATCCCTTTATCAGACAGACACTTTAAATGCTTATTTTGTCTTGAAGAATCACATCAAGATCAGTCTTGCCCTGCTTGCAAAGGTTTTTCATAGCAAGTAATTAAGTTGAGGCACCAAAGACTTCGAGCTTTCCTTTACGAAAAGACACTGTCTCCAAACATGGAAAGCGCCTCCCTCACAGCACTGTCCCTGCCGCGTGCTGAGGCTTCTAAACAGGACTCTTTGGCAGACCAACTGCTGCTTACTGTCTCTGTGCCGGTTAAGGCTAAGGACGCTTCCAAACTGCCAAAAGCCAAACCGCCTTCTCACCCTGCAAAGAAGAAGGCTACCGATAAGCCTAAGAGAGCGAAGAAAACAGCTAAGTTGTCTGTTGTACCTCCTCCTGCTCCTTCGATATTGCTCGAGGAGTCTTCGAGGGAAGCAATTGGACTCTCTGATGCAGAGGAGCACATTCCTTTAGCCCAGACGGCTCAGGAACATATGTGCATGCTACCAAACTCGGGCCGATTTGAAGCTGAGCCAGACACCAGCCAGGCCGTTGCCCATCCAAGCCCTCAATACTCAGGGCAGGCTGATACCGAGTCTCCATCTGAACAGGAGTCTGATCATGAAACTCCTAGGAAGCGTACCGCGAAGCGTAAAAATATCGCTCCGTACCAGCCTCGGGATGGAGGCGATGAGTACCGTCTGTGAGGACTACCACAGTTTGGCCACTCTTTTTACGCTCCGTTCCAACTGTGTCCGTACCCAGGCTGCGAGTACCAGTCAGAGCCTCAGACATAAGTACTGTGGCACCATACCGTGGCTCCCTCTATCCCGTGTCAGCCACATACTCAATAGGACTTTTCTACGCCTCAAGCACCATCTCACAAGAGGCAGTTTCCTACGGTACCTACAGCACTTCCCAAGCGTGCTAAGTACAGTGGTGGACACCCTTTGGTTTGAGCCACTATGCTGTACTCCAGACCTGATGCCCACGATACTGTGCCCTTCTCCCAGTACACCCAATCGAATGTGGAAATGGCACCAGAAGTCGCAGTACCGAGACGCTCTCCTTCGATTGCCTCGCAGTCGTTTAATCCATCTACTGTGTCCACCAACTCTGACACCCCTGACACTGCTGCCCAAGGCTCGTCATCTCAGCCCTCATCAGAGGACTTCTCATCTTATGCACAGCTTATCATGCAGATGGCGAAAACCCTGCAGCTCGATGCACAAATCCCTCAACAAGAACAGGACCTTGTCTTCCATGATATGGAGCAGGACAAAACCTCTCCTCCTAGCCTCAGTCTCATTCCTCCTCTGTTTGAGCTGGTAAAATCTTCTTGGGACAAACCTCCTACATTGGTACAGGTGCCACGCAAGCTTGAGCACCACTATAAGACTCATGGTTCGGACTCTGACTTTCTGGCCAAGCATCCTTCACCCAATTCCATTGTGGTCGAAACTACTCAGTACAAATCCCGTACCAGATCATCAGTTGCACCTGTTGACAAAGACGGAAAGAAATCAGAAACCTTTGGAAAGAAGCTGTATTTGTGTGCTGCGATGCTGATTAAAATTGCTAACTACCAGGCCGCCATGGGCGCCTATAAGAAACACTTGTGGGACAAGATAGTTCCAGTACTGCAATCACTACCTGACCCCGCAAAGGCAGAAGCCCTTAACGTTTATGAAGAGGCTAACACCCTTACCAGGCAACAGCGATTTGCTGCAAAACACACAGCTGACATCGCTTCTAAATCCATGCTGACTGCCATTGCTGTTAGGCACCACGCTTGGCTTAGAACAGCCAACATCCTTGAAGACACCAAAACCAAGATCGAAGAACTTCCCTTCGATGCTGTGGGACTGTTCAACTCTAAAACTGACGAGACTATGGACAATATCCATAAGATGAGAAAGACAGCGAAATCTTACGTATAGGTATCATAAGTCTACCTACAAAAAGCCTCAGTACCAATAATCTACTCAGTACCAGTCCTCTCGGTACAGTAAACAACAGCAGGACTGCACTTACGAAGTTCAGCAGCCTCCTACGCCGCTGTTCAAGCAACAACGCTTTCGTAGCCCTAAGCAATCCTTTCGCAAGACTCAGCATAGGGGTAAGCAATTCTCATGAATCTCCCTCCTATACAAGATTATCTCCATTCCTACGAGAATGGAAAAACATCACTAATGATAAGTGGGTCCTTAGTATCATTCAGCATGGATATAGGATAGAATTTTTCCGCATCCCTCCATCAAATTCAGTCAGACCTACTCCCTTTTCCAAGCCGCTGCATTTGGAAATCTCATCCCTGTTATCTAAAGAGGCCATAATCCAAATTCCATCTGACAGTACCGATGAGTTTTTCTCACACTACTTTGCAGTCCCCAAGAACAATGGGGTATAAGGCCCATTATGGACTTAAGAGACCTCAACCAATAAATACTTCACAAGAAATTCCATATGCTCACCCTTGACTCCATTCTTCCCCTCTTGTCTCAGGGAAATTGGTTCGTCACCATCCATCTGCAGGACGCATATTTCCATATCTCCATCCACCCGTCTCACCAAAAATTCCTCTGGTTTCGGTTCCACCACAATACCTTCCAATTCACTGCCTTACCGTTTGGGCTCTCAACAGCCCCCAGGACATTCACAAAATGCATGGCACCAGTCGTCACCTACCTACGAACCCAAAGGATAAAAATCTTTCCTTACATCGACGACTGGCTTCTGGTGGCCCAATCCTATCACGAAGTGCTCTCGGCCACGAGATTCACCCTGTCCACCCTGAAGAAATTAGGACTAAAAATCAATGCAAAAAAAATCCAATCTCATACCTTCTCAAGTAGTCTCCTACATAGGAGCAACCCTGGACTCTATTCGTACAAAGGCTTTTCTCCCACCACAACGAATTCGAAAGATCAAAGCAGCCATGCGCAAGATCAAACCGTGTGCCATACTTACAGCGCACTACATCCAACATGTTCTAGGGCTGATGGCATCCACTACTGCAGTGGTACCATATGCCAGACTCAAACTCAGACCCCTACAGTCTTGGTTCATCACCCAGTTCAATCCTGTGACAGACCCGCAGTCCAAGAGGCTAAGAATTCCTCCTCAAGTCACGCGATATCTGGCCTGGTGGTCCAGTTCCAACAACCTGTCACGGGGAAGACCGTTTCACTCCCCTCACCTGTCCATACAGGTCGTCACCGACGCCAGCCCCTCACGCTGGGGCGCGCACTGCCAGAACTTCTGTGCTCATGGTCTTCGGACCCCAACCCAAAGGACCTTGCACATCAATCAGCTAGAACTGCTAGCCGTCATGAAGACTTTTCAGTCCTTTCTCCCTTGCATCCAGGGCCATGCAGTGCAATTCGTAACGGACAATACCACAGCGATGCACTACATCAACAGGCAAGGTGGAACATGATCAGCGCGTCTCCTCCAGCTGACCATCAAGTTTTGGAAATGGTGTCGCTCCCATGATGTTTTCCCACAGGCGATCCACATCGCTTCCAAGGACAATTCTCTGGTGCACCACCTGAGCAGGCACCCTACCAGGATGCATGAGTGGGCATTGAACCAGACAGTCTTTTCCAATATCTGCACACAATGGGGACAGCCCACACTGGACCTTTTTGCATCCCATTGTAACACCAAGTGTGTCCGATACTGTTCCAGGGCAGGCATGGACGCCGCCTCCCTGGGAGACACCTTCCTCATACCATGGTCAGGGGAACTAATGTACCTGTTCCCTCCAATACCGCTGCTTCTCAGGACTGTGACCAGGATAATGTGGTACGGTACAGATGCAATCCTTATCACCCCTTGGTGGCTGAGGCAACCGTGGTTCACTCACCTATCAGAAATAGCACAAGAAGTTTACCACCTTCCTCAGGCACCGTCCCTCCTGGCTCTCCTCCATCCCGATGTTCGGTCCCTTCACCTGACGGCGTGGAGGATAGCCCCCGCTTCCGTGAGGTGCTAGACCATGCACGAAAGCCCTCTACCTCACGCTTATATGAAGTCGAATGGAAAGCATTTACCAAGTTTGCCCAATCAAAAGGCATGACCACGGTGCCAGCTTCTCTACGCACCTTTTTGCTGCATCTCTCTCTCTCTTTTTTATTGTTTATTTCTGACATACAAAAAACCATAGAGCACTAAGAAAGAAAAAGGATACAAAAAGGACAAAAACAAAAAGAAAGAACCAACTACATTTACGGAAAGAAAAAACTCGTAGACCCCTCTATTGGATATCCCCTCACCCCCCTTTGGAGTCAAAGATTCCAGCCTCGTTAACTCCTCTATTCTCCCTGTCAGTTTGCAATGTATACTAATTAGTTCATACATATATCATAAGTTTCACTCTAAACTCCTGTTTTCTTCTGGGCCCAAGAATATATTAATCCCCAGCTTTGTTTTACATAGTCTCTTGGCTGTTCCGGTAATGCTTCTGATAGAGTATCCAGCTCTGCCATGTCACATAGCTTCTTTAACAGCTCTTCTATCATCGGGATCTCTTCTGTTTTCCATTTCTGGGCCCAGAGTAATCTAGCTGCTGTGAGTATATACATAAACCAATGTTTCAATTTATTATCATTTACTCCTGAGATGACATTCAATAATGCCATTTCAGGTTTTAGCTCTAACTTCTGCTGTATAATTTCTTTTACTAAATCCCATGTCTGTGTCCAATAAGTTTTGACCTTTTCACGTGTCCACCACATATGATAGTAAGTTCCTACATTTTTTCTACATTTCCAACATATATTGCTGTTACCCTCTGACATTTTTGCTAATCTTACAGGTGTGTAGTGCCATCTATAAAACATTTTGAGTATATTTTCTCTTAGATTTGCTGGTTTCAAGATCTTATAGCTTTCTTTCCACATCTTAGTCCAATTATCAAGGTCTACATTGTACCCAAAAATTTTTGCCCATTTTATCATTGTTTCTTTCACCCTCTCATCCTCTAGTTCATACTCTAGTAGATAAGTATACATTTTCTTAATTATTGCTTCATCCGTATATAACCACAGTCTGTCCACCTGGACTTTGCCCTTGAAAAAAGCCACAGTCCTGTCTTTTTTGTATCTTGATTCTAATTTTGCCATTGACCACCAGTCAACCGCTATACCCATTTTTTCGAGCTCTTGTTTATCCCTTATCTCCAGCTCTTTTGTTAACAGATTTTCATATGTGGTTAACCTTCCTTTCTGATTCAGAGTTTTTAATGAGAATGCGTCTATCGGCGCTACCCACATTGGGATTTTCTCGTAAGTTTGTGCTTGAAATTTCTGCCATACCATCCCTAAAGCCTTCCTAATAATATGTTCTTCAAACCGAGAGTGTTCCTTGTGTCTTCCATACCATACATATGCATGCCATCCCATCTTTAAATCGTGTCCTAATTTCAGAAGTCTTTGATTTTCTAAAGTTATCCATTCCTTCATCCAGGTCATTGCACAGGCCTTATAATATAGTAGCCAGTTCAGCACGCCCACTCCCCCCCCTTTCTTTCAAATCTTGTAACAGTTTAAATTTTATTCTTGGCCTCTTGTGTTTCCAAAGGAAGTTTGCTGTTAGTCTATCCAAGTCCTTGAAATATTTAAAGTTCAGTAATATTGGGAGATTTGAAAATAGAAATAAAAATTTAGGTAGGATCATCATTTTTATTGTTGATACTCTTCCCATAAATGAGATTTGTAGTTTGCTCCATTCCTCCAGATTTTTCTGAATTTCTTTTTGCATTGCCATGTAATTTTCTTTCATTAAATTACTTCGTTTTTTTAGTGATGATCACCCCTAAATATTTGATTTTTTTCACCGCCTCAAAATTAGAGTTCTGTGCTAATTTCTCCACATCTTCTTGCTTTATGTTTTTTGTCATAGATTTTGTTTTTTGATAGTTTACTTTAAAGCCTGCCACCTGCCCAAATTCTCCTATAACTTCCATCAATGCTTCAAGATTTTCCATAGGATTTTCTAATATTATCACTAAGTCGTCCGCATATGCTTGTAACTTGAATTCTTCTCCCTCAATTTTAAGTCCTTTAATAGCTTCATTATTTCTGATTTGTCTATTAAGTATTTCCAATATTAAAATGAATAATAGGGGGATAGTGGGCAGCCCTGCCTTGTTCCTTGTTTGATCTGTATATTTCCAGTTAGGTTACCGTTCACTTTTATCTTGGCTACTTGCCTAGTGTATATTGCCTTGATCATTTTCAGGTATGTTCCTTGTATGCCCATTCTCTCCAGTAATGAAAGCATAAAGTCCCAGTTGACATTATCAAAGGCTATTTCCACATCCAGGAAGATTAGCATCATCTGTTTTCCTGGGTGCAATTCATAATATTCCAATATGTCAGTTATTGTCCTTATATTTGAGGATAATTTCCTTTTAGATAAAAAGCCTGTTTGGTCTTTGTGTATTATTGTTTCAAGTATCTCATTTAGTCTTGTGGCTAGGATAGTTGTGAAGATCTTATAATCAACATTTAGTAGAGAGATTGGTCTGTAATTCTTGACTAATCTTTTCCAACCCTACACTCAAAAGATTTTTAAAAGGTCTCCAAAACATACGACCACCCTCCCAAACCATTGCACCCCAATGGTCCCTTCCGCTGGTCTTAGAGGCCATTACTAAACCTCCATTTGAACCAATGGCTACGTGCTCTGAAAAACTTCTCTCCTTGAAGACAGCATTCCTAGTAGCCATTACTTCAGCCAGATGAGCAAGCAAGATTGCTGCCTTAAGGTTGGACCCTCCGTACCTACAGATGCACCCAGATAAAGTTACCTTATACATGGACATTTCCTTCCTCCCAAAAGTGGTGTCAGAATTCCATGTCAATCAGCCCATTGTGCTCCCAACCTTTTTCCCATCTCCAACTACACTGCTGGAGCACAAACTTCATTCTCTTGATGTTAGAAGGGCCCTTGCCTTCTACCTACACTGCACCAAGTCTATCCGATGCTCTCTGCGTCTCTTCTTATGTTACTACGGACCACGCAAAGGTGCTCCTGCTTCTTCTCAGTCAGTATCATGGTGGATTGTTTAGGTCATTCACCTGGCTTACCAGCTGGCCAAGAAACCTCTTCCAGAGGGCTTAAAGGCACATTCCACCAGAGCGGTTTCCACCTCAACAGCCCTATTCAAATGTGTCCAACTGCAGAACATTTGCAAGGCAGCCACCTGGGCTACCCTTCTGATGTTTGCCAAACACTACCGACTGGACGTCAGAGCCAAAAATGATGCGGCGTTTGGACGGGCGATACTGTCATCCATGATACCGTGACGGCCCTACTGCCAGTGAGTACAGCTTGCTATTCACCCATTTGTGTGCATTCACAGAGACCACTATGAAGAAAGTTAGGTTACTTACCTGTAACTTTGGTTCTTCTAGTGGTACTCTGTGAATTCACACATCCCTCCCTTCCTCCCCTTTATTCTTCACTGTACCATTCTGTGATACCATGCTTATCTAACTTACGGTAATGGCGGATTAGGGAACTGAAAGGAAGATGGAGGAAGCGGGGCTTATATACCCTGTGGGGGGGAGCTAATTGACTCTTTTTTCTTAAGCTCTAGAATCTTCCGGACATTCCTGCACAGGCGAAGGATAACCCACTTGTGTGAATTCACAGGGTACCACTAGAAGAACCAAAGTTACAGGTAAGTAACCTAACTATTTCACAGATCATGACATTTTCTTGCCTATTTGTCTATGTACACTAATGACATTACCGTGTACAACCATGATGAAGACAATATAAATAATGTCTAAAGTTTAGTTGCTTTCTAAGATATGTATGTTGCTTCGAACCTTGGCATTTCACCATATATAGTTATGCTAGCAACCTTATTCTGTCAGTCTCAAGGATGATGTCTGACTAGCCATTATGACTCTTAACTTTGAATTTGTTCATATAAACCTTTTCTGGTTTTTATTTTGGCTCTCTCAGTTGTTTTATTTCTACTCCTTACTTTTTTGTTTGTGAGACAGTAGCAAAATAACAACAATTTGAAAATAAACTGTGAGATCCAAACTCAAAATCTTCAATGAACTAAAAAAATAAACTGAGTTTTGGTTTGCAATGCCTGACTTGTTTGAGAGCAGTGAACCATGAACTTAGGTATGGATATCACAGTAAGCTTGTGATATCCAAGCTTACTACAGTTGTGCAGATCTGGGCAAGCAGGTCTGAATGCACAGTGATTCACCACAATCTTGATTTATTGTTCTGTATGAATCCATCCAGTAAATGGCAGGTGTAATTTTTGTCAAATTGCAGTACTTACTGTCTGTTTTCTTGTAATTAATGTTCAGAAATGTTTTTAGAAAACTGAAAGCTTTTCTGAGGAAGCAACTATTGTATACACATCTCTCTGAGGGATTAGAACAGTCTCTGTATTTATAGGTGTCACTAATACCAGTAATTCCTGAAAAGTGTATTTCATATTGTATAGCATTCAATTCAACTAGCAAGTGTTACCTGTCACTTCCATCTAAGCACGCCCAAGACAGTCCTACTGGATTGCAGAATACACTGTTAATAATAGCCATGGTGCTTGAGTCCTTTTCTCTTTTCCTTTATGTCATTGTTGGCTTTATTTTCTTAGCTTCTGGGAAGACTTTCTTTTTTATCAAGAATGTTTTGTTTAAAACAGAGGTCACTTCTAAAGGTGTCTTTGATACTAAAGCAATCTTTTCTGACCCTTTTCAGAGCAGATACATTGGTCACTATCTCAGCTAAACCTGAATTGTAGACTTGGATAGGAAACATGCACATTGAAGTTTTATTCCCAATTTCTAAGGCATATTGCATTGTGCTATGCTTTAAAGTCCCCTCCCTCTGAAAATGGATGCAAGGGTTTGTTAGCTGTTTGAACCTTGCTTTAATAGCTGTGTCATAATGTATATTGCCATAATTTCCTATGATCTTTTAGATTTAAAATCATGCTTTACAGTGCATTTTTCTTCCTGGTTCCTTTCCAAAATTGCTGTGGTTTGTCCTTGAAGTGCAGCATAATGCCCTGTATGAAACTTCAAATTGAAGGTTGTTGTTTACAATCATCAAGGAAGACATCCCTTTGCAAATAGCACTAATTTTTCTTGGTTCATATAAATTAGAGTTATTCTTGAAATAACAGAATAGCTTTACATGTATATGCCACCTTCCGTTCTGACATTTTAATGTTCAAAGGAAGATATCATTGTGTCCTGTTGTAAATCGTCTCTGTGGCATTCACTGTTGTGGGAAGAAAGTGTAGTTAGAGAGATTTTAGGTGAGAATACCAGCATTCCCCCGAGTTTTAGGTGGGAGGATCAGACAAATGCCTCAGTAGAGCTAGGACTGCATAAGAAGGCAGATGTGAATCTTATTTAAATTCATATATCTTTATCCCAGGACTTTTTTGCAGCAAGAAGAAAAAATGATGAGTTTTAAAAAGTCATTGAAAGAGCCAAAGGTTATTTTGTAAGTTGACTGGTTTGCACATTTTTTTTTTTTGCCTTGTGCTAAAATTCAGGCAGGATAGAATTAAAATTCATCACACGTAGTCGTTAGGGCTCACATCTGGATGGTGGTTCAGCAGCATATTGCTGAAAGCAAATAGTCTAGCAATTTTGATCGATAATAATGGAGTCTGAAAAAACACTGGAGGCATGAATAAGATTCCATTAATAACAAAAGAGGCAGAAAGCGATGTCTAGTGCAGTTCATTTAATGTAGAACTCTCAGGAGACTGAAGTGGGGATTATGCCTGCTGCCCTTCATATTCAACATAGGTCCAGAGGACACAGATTGGGTGACTAGCATCTCCATAGCAAGCGTGCTCATACTCATGAATAAGGGTCTAATTATATCTTAATGATCTCTGCTGCAAAAAGGAAAACAAAACCTTCGCCTCTGCAAATTGTTACCTTAGTATAGTGGTAAGACTGGAGAAATTTAAATTATCCTTCTCTAATCTCAAATGTGAAAAATGAGGCTTGTTTATAGTCAAAATTTAAATTGCTTTAAAAGCTTATTTCAATAGATAGCAGAGCACTCATAATAAAATAATTTGGTAAAATTGAAGTGAGAGCATGCTTAATGGAACATGATTAGATTTAATTTTCATGCTATCGCAATCATTAAAGTGCATTATCCTTCCTTACACCTAATTTGGGCTCTTTATCAGAGTCTCCAGAGTTGCTTTTCTAAAAGGCACTGAATCATGTTCATTTAGGAAATAAAAATGACTAATAATATGATACTGATATTTCCTCTTGGAATGATGATTGCCAGTCTTAAATTGAAAAGTTCCTTATGTACAGTTTTGTTTGCATAAATAGCTGTTTATGGGGGAGAAGAATTACATGGGGCATTTATTTCAAAGAGGTAGCCTTGTTAAACTATTTTAACATGTAAAAAAAACCACCCCAAAATATTGTGACATCTTAAAGACCAAAAGATTTATTTCCATGTGAGCTTCCTCAGACATTTGCAACACAGTGGTTAATTTGAGGTTTATATAGACAGACTACATGGTAGTGGAACAGGGATCAATTGAGATGGGGAAAAGGTGACAGTTACCTTGGTAATGAACATTCAAAGTGACAATGGCATTATTTACACAAGTAATGACCATTCACCATATTGATTACATAGATATCCTGTTAATAGACAGAGCAATAAGTTTGCCAGTTGATGTGAAGAGAGATTTAAAAGCTCAGTTTCCCCTGCTTCATGATCATGAGAGTTCTTTCCTTTTGTATTTGGAGCTTGGCTGGACCCTCATGGAAGACACATGTATGTGTACATGCTCTGTATTTGTGGAGTCACGTGGTTCCATGTTGTTCTTTCACCTCTCTCCACTTCCTCCTCCCCTCCTCCTCAGTCCATGGATTGGGTTCAGGTAGCAGAATTTTCAAGAGGCTAGGCTTACAACAGGAGTATCTACAACTAATTTTCGATCCTCCCTCCCTCTTTCCCCTTCTCTCATTCTTGCATCCAGCTAGGCATATTCCTTCTTGGTTTTACAAATAAAACTATGAAGTGCCAGAGTATCAAACAAGGGTTCTTCATTCTATTCTCTCATCCCTTATCTCTCTGTTTACTCCAGTCCAATCATCCACACTGACATTTCCCTATAAAGAACTCAAAGCACCAAAAGAAGCCTAGTGAGACATAGAATGTTTCATTCTTTCCCCAGTTTACACAGCACATTGACATTACAGTTTCCCTGTTATTCCTGGGAAAAGTCCCAACCACTACACTATTTCAGAAAAAAAGTGTGGCATTCCTTCTCATTAACCCCAAAAGAGAACAAATTATAAATACTTTATTACTTACTGCTTCCAAGCTTTGTGGCTAACAAATAAATTGCAAAATGGATGTGCCACTGAGCTGTTTTTACCAGTGGGCTCCAACACCTCCACAAGAAATTTTGCCATAGTGTTGCCACTATTTTCCCATGTAAACAAGGTGTATGAAGACCACATATTTTAAAGAGATTTGTTCTACGGGCATCTAGGGAATGTCTTCAGCTTTAAAAACAAGGTAAGCAGCACACAAGGTCCCTGTTTATTTGTATAAAAGCAGTGTTTTTGCCACTGAAGCAGTGGCCAATTCAGTGGTAGCAGTAGGGTGTTTCGTCCTTGCCTGCTCCTCTGCAACCTATCAGTCCCAGAGGAAAAAGTTGGCCTTAGACAAAAATTTAAAAGCAACAACCTGATTTTTACTTCCATACATTTTCTTAAATATCTTCAGATGCTCCAGTGGCACTATTTGCAGACAGATCTTCAAAGAATAATTAAGAGTTGGCTATGTAAGTTATTTGGCACATCCTGGAATACACTGATTTGTTGCTTGTACTAATGCAAGAATAGCCAATATTTTTATAGACCACCTATCATGCAATATGTGAACTTTTGTGGATCAAGACCACTTCATCAGGCTTGTACTTGTCTGGAGAACTTGAAGTCCAAAAGTTTATGGCAACATGGATTTTCCTAGGAAAGTTACTCTTAGATGTAAAGTCCAAAAGTTCTTAGCAAGATGGATTTCACTAGACATGTCTTTCTTAGACATAAGTCAGGAAAAATGCAGGCAGCACCAAAGTTGTTGTTTTAAAGTTACAGCTGAGGCAACTGTGGATTGGATATTACACCCTAGTTCTTCAAGCAAAGGTACAAGCCATATGCATTCACACCTTACCATTTAGCTTTTTTTGAAACGGATATGTTTCTGCTTGGCTAGGGGGGTTTCCTCCATCTGAGAATTGGGGTGATAATTTAGTAAACTCACTAGATTTAGCCAATTGGGGTCAGATTAAAATCAAAGTAATATTATCTAGTTAGTGGTTGCAGTCCTGCTCTGCTGATGTTGAAATTCCTTGTGTCTTCTTGTTGGTATGGGAGTGGGAGGGGAAGCAGCTATTTCTTGGTATTCCATTGAAATAAAAGGGAGCTGTGCGGTCAGTACAAAATACAAATGCAAGAGTTAGCAGTACCTTTATAGACTACTAAAAACATCACCATACAATATGCGAGCTTTTGTGGATCAAGACAATTTCATCAGATCTAGGCCCAGATCAGTGACACCAACAACAGCTGCCAAGAAAAGACAGTTGAAATGTGTTGAACCTTCCATTGTTATCACCATCAAAACCTAAAACTCAAAACTCTGAGCAAATTACTTCTCTGCCTTACACATTGAAACGGACACATGCATTGCCAGATAAAGCTAAGGTTTTGGAATTGACAGTCACCTTGGAACTGATAACCAGTAGATCACCAACACTGCAGTCACAATCTGGGAATGACTCTGATTCAAACTCAGAGGATGCCTATGAATCTCTTTTGACCTCTCTATCTCAATGAGTCTCCTCCCTGGATTCTGTTAGGGACATTTCCCCTCATTTCCCTTCAGAAGACTTCAAAGCATGTATTGAAATGATTCTGTGCATAGCAAAATCATTACAGATTCAGTTGAAGAAACTGGTTTTGGATCCAGTTTGTAAAGTGAACTGAAATGCCACACCACCCATCCAACTATTAGTCCTTCCAATTCTGACTGAATTAATTTAACAATCCTGGGAAAAACCTTAATCAGACCCTCCTACTTGAAGGCAAATTGATAATTTGTACAGAGTATAAGAGGAGGGAGTCAATTTCCCCTTCAAGCATTCTCAGTCAAATTTCATATTTGTTGGTGCAGCTGTCTCAGGGTGCTTATGCTGATGTAGTGCAGCATTGGATTTGTCCACAAATAGATGTCTTCAAAATTCATTGTAGTTGCAGGTCCTATTGCTCTTGCGCAGGTCAAGGTCCTGAGTTCTGGGGGACACATTTAACAACAGATTGAACCGAAGTCCTTGTGGATAGATTTTCTCTGTTTTTCCTGACACATGGAATTATTATAAAAATTGGACAAGGCAACATGAATGTGATTTTAATAACTCATTGGAGGCTGTGTCAGCTATGGTTTTCCACCCTGTTGTCCACATCAATAGAGACAACCAAATTGTGCCAAGTGCTTGACCAGATGTGCCAAAACGTTGAGTCAGGTATCAATACATTCCCAGACTCAACGACATGGAAGATTTATCCCAGATGAGAGCACTACTTGCAGCATCTAGGAACCCTTCTACTAAGAAATCTTACAAGTATTAGTGGAATAGATTTTTGCAGTTTGTGAACTTTGTTTATGTACCCAATGTAGCAGTGACAAGGAAAACAGTTACAAAGTTCCTTTGGACCCTGAAACAAAATAGACCATTTCATTTTTCCACCATGTTTGTTTATTTATTTATTTATTTATTTATTTATTTATTTATTTATTTATTTATTTATTTATTTATTTATTTATTTATTTATTTATTTATTTATTTATTTATTTATGCATTTATTTATTTATGCATTTATGCATTTATTTATGCATTTATTTATTTATTTATTTATTTATTTATTTATTTATTTATTTATTTATTTATTTAATTTATTATATTTATACCCCGCCTATCTAGTCATTTCAACCACGCTAGGCGGCTAGTATATAGTATATATACTATATATACTATATAGTATATAATGGTGATAGTGTCCTGACAACGTCAGGCAGCACCCTTCTTTGGAGCTCTTTACAAACCCTACATTTAAAAACTTTTTGAAAGGTCTTTTTAATGCTTACTCAGACATTAAACACCCACTTTCATTGTGGTCGCTGTCCTTGGTCCTTTCACAACTTATGAGGCTTTCTTTCAAGCTGATGGCAATGTCAAACCTCAAGCTACTGACATTTATAACTGTCTTTCTGGTGACTTCAGTGAGGAGAGTGGGTGAACTGTGTGTATTGCATAATCTGAAAAATTAAATAGTTACAAGTAGTGTAATAGTTACTTTTGGACACTGCAAAAGAATCCTTTGAAATATACAATTCACCATGGAAAAAGAAATAGAGGGCCAACTCCCATTCTTAGATGTCATGGTCCTATGCAAAACTGACCTCCGACTGGGACAGAAAATCCACCCACACAGACCGGTACCTACACAAAAACCCCAACCACCACCCACAGCAAAAAAGAGACATACTCAAAACACTGGTAGACCGTGCAAATTGGAACTGTGAATCTCAGTTTCTCAGCACTGAACTCAACCATCTGAATTGGGCCCTACAGGCAAATGGCTACTCCAAAAATGAAATCACAAGAGCCATCAAACCAAGAAAACAATACCGAACTGAGGAAGAAAAACAGCCACCCACAAATAAAATATTTCTGCCATACATCAAAGGGGTCACGGACCGCATGGGGAAACTTTTGAAAAAACACAACCTACAAACAGTATTCAAGCCCACCACAAAAATACAACAAATGTTACGGTCAGCAGAAGACAGAAGGGACCCCTTCACCACTGCAGGAGTATACTGGATACCTTGCAGTTGTGGCCAGGTATATATTGGAACCACAAAACAAAGCATCCACACCAGAATCAAAGAACATGAGAGACACTGCAGACTAAAACAACCAGAAAAGTCTGCAGTAGCTGAACATGCCCTAAAACAAACTGGACATGAAATTCTATTTCAAAATACTGAAATACTGGACAACACCAGCAATCATTACGCCAGACTGCACAGGGAAGCCATTGAAATCCATAAGCACCAGCAGAACTTCAACAAAAAAGAGGAAAGTGTGAAGCTCAACAAAATGTGGCTCCCAGCACTCAAAAGTACAGTGTGAAAAAGGTCAACAAACTCTACCCAGCCACAAGGACAGGGGATCACTACACACAAAAGACAAGCTAATGACACCCATCAACCACAGTGACAGATAATCTCTTCTCCTTAGCACAACAATACACCCACAACAAGACACACTAATCACCCATCCACAGAAAAAGACAAAAGCCTATCTCACAGCCATAAATACTGCACTCCCAAGCCAACTACACCAGAGCACAGAGTGCTGTCCTCTGAAGATGCCGGCTACAGAGACTGGCGAAACGTTAGGAAGAACAACCTTCAGAACACTGCCAAAGAGCCCAAAAACCCATAACAACCAATCCTTTGAAACTTTTAGACAGCTCAGAACTGGAACTGACAACTTTCTAGAACAGGAGATCTATTAACAGGATGTTACCCTACTAATAACTTTTCCTGGTGGAAGCTGTGCCACTACAACTTGTCAATCAGATGTAAAGAACTTTTGAACACTGCTATAACTTCCCAGTAAAATATGTGCTGGACACCATCTTCCCAGGACTTTGATGTTGCTATGTGGAAAGTGAGTTTATAGTCCTCTTACATCCTTTTAGTTGAATAACTGTGCTTAAGAAACAAGACCTACCAGAGCTTTAGTGTACTTCCTGGTTTCTGGTGTTTCTTCAGTCTGGAATATTGACAGGCTCCTGGTCTTTGTGGCCCAGCCTTCTGATTGTTCCTCTGATTTTGGCTTATTGTTCAGTCCTACTTTCTAATTTGCCTTATTATGAAAAAGAGGAAAAGTCTAGGGATGTATAAGAATTTACCTGGATGTCCAGGCTTATTGTTGCTTGTTTGTTCCAGTGTATTGCCCACAAACACATCCTAGTCTTTGAATGGACAATCAAGGTAAGATGGCATAAGGGATAACTAAAGCTTAGTAGATCATCTTGAGCTAATATAGAAAAGTTAAACCTTGCTATGCAAAGAAATGATTATACAGTAAAATAATGTTGTAGTCTAGCATTTCTCAGACCCTTACTGGATGTCACCGTTGCACTGCAGATTTAATTAATACACCAGAGATTAAACAAATGATGCACATAACGTGAAATACAAGTCATAAATACTAACTTTCTTGTGCTCATCTAGAAAATGTGCTTCATGCTTATAGTACCGGAAATTCAAGCTAAAGGGAGAACATCCTGAGTGTGTGTGTGTGAGAGAGAGAGAGAGAGAGAGAGAGAATGTGTATACGTATGTACATACCTCCCAGCAATTTTTATTTAGACATTCGATACCTGTAAACAAAATTGCAAAACTGTACATTAAAATTAATCGTCTTTTTAATGAATTACTGGGATAAGCAGTCTTTTAGTACAGCTACTGTATTTGGATCCCAAAGTGGATCTGACAAATTATTTTATAACAGAAGGGACAGCAACATAGTGCTGTCCAAATTTAGCCTTTCTTAGCTTTCCTCAAATTTCGGCACCAGCCTTTTGGTTCAAAATAAAGAATATGATCTATTCATCTATAATCAAAGAACAACATAAGCCACAATAAAACTGTTTATCTCTCTACGAAGCAGCCACTGATATATGTGTAAATGACAAAATTGAAACCACAGAGAACACTAGAAGGCCTATGCAATTTCCCTTCCTCCCCATTGTGCTATTCTTATGTATTATTTGCTGCCCTTACTGATGTCCCTTTGTTCACTCTATTTTGTAGTCACCAGTACTTACACAATTTGCTGAGATTGACTAGTTCAGTGAGACATATATTTGTTAAGGATCAAAATGTTTACTCTTTCTCCTTCTTTTTGAATGCTCTATAAGCAAATAAAATTCAAGGTTACACATGTTGTAATGAGCTTGGCACAAAAAAGCAGTGTCTTTGTGTGGGCTTCTTTTTTGTTATTTCTATAATATGTAAGATACTGTAAGATACCAAGGGTATAGTGGTAAATATTGAAATGTAAGCATTCCTCCTACCCATCTAATTACCTGTGACCTTCGGAAAGTTCACAAATATAAACAGTTATGTTCAGTCATATCTAGTAATAGCTTTCATCTCCATGGGACAAAGTCTGAATCCTGGTTCCACTAGTATTGCTCATCCCTTGTTAGAATGCTCTCTGTTTTATATATGTATCTGTCCTCTTTTTTATTTATTTATTTATTTGTTTGTTTGTTTGTTTGTTTGTTTGTTTGTTTATTTATTTATTTATTTATTTATTTATTTATTTATTTATTTATTTATTTATTTATTTATTTATTTATTTATTTATTGGACTTGTATACCGCCCCATAGCGCTACAAGCACTCTCCGGGCGGTTTACAATTTTAATTATACAGGCTACACATTGCCCTCCCAGCAAGCTGGGTACTCATTTTACCGACCTCGGAAGGATGGAAGGCTGAGTCAACCTTGAGCCGGCTACCTGGGATTTGAACCCCAGGTCGTGAGCACATTTTTAGCTGCAGTACAGCGTATTAACCACTGCGCCACGAGGCTCTTTTGGTAGTGGGGCAGGAGAATGCACAATGTAGGACATCTCAACATGGGGTAAGTGATTCTACATTTTGTAGAATAGGAAGGGCAATAATCAGTGGAAGATTGTTTTTGGCAAGAGCCTTTTTTCACTCACTAAATGTAGTTGTGCTGTACCATTTAGACACAGATCTAGTTTCATTACTTTTCTGTAAAATAATAAAAAGAATAATATATTTAGAGAATAGCCATCTTCATCTTTAGACTGCAGTGTTGTTTAACTTGGAACAGTTCGTTATACTATTATGTTTATGTTTTATTATGTTGTTACCACCCAGTTTGACTGCTATAATATAATAGTATAATATTATACAGTGTAGTAGTAGTGGTGGTGGTGGTGTCTTGGTAGAAATAAAGTATACCAAATTCAGGGTAGAATTTTGTTCCTGTTAAAATATATTCCACAATCAGACAATACCTAATATTAATTCTTTGTTCATTACTTTTCACAATTAATTAGACAATTTTAATAAATATGATGTTGCTATATTTTGAGTTGTATCCCTTCCGAGTCACTGTATTTGCAGAAGATAGTATGAAGTCATTTTGACTCCTTTTATAGTAATTATTTTGTTTGCCAACAAAGGTCATATGGAAGATGAGAGAGAGAAAAATAGATGCCCCAAGTAATTACAATTTAATAACTGTAATTTCATTAAGTGGGGAAAATTACTGTGTGAAATGTCAAGGCATCCAGTGATTTAGTTACATTATGTATTTAAAATTATAATGTTTTTGATCTGTCAAAATAGAATTAATATGAATTTATTATCTCATAAAGTTGAGTTGTTTCAAACTTACAGCATGGATAGATTTTAAGATGTCCTACACTAAAAATAAGTACATTTCAAGTTTTCTACTATATTTTGTTTATCTCTGTATACTAAGCTCATTTTAAACCCTCAAAATAATGTCTTCTATCATGGTACATCCCTTAAAATGTAAATTAAAATATATGTGCCCTGAAAGTTTAGTAGTTGTGTCTGGTTCTTTTCTGTAAACCTTATTTTAGTTTCCTTTCCTTGTTATGCCCTTGGTATTTCATAGCTGGCCTGTTTAAGCACTGAAGCAATTAGTTTTGAGAAGGCTGATTCTTCAGGGTCCAGTGCTTTCTTGCCTTTCATTTGCTGAAGCTGTATATTTTAATGAAGTTGTTTCATCTGTGTTGCCAAACACTAGAATTTTGCTACTTCAGTTCTAATTATCTCTGTTGGCAAATGCTATGTTTTATTAAAGCTGTCAAGAGCACTGTTCATTAAATGTCCACAGTCCATGGTGTCGTACACACAAATTAGATCAGCTTTTCTCATTGATGGATTGTGTAGAACTTACTTTCTACATGAGCCTTGGAAATCCAATGTAATTGCCACTGGCAACTTCATATGTATGGATAAGGCATACCTATGGCTACATGAGATTTGGGCCTAATTCAGACTTGTATAAGTGGTGGTTGTACATTTGTCACATTAATGTGCTATCTCAGATTTCATATGGTATTCCCATTCCTTTTGTCCCAATACCTTTTCTGTGCCATAACATGTCTTGTATGGTTTTCTACACTGTAGTCTGTCAGTCATATCCACATATATGCCTCAGTGTGCAGTGGAACAGTAAAACTGTTTGTCTCTGTTCTGAGTCGTCTGATACAGGCAGCAACACATATTATGTAATGATGTAGCAAGTTTAAATTAGGTAATATAAAATAAGCATTGTGATGATTGCCCCATGTCACTCCTGTCACTCATATTCAGGATCTTATTTGTAGGAGCCTATGAGAGGACTGGAGGGGTGGAATCAGTGGATATAAGAAGATTTGGCAGAAGAGATGAAGGGAGAGATAGAGAATTTACAGAGAGAGATAGATAGATAGATAGATAGTCAGGGAGATAGTGAGAACAGATATTAATAGAAATAAGCTGGTCATGATAAATAGTTAGAGCAGGTGGTGATTGGTTATGTACCAAGATATATGGTATTTTAATGATTTGATTGTATGCATTGAATAAAGAACATCTGTGATACTGATTAAATTTAATACACTTCAATAAATAAGTTCTGTTGGCAGTAACCAGACAGGTGTCTGATTGAAGTTCTTTATATATGGTGGATAAAGGAAATCCACTGGTGGCAGTGAGGAAAAGAGAGAACGTCACAATTGGTATCTGCTAGTGGGATGACATAGTGTGAGCTCTTGTTTGGGGAAACAAGCAGGGGCCACTTGGTAAACATCACAAATGGTGTCCGGCAGCGGGATATGAAAAGATTCCAGTAAAGCCAAAGTTTAAAGAGAATTTTTCTGAGTAAAGTGTGCCTTTTAATCAGAGGTCTGTAGAGAAGAAGTGGGTGACTCACTAGAGCTTTTGTGGAAAAGCTTACTGGCGAGGCTTCTGAATGCAGATCTTGGGGGAACTAAAGATAGGGAACGACTCTAAGGAAAAATTTCTGTTTGAGGTTACCTCAGGATTTGAACAGACCCAGTGGGCTAACTTAGAATCCAAGGCTCCAAGAGCTAAGAGAGCGCTTGTGGAGAAAAAGTGGGAGTCGGGGTCAAAACAGGTCTGAGGTGATAGGAACAGGCAGAGGCTTGAAAAAAATCAGAATTTGTTTTGTGTCTGGAGGCAAGAAAATTGTCTCAGACCAAGGAACATTGTGGCTGGCGTGGTGCCAGAAAAAGTGTAGCCATCCTTAGCTGCCGAGGGAGAGCTACATAGTATCTCAGAAAGAAAAAAGTATTTTAAAAAGAGGCCTGACTATCTCTGCAAAATAAACCAGTTCTTATCCAAAGAAATACACACACATATGCCACCTAAAAGAAATAAAAAGCTAGTAATGGAGGAAATTGATCTTCAAGAGGCACAAGGTTTACCTCAGGAAATGGAGGGAAATGGAGTTCCTCTATCTGTGGAACAGGAAGAGACTCATGAGGGTGCCTCAGGGAGAGAAAGTGATCCAATCTCCCAAGAGTCTGAAAAATGGAAGCTGGAACAGAAATTTAAGTTGAGGGAGATAGCTCTAAAAAAAACCCAATTAGAAATAGAGAGAGAAAAAGCCAGGGCTGAGGAGCTAGCCATGAAAAACCAAGTAGAATTGGAAAAAGCAAGAGTTGAGCAAGAACTGGAAAGAGAAAGGCCTAGAGAAAAAGCTGAGGCTGAGGCCAGACAAATGGAATTGAGACAAAGAGAAATGGAGTTTCAATTACAGATGAAACAACTAGAATTAATTTCTCAAAATAGCAATAACAATAACAACAGCACTAGTGAGGGAAATCTCTTAAAGATTGACCTAAAGAAATTTCCTGAATATAGAAAAGGTGACTGCCCAGAATCTTTCCTCATTTCCTTTGAACATGTGTGCTGGGACTTTAATGTGAAAGAGGAAGAAAGGATGATAGTGCTGAGATCCCAAATAAGTGAAGATTTAGCTGGACTCTGTTCTCAGATGCCTCTAGAGCAGGCCAGAGACTTTGAGGCTTATAGGAAAATGGTTTATTCTAGATATGGCATCAATGCAGAATACCTGAGGCGAAAATTTCATTGCCTTATCAAAAAACCTGAGGAATCTTATTCCCAATTGGGGGCTAAATTGGTTCAATGTCTGGAGAAATAGATGGAGCATGAGAATGTCACTTCTTTAGAACAAATGAAAAATGTGATTGGGTTGGTGTTTTTGTGACAACTCGCTCTCAGGGATGGCCAATTGAGGCCACTGAGGAAAACAATGAAAATCTTCCTGAAATAAGAGAAGGGAGTGAAACAGCGGATCTAGTTACCATGAGGAATCCTTATAATCCATCTTTCAGAAAAGAACAAAAGGAAGACCCTACCTTAAGTGAATGCTTTAGACAAGCTAAGGAGGGACCCCTGACCCCTGAAAACCCTGAAAGATAATGTGTAAAGGAAGACCTATTACATAGAGTGAATCCTATGAGGGGAGGGGAAAGCATTCTCAAACAGCAGATAGTACCTTTCAAATATAGAGAGAAGATTTTAGAAAAGGTGCATGAAGTCTCTCTTTTTGGATGTGTTTTGAGTATTTGTTTGATATTCCTTTCATATGCTTGGATAGATAGGGATAATTCATTTTTATTTTAAACGTGTACACTCAGTTCTTCAACCCAAAGGGCTTCAGAAATGCGTTAAAAAGTAAATTTACAAATCACCATAAAATACAAGGTGTGGAGAAGGGTCCTGAAACTCTGTCTGGAAAGTTTCTCTGTACCCGTATTCTGGAGGTAAAACATCTTTAACAAAATATATCTTTATATTTCATTCATTCACTGCATTCATGACAGTACAACTGTTCAGATCTGGTATATACATTAGCACTGTTTATAGGACTGTATTGCTTCTTAAGTTCTATTTGATGGTCTTTTTTGATGTGTGTGTGTGTTGTACAATGTTTCAAAATTACTGGAAGAATTGTGTCATTTATTTATGGGGGGAAATCCTGCATGTGTATAAATTAATTCCTATAGGGTGCTGAAATGTGGCTCCCATTGTTCTCTCATCCAGGGATCTAATCAGGTCCATTCCTTTCCAGCTTTAGCCTTTCTCCAACACTGGGTCTCCTCTGTTAAATGAGTTAATCTGTTGTACATTTGGAAGGAAAATCCTTGCAAGATTTTAGTTTTTGTTTTGATTTTTTTTAGGAGCACCAGGATATGCTTCTAGGAAATACCATACAGAATGCAGCTGCACTATTAAATAATCTGGTTTCGTATAACAGTTCAAATATGGCATTGCTTTATGAACAAGGTAGGTATTCTTAACATCTGTTATCCACTGTACACTTGTTGCATAGACATATTTGGCAGCACATTTCTTCAGTTCATAGACTATTTCAGAAATAATTTCCTAGGAGAAACAACATTCTCATTGTAGTTGCAGACAAGCTTCAAGAAGTCCTCTTGCCATACTCATCAAGTTATGACTGCACAATAAAACTTGATAAAAGAGACCTAAGGATCTAGTTGAAAAGCACACATCAGAGAATTATGAGAACAAACACTGTGTTAAAAGTATTATAATTAGAGAGGGGGACGAATATAGAAACGGATCGGCTTTTTTGACAAAGTCGATTCATTAAATATTTGTTGATCTGTATTCATCAAATTTTACGTCACAATGAATACGGTACGGATCAACGAATATATTGTCATTTATATTTGTCCTTTGTAAAATAAAAAAAACATTCTGTCTAATGGCCACTGATCAGCTGATCGCCAGGCCAATAGGCAGCCACCCACCTCCACAGCCACCCATCCCCACAGCCTACCCCTACCCCTTCTTCTACCTACCTTAGCCACCCCCTTACCGCAGTTGCAACCAAGGTCTCTATCTGGCCTCTGCAGCCACCACATGTAAAAAAAGGGAGACTGGCTGCCCTTTGCAAAGATGGTGGCTGCGGCTTCATTTAGGGTAGGGGGTGCGGGTGGGGGTGGGGGTTGGCAGCTGGGGGTGGCAGCAGGGGTGAGGGGGCAGTGGGGGTAGGGTGGGGTGTTTTTTAACAACCCCCACAAATCAACAAATAACTTTGTTATTCATTGCTTCATGGGGGCAACTCGTGCTTTGTGAGTTGTCAACTTTTGATGACTGACAAAGCGGGATGACTCACCAAATGGTGTCATCCCCATCTCTAATTATAATATTTTCTTCTTAAAAACTGCAGCCTCTGAAAGAATTTGGAGAGCTTGCTTTTACGATAAGACATAGATAGAGGGTAATAGAAAACTGATAGAATGAAGAAACCTATTTACTCACTGAATGGAGGACAGACAGAAAATAAGAGCATCAAGTAGCTTGAACAAAGGACATTCAAATTGGCATATTTTATTCAAACAATTCATCCACTTCAGATTATATTTTGGCCAGAAATATAGTATGGATCTTGTGAAGTCAAGTGAATATAGAAAATAAATTGTTGTGTCTTTTTTTTAAAATCGTAGTTATTCCTCTCATTAAGCAATGTTTTGCATATCTATCAGTGGCAAAGTGTAAAGATTTGCCTTTAAACATAAACTTCAAGGAAAAGTAGTTCATTGCACAAATTTCAAGGAAAACTAACATGATAGGGAAATACTAGTTTTCAAATAAAAAAACACACTTCAGTATCCTTTAAAAACATATCTCAGTATTCCTTTTAAACATTATCTGCATTAGAATGCCTGTAGATCCTAGAATCTCTGGCATAGGTAATTCTAAAATGCCAATGTTGTGTATTAATATGATACATTCACTATGTACTAATCCAACACACATTGAAATACCTTTTTACTTTAGCCTTTATCAGGGCCTAAAGATACCTTGTAGCTAGCTGGTCAATGAGTGTTAACCTTTCTTTATGTAGCCATCTATATGACAGTACTATATAAACAGATGGTGGTGATGATTATAATATAGACTTCAAAAGAGGTCATAATACCTCTGTTTTCTTTTTCTGTAGTGTCTGCAATAGAAAAATGCATTTGAGAAAGACCCTAGTTTTAGGAAACATTTTTTAAAAATCACTTTTTTACTGTATGAGCAATGCAGGCAGTCACATTCTGTAATGTTCAAAGATTTTTTTTTTGAATGTAACTAATCAAAACCAAGAGGTCTGAGGTTACCAAACAATTGGCAAAAATTGAAAGCCATGTTAACAGTGACATTGTGAATCAATTTAGAAAATGCAGTTAACTAATGAGTTTCCTTTAAATAATAAAAGTTAAGTATAAGTGCTGCTGTAATTTTAACATTGGAAGATATGTGATAATAAACTACCACTTTTCATCTCTATAAAAACATAACAGAAACAAAATTGTGTAAAAGTTACCAAATGCACCATAAGTGGCAACATCTCCTGTTTGAATTAATCTCTGACAATTGCTCAGATGAATATTAAGGCCATGACCTTGTTCAGTATTTGCTGCTGCTAAGTGCTGTCAAGTCAGAACCAATTTACAGTGGCTTTCAAGGTAAGTGAGATATTTAAAGAAGTGGTTTTACCAGTTTCATTCCCCCAATGAGCTTCCATGGCTGAGGGGGGATTTAAACCCATATCTCCTGACTCATAGTTCATCATGCTACCCACTACACCACACTGGGTATCTCACCAAACTTAGATGCAAATCACCAGTTTGCTAAGATGTCACAGTGATCTGAGGAGCTGCATGACATGATCAACCACGAACATGAACAGCATGTCATCAGATCATCATGCTTCAGCAACTGGAGTTCTGCATGTATAAATAGTGATAAGGGTACTATCCTAATTATTTAATCTACTGATTAAATGGATTAAGATTTACTGTCTTGGTTTATGCAGTGCCACAGCAGGAAAACTAGGTGTTTAGAGAAAAATGTGTATCCATTAGTATTAAAGGATTCAAGCTAGAATCTGTATTGAATGTGATAGACCGATATCTGACCAAGATGTTTGACTAGGAGGTTTGCTACATGGCTTGGCTGGAGCAGGGTTAATAAGGTCACTTAAGATCAAGTTATTGTGCTGTCAAGTTGCCTCTGACTTATGGTGACCCTATGAATGAAACATCTCCTGTCCTCAAATGTCCTGTCCTCAACTGCTCTGCTCAGCTCTTGCAAACCCAAGCCTCCTTTAGGGCAGGGGTCTCAAACTCAATTGGGGGCCGCTGGAGGCAGAGTCTGGGTGAGGCTGGGCTGCATCAGATTTTCTGCCAAGCGGAGCAAGAGCCTGAGGAAGCTGCCCAGGAGTTTCCTTAGCCCAGCTGGGGCTCTAAGGAGGAGGAGAAGGAGGGGCGCATGAACCCTCGTCGCCAGCCACGACCCCTCCAGTTCTTTCTTCACTACTACCATCACCAGCAGGATGAAGAAGCGGAGAAGGGAGGGAGCGCCGGCGACCGCCTAGCCAGGGGGAGGAGGGCACAACATAAAATTTAAAAATAACCCTCACAGAATTTGCCTTGCCAAAGCAGAAAAGCCCCCACCAATACCTGCAAAATTAAACAGAACGTGGTGTAAACAGAACGGGGGGCGCGCATGCACGCACACAAACACATAGACATGGAGGTCCTGCAACCTTCCTCTGAGGGGCCCCCTCAAAAAAGGTGCACTCAGCAGCAGCAGCTACCCCCAGCACAACAGAGGAGCAAACTTTGCGAGATGAGCCCAGGCAGGCTCCAGAGAAGAGGCGGCTGAAGCAGGAGGAAGAGGAGGACAAAGCACTGCTAGGCTCTGAGGCAGCCGCTGGCCGGGCTGGTGCTGGGGGTGCCGAGAGAGAAAGAGAGCCAGAGAGCCGCTTCCCTGGAAGAGGCGTGACAGCGGCAGCTGCTGTTGGTGGCTTGGAGGCCCTCTTCGAGGATGGGCTGGGAGCCAGCTCTGCTTTCAGGCATCACTCAGTGGCGGCTCGGGCGCTCAGGGAAAAGGGCCGGCAGCATGCCTCACTCGCCAGCTGTCCCCAAAGACAGCACCTCTTGCACCCTCCATCCGGAACTGCAGCCTGCCAACCAGCAGGCAGGCAGGCTGGCAGGCAGGCTGCAGTTCCGGATGGAGAGTGGAAGAGGCGCTGTCTTCGGAGAGAGCCAATGAGCGAGGTGAGTTTTTGACTTAACAGTAGAGGATGTGTGGGCACTTCAGGAGGGCAGGCAAGGTGGGGACCACAAACTATGGTCCAGCGGGCCGCAAATGGCCCCCGGGCCACATGTTTGAGACTCCTGCTTTAGGGAGTCAGTCTATCTTGTACAGTGGTGCCTCGCTTAGCAATGTTAATTGGTTCCAAAAAAATATTGCTATGGAAAACATCGCTAAGCGAAACACCATTTCCCATAGGAATGCATTGAAAACCGGTTAATCCGTTCCAATGGGAACGGATTACCGTCTTTAAGCGAAAATCGTCATAGGAAACATTGATAAGCAAAACAATGTATCCCCCATTGGAATGCATTGAAACCTTTTCAATGCATTTCAATGGGGGAGAAAAAAATTCACCAAAACTTAACGAAGACTCAGAACAAAGCCAAATTAAGTTTGCAAAGGTTTTACAAGGTGCACTAACGAATCCAAGCATTTAAAACAGTTTCTGACTCCTCGTTAATTTCTGGTGAATTCCCCCCCCCCATTGGAATGCATTGAACTGTCAAACCTACAGTTCAATGCATTCCAATGGGGGAGAAAAAAATTCACCAGAAATTAACGAAGACTCAGAACAAAGCCAAATTAAGTTTGCAAAGGTTTTACAATGGGCACTAACGAATCCAAGCATTTAAAACTTTAAAACTTTAAAATTCAACAACAAATTAAAAAAGAGTCAGAACAAAGTCAAATTTGGTTAACAAAGGGTTTATTAAGTGCACTTTAACATCATAGCACTGTGCAGGTGATTTCAAACATTGAAAAACTTTTTTAAAAAAGCATACATGAGGCAGGAACTTTAAGTTTATAAACTTTAATTTTATAAATAGCATAGAAAAAAAATTTAAACACAGCAAACACGATGCAGGAACATTGGATTGTACAAAATTCTTTAAAAAGTGCATCAACATACAGAAAGTCTTCATGAAGTGCATAAACATAACATTGGATTGTACAAAACTCTTTAAAAAGTGCATCAACATACAGAAATTCTTCATGAAGTGCATAAACATAACATTGGATTGTACAAAACTCTTTAGAAAGTGCATCATGTACAGAAACTCTTCATGAAGTGCACAAGCATAACATTTACAAAACTCTTTAGAAAGTACATCATGTACAGAAACTCTTCATGAAGTGCACAAACATAACATTGGATTGTACAAAACTCCAGAAACTCTTCATGAAGTGCACAAACATAAAACATAATTTTTTAAGGACAGAAACTTTTAACATTTCAACATTGTCAGGCAGTAAACATTACAGTAACAGTACAGAAACATTTTTAAAGTGAGCAAGTGAAGCGGAAGCCTCTAAACCATCCGGACCAGTGTTCCCCACATCACTGCAGCAGTCTTCTAGGGGGATGATGAGGGGGAGGAAGAAGAAGAGATGGTCCAGGTAGAAGGCAACTGGGCACCACTGGTGGAAGGAGCAGGTTCCTCGTCCTGTCTCGGCCTCTTTGTGAGGAACCTCTCCATGGTGAGTTGCCTCTGCCTCCTTTTCAGGATCCCTCTGAAAGGGGCCACGAGCTTCTCATCAAAGCTGTGCACCATCTTATGTGCTATAGCCTTGTCCTTGTGGTACCACTGCAACAGAGTCTGCACATTATCCCACTGGGTCAAGAGATCCTTTAGGTCAGGGGTGTCCAACCTTTCACCTTCCCTGGGCCACATTAGAAGATGAAAATTTGGTTTGGGCCGCACATACATTTGGTTTGGGCCGCATGGGGGGGCAGCCCTAGCCATCCTCCGCAGCCCCGCTCCAAGTGCGCTTATCAGCAGCTGCGATCTCAGACAGCAGAGGCTGCCAGCTTTGACTCCGGTGGCTTTATGGGGCCGGGAGGGGGTCCACCTATTGACGGGGACAGCGCAATGCAGTCACACACACCCCTCTCCCCTCCACTCCTGCTCCTTCCTTCCCTCTCTTCCCCCCTACTGTTGTGACGTGCCCCAACCGCATTCCGGCCGCAAGCACTGGCAGTGTAACTTGAAACTTTGGAATTTCTTTAAAAATAAAAAATTGCACTGGGCCGCGTTATGAGCCAACCTGGGCCGCATGCCTCCCTCAGGCCGCAGGTTGGACAAGCCTGCTTTAGGTCCTTGGTGGATAGATGTTCCTCCTGTGGGTCTTCCTCCTCCTCCTCCTCCTCCTCCTCCTCCTCCTCCTCCTCCTCCATAGCCTCTGCCTGCAGATCAACCAGCTCCTGGGTGGTCAGCTCCTGGTCATGGCCCTCTACCAGCTGTGCAATGTCCTCCTCATTGACCTCGAGGCCCATGTTCCTCCCAAAGTCCACAATGTCCTGCATCACTGTGGACTCAGGTGCAGGTGCAGAAGCACCAGTAGCCACACAGTCTGGCCAGAGCGGGCACCACGCAGAGTTCAAGTTCCTCTGGCTGATGCCATCCCAGGCCCTGGCGATCATCTTCAGGCAGATGACAATGTTGAACTCATCCCTCCAGAAATCACGCAGGGTGAGGCTGGTGGTATCGCTCACCTCAAAACAGCGCCGGAACAGCTCCATAGTGTTCCGTTTTTTGAAGTTGGCGATGACCTGCTGATCCATCGGCTGGAGTATCGGGGTGGTGTTCGGAGGCAGGAACATAATCTTGATGAAGGAGAACTCCTCCAACAAGTCATCCTCAAGGCCTGGAGGATGGGCAGGAGCGTTGTCCATGAGGAGCAGGGCCTTCAGTGGCAGCTCATTGTCCAACAGGTACCGCTTCACAGCTGGGCCGAAAGCATGATTGACCCAGTCCACAAAGAGGACGCGTGTGACCCAAGCCTTGGCGTTGGATCACCACATCACCTTCAGCCGTGCTTTGTCCACCTTGTGCTTCTTGAAAGCACATGGATTCGCAGAATGGTAGACCAGCAACGGCTTGATCTTAAGGTCCCCACTGGTGTTGGCACAGAAGAGGAGGGTCAGACGGTCCTTCATCGGCTTGTGGCCAGGCAGCCCACTCTCCTCTTGGGTCAGGAAGGTCCTTTTGGGCATCTGCTTCCAAAACAGGCTGGTCTCATCGCAGTTGAAGACCTGCTCTGGAAGGTAGCCCTCTGTTGTCACAACATCGAGGAACTCCACAGCAAAGTCCTCAGCTGCAGTTGTGTCGGAGCTGGCAGCCTCTCCGTGCCTCACCACACTGTGGATGCCGGATCTTGTCTTGAATCGTTCAAACCAGCCTCTGCTGGCCTTGAACTCTTCAGGCTCAGCTGATGTTCCAGGCTGCTGCTCCATGAGGTCTGTGTACAAGGCCCTGGCCTTCTCGCAGATCACAGCCTCAGTCACTGTGTCCTCTGCACGCTGCTTCTCCTCCATCCAGATAACCAGGAGCTTCTCCACCTCCTCCAGGACAGCTGGCTGGTTCCTGGCGATCCTTGTGACACCCTTCGCTGCATCCGTTGCAAGGATCTTCTCTCTGTTCGCTACGATGGTGCCAATGGTTGATGCATTCCGGCCGTACTCCCTGGCGATGTCTGCAATGCGTTTCCCTCCATCGTACTTTCGGATTATTTCTTTTTTCATCTCCAGGGTAACCTTCTCCCTGGTCGGCTTGCCAACCTGGGCAGAAGCAGGCTTCTTTGGACCCATGTCCGATGTTGCTACGTTAAAAGAAAAAAACAACAGCCTCACCTTCCCACACCTGGCCAAAACTGCCCTGGACAAGCAGGTGGCAGTTTTGGCACACACACACACTGCAACCTAAGGGGAAAAAACTAAAATCAGACCTACCTCTTGATTTAACAGATGTTATGGAAAAGCCACCAAAGGCCACAGCACACCACAAGAGGATGTCTGACCAAAGAAAATTTGAGAAAAATTAGACTTCACATAACTACACCCCCCACCACAACCAAAGGGGGGAAGACCACAGGAAAAGAAATTCTACCTACCTCTTGGTTTGCCAGATGTTCTGGAAAAGACACCAAAGGCCACAGCACACCACAAGAGGATGTCTGACCAAAGAAAATTTGAGAAAAATTAGACTTCACATAACTACACCCCCCACCACAACCAAAGGGGGGAAAAACCACAGGAAAAGAAATTCTACCTACCTCTTGATTTGCCAGATGTTCTGGAAAAATCCACTAAAGGTCACACCACACCACACCACAGTACAGTAAGGAATGCCTACAGTAAAAAAAAATTCAAACTTGGCATCCTACTTTTGCATTCAAACCCCCACAACAGAAGCTAATATACCCTCTAAGTTTCCCCTGAAGGCTACAAATTGTGAAACTCAGTTTTTAACTTAGGGATCCAAATCCCTGATGCAGGCATGAACAGAACACCATGAAAAACCATTTCCAGTGAGGGTTTAGCAGCTGTACACGCAAACCCCCTCCACCCACCCAGAAGCAGCATTGCAGGAAAAAAAATTTAAAATCAGTTTTTAACTTAGGGATCCAAATCCCTGATGCAGGCATGACCAGAACACCATGAAAAACCATTTCCAGTGAGGGTTTAGCAGCTTTACACACAAATCCCCTCCACCCACCCAGAAGCAGCATTGCAGGAAAAAAATTCTAAACTCAGTTTTTAACTTGGGGATCCAAATCCCTGATGCAGGCATGACCAGAACACCATGAAAAACCATTTCCAGTGAGGGTTTAGGAACTTTCCACACAAAACCCCTACACACACCCAGAAGCACCATTGCAGGAAAAAATTTTAAAATCAGTTTTTAACTTGGGGATCCAAATCCCTGATGCAGGCATGACCAGAACACCATGAAAAACCATTTCCAGTGAGGGTTTAGGAACTTTCCACACAAACCCCCACCAAAAAACCCCCCTGCAATTTCCCCAATGAAAACCCCCCCATAACCAAAGCCAGAGCCAGCCAGACCCAAATTCCCCCTTGCAAAAAAAATCTGAGTTTTGTAATAAAACCCTCCACCCACCGAGGAGAAGAAATGCAAGCTTACCTTTAGCTGTTATAGACGTTCTCCAGCACAGGATGCACCCACAAGACAGACCAAAGTGACAAAGCCAACCTTGGAACTGCACGTAGAAAAGTAAACCCAGGATGCATGGGGAAGGGGGTTTATACCTTTCCTGCACAGGCACAATGCATCCTGGGTACCGGCAGTTAAAACTTGAACGAAAACAACAAATTAGCATTGCCAAACAGCCACCGTTCCCGCTCTTTTTAAAAACATCGCTAAGCGAAACGGGGACCAAAAAACTTAATCGTTATGTGAAGCATGGTCCCGAAATCGCTAAGCGGAAATCCCCCATAGGAAACATCGCTAACCGAGGCCGTAAAATTTTCTGAAAATGCCATCGCTATGCGGATTCGTCGTTAAACAAAGTGTTCGTTAAGCGAGGCACCACTGTATTTGGTCTTCTTTTCCTGCTGCGTTCAACCTTTCTCAGCGTTATTGTCTTTTTCAGAGAATCCTGCCTTCTCAGGATGTGTCCAAAGTAGGACAGTCTCAGTTTCAATATTTTTGTTTCCAGAAATCTTTCAGGCTTGATTTGATCTTGGACTCACCTCTTAGTCGTTTTGGTAGTCCAAGGTATCCACAAATCTCTTTTCCAACACATTTTTCAAACAAATCATTTTCTCCATCTACTGTCTTTACTGTTCAGCTCTCACACAGATGCATTGCAACTGGAAATACAAAAGTGTGGATGGTCTTGGTCTCCAGTGACACATTCTTATACTTGACAATCTTTTCTAGTTCCTTCATTGCTGCTTGAGTTAAGCAGAAGTCCCATATACCATGTGCTACAATCTTTGTGTCTCTTTGGTCAGCTTTACCTTTTACAGAAAAAAAAAATTAAAGGATTCTTCCCAGAGACAGGAGGAGACCAGTGAAGGCCCCGAAAGCCAGGCTGCTTTGTCAG
Organism: Pogona vitticeps; assembly: GCF_051106095.1. Lineage (NCBI taxonomy): Eukaryota > Metazoa > Chordata > Lepidosauria > Squamata > Agamidae > Pogona > Pogona vitticeps. The sequence goes on along the minus strand of NC_135788.1, from coordinate 53,360,091 downwards.
GGACAGAAAAACTATACAGAAAAAAAAAACAACCCTCCACTACCTCACTACCATTCATACTTGTCAAAAATCAGTCCTGACAGTTGCTTTGTGTTTGGGTGAGAAGTGGTTAACTGATGAAAAAAAGAGTCAGCTTCTGACATTTTCTCCTCCTTGGTATTACTTTGTGAATGATAATAAGCACAAGAGGCTAACCTGTAGACCATCTTGACTGCTGCCCTTGGCATTGTCAATGTTCAGACAGCCTTTTACGATGTAAAGCTTGACATTCTTTTTCCTGCTGGCAAAACAGGTGCAACATTGTGCAGCAATATTGGGCCATTTCCTAGTGTTTTGAATCATACACAAGGTCCCACATTCATAAACAGGAGGATGTTTTTGTTTTTAAAATTGAATTAATACCAAGCTGACATGTTAGTAGCTGTCTGAATCCTCTTCCTTCCCTTTTTGGGAAAGATGGAGACTGCATTTGCTTTTTCCCATTCTTGGGGTACCTCATCTGTTTCCCAAGAGTTCTTAAGGATTATAATTAGAGACTCGAGGATTGCATCTGCAGATTTCTTTAATATCCTTAGATTCCTCTCATCTGTCCCTGCAGAACTGAATTAATTTAAAGTAGCTAGGTGTTCCTCTAATACCTCTTTACCAATCTCACTTTCCTTTCACCTTCTCCTTCATTCTGCATCCACTAGATTTAGCACTTGTGGCGATCTATCTTGTTGCCTCTGTTTATTTTGGCCCTCACAAGAGATCACACACTTTCCTTTCACGCTGCCACAAGGTATTTTCCTAATACCAATTATGTTATACTTGTGTGCTGCCAACACTAAGGGTTATTGAACATAGGACAGAGGTTGAAAAATATTCTTTTATTGATAAGTAAATCATAAAGGTAAATCAAGTAGGAGCTGTATCAGGTTTTAACATGGATTTGATTATGGATGCACTCACTTTTATTTCAAACTGCTATGTACTTTTACTCAATATCTCTCTTATAGTACTTGTAACTTCATTCCTGCTTGTTCAATATCATTTATCTCAGTTCCCTCTCCTAACCCTCTTGACTCAAATCCCTAACTCTCTTCTTCTTACTGGTAAAACCCTAACTCTCATTCCACATCTCCAACTGTCTCTCTCTAACTGTCTGTCTGTCTAACTCCCTAACTGTCCCCCGGCTCCGCCCCACCTGCCCTATCCTTAGCTCTTCCCCCTTGAGCTTCTGTGATGGACAGGCAGGAATGACGTCACCTTTTGGCATTCCGCTACAGCACTGTTTTCTGAAGTCATTCAAGTGGGATTTATCTATTTTTGTCCCCACTGCTCTTTGACTCAACCAGCAACCACACTATTCTGGTTCTTGTATCACACTGACAATTGTCAAATAGAAATTTTGTTAGAACATGTTGTGGAAATCTGTTTGAAACAAACATCATTTTCTTATGTGTGGTGAGGACTGTGAGTTTGTTCTGATTATTCACATTCCTTAATCAAGCCCCCAACCTTTGAAAGAGTTTTGAAAAGAATATCAATTAAAGTACAAATGAAATTGTAGGCAAAATACAACAAATGAATCTTTTAACCATCTGTTTTAAGGGGTGGAGGTGAAAGTTATAGTCTGTTAAGTCACTGCTACAGGGGCAATTGAGAGGTTAATGTAATGTGAACAATAGCTGATATGTTACTTGTTATCTTCTGCATTGGCCTCACAATAAAGCAGATACTGTAGATATTTATGTTTACAGTTTATGTACTTGCTGAATTTTGTAGCCTTAATATAAAACTTAGATTCCAAGCTATTATCTAAAGTGAAATAACCAGTGTCTGGCGTGCACCTTACATGCTTTACCATGTTAATGCTGCTGGTGACACGTTTCAGTAGGACTGTAAATACACAAAAAAGTGTTGGATTAAATCACTGTAGCAGTTACATTCAAGCTTGTATTAAGAGAAAACAATAAGTTCTTAACAGTTATTAAAAAGATGAGATCTGCTATAAAAGCTGATAGAAGATACTTAATAACTCATTTAAACCTCATGGAAGAAAGATAATAGTATTCAACCTTCACGGTTGAGGTGTTCTGTTCATCTTGTAGTCCACTGCTTTGACTTTTACTCAAATGTCAAGAGATTAATTAGATTTCAAATGTTTTTGTGCCTGTTGCATTGTTAAAGTCTGTTAAATCTTGCACCCTTTAAGTGACTCCTCTGAGAACAGCAATCCAGCATTAACGTTTTTAATCAAAAAAGGTCATGTGTCAGCCTTTTATATTTTTAATATATAACGGGCAATTTTCAAAAGGTTCTGAGATCCTGATAATTCCCCCAAGGGGTAAAACATACCTAAATGCTTGCAAGGCCCTTCAGTACCTAGAAGTAATTATACTATAATTCTGCTCCCCAGAGTCAACTTTATTTTGTCTTCAGCCAGCCCTTAACTAATTCCTGCATTACAGTTGAGTTGTAGAATAGATATTTGATCCTTCATTATTCCCATAATTTCCATTTTCATTCCTTACTTGCTTTAGTTCTTGCCTTTATCTTCAATAGTTTATTGAAAGAATCATAGTATCCTTGATAACTTCTGTGGTGAAAATAATATTTTTCGGATCACTCTAACTAGACTTAAGATTGAAATAGTGCCTGGTTTATAAGCCATTCAGTTCAGAATTGCAGGATTTTTCTTGAAGCAAGAGATCAGACTTTGCAGTGATAAAGCAGTTGATTAAATACCTCACTTTCTTAGTTGTCCTATTGGGATTAAACAATGATAGTTCACAGTAGGTATAAAGAAACTGAATGAGTTAAAGAGGTATATGAAATAGAAACCAGCAGCTTTACTGAAAATCCATTATTGGCTGCTATAGCTTAGTCTATTTGCATAATTCACACTAAGAACCAACCTTCCATCCTTATGACGTATGGATAATTGAGCAATGAAATAGCACAGTTTTAAGTTGGTTTTATACATTGGCTTGTTCTAAAGTTGGCAACCTTAGTTTTGTGTTTCAGATAAATCAAGAAACTATGTTTAATTTAGGGCTTCCACATTGTGTTCAAACAAGACCTTTGGGTAGTGTGGGTGGCATACAAGTTAAATAAATAAATAAATAAATAAATAAATAAATAAATAAATAAATAAATAAATAAATAAATAAATAAATAAATAAATAAATAAAATAAATAAAATAAGTTGCATGGGGAGGAAACAAAGACTACATGCTTGGGTGATAAACTTGTTCATACTGGTTTATTAGACTGAAACATAATGATCCTAATGAGACCAGTGTGTCATGTTAACATATCAGGAGCTAGAAATGAGGCTATCATCTCTAGTATTTAGTCATCAAACAAAACATACTAAAACTTATCACTAGCTAATTTCATTTTTGTTTGTTGTTTATTTTTAATTTCTTAAATACAGTGGTGCCTCGCATAGCGATCGCTCCGCATAGCGAAGAAATCGCTTTGCGACGCTGTTTTTGCGATCGCAAAAGTGATCGCTTTGCGATGGCCCCTATGGGGAAAATTCGCGATCATCGCAGGGAAGCGATCATCACAAAGCCCCCATTTTCGCACAGCTGATCGGCGGGGCTTTGCAATGATCACGGGGAAGTGAAAGAATTGTGTCACAGTACTGTCTTGTACTGAAGCATAACCTACATTGTGGACAAGAAGCTGTTGCTAAGACAGATAATGGAGAAACAGAAGGGTCTCCCATTGGCAAAGGTATCAAGAACGGTGTATTTCATTTCCTTCTCTGTTCTATCTATGTACAGAACACATAATCTGATTTCAATTTAGGTGAAAGAAGAATAAAAACTAGTAAAACACACCATAAATTAAAATATGCAGATGACAACTGTTTACTGCATTACTGGAAATGATTACTGGCAAAAAGCAGCAATGACTTGAAATAACTACCAAGGAAGGCTGGGGAAGAAAACACACAAACAGGATTGCTGCTGAATATAAGATGACAAAAATCATGATTATAAAAGAATCACATTGCTTTAATATTGACAAGGAAGAAAGTTAAGGATCTGAGGATTTTCTATGGTGCAGTTTCATCATCAATTGAAATGGAGAATAAAGCAAAGAATCAAAAGAAACCTGAGAATTAGAAGGGCAGCTATAAAGGAAGTAGAAAAGGTCTTCATCTAATGTAAGTATGTACAATCAGAGACCAAGACCAAAATAAAAAACAAAATAATCAGCAACGATCAAACAAAATGTAATAGCTACTAAAACAAAGTACACTAAGAAATCATATTAATAAAAGCATAATAAAATGAAATAAAAAGTTTTAAAAATTGTGTGACAGATTTGAAACACTTTATAAAAACCAGGGGGAAAAACAGAAGGCGTGGATTTCTCTCTGCTTGAGAAATGCAAAGGGTGGAGAAAATGGATTTGGAGATGCGCGCACGCACGCACACACACACACACACACACACACACACACACACACACACCTCATTTTCTCCATCCTTTGCAATTTCTCAAGCTGAGAAAAATCCACTTATGTGTGTGTGTGAATTTCCAGCTCCTACAAGCATGGGGGATAACTCTGCACATGCTTCTGGCTCCTGGACCTGGAAATGCACTTTGCACATGCCCCAGAATCAGGGGTGTGTGGGGTTGGGGCAGAAGGGGGGGATAAAAGTGCCTCCTCTTCCCCATCTTTAGGAGGAAGGAGGGACTGGCTTGGCCCCTATTTCCCTGGCTCTGAACCGTTGCCCCACAGAACCCAGGACCAGCCTCCCCTCCAGCAGAGGAAAGCACGCAAGCAAGCCACTCCACACCTCTCATGTCCATTTCCACCGGGTTCCTCTCTCACACCTTCCTTCCTACCTTATTCAGCTCTGGCGGAAGCAATCATTCACAAGCCAGATTGATTGCCTGGGGCTGTTCTACAGCCCTAAACATTCAAGCCAGCTTATCTCGGATCTCTGAAATAACCAAGTGCCCTGCCGCAACCAAAGAAGTAACAGGGAGAGGTGGCTTGTTCAGTTGCAGGGGGTGGGGGTGGAGATACAAAAGCCGGACACAGTCACGGAGGGACTGAGAGGCCCCTTGCAAGACAGGGCAGGGGAAGCTGGACTCTCTCACCGCTGGCGGCTGTGTGTTGTGGGGGCAAGGGGGGGAGGACGGCAGGAAGGAGGAGCGGGAACTGGGTTATGGCGCTTGGCCGGTGGTGGGGCAGCGGCCGGTGCCAGGCCAAGTCTCATTGCAGGGGGATGGCGCCGTCTCTACGTGCGGGGCTCCCGCCAACTCCCCGAGTTGCCCCTTTCCCTCCTGTCACCCGTGAAGGGGAGGGTGGTCCTCTCAGCCGCTCTGCCATTACCTCCCGGCCACCTCTGGGCAGGACTCGCCTCTTTCCTCGCTGGCAGCAGCCCCAGTGCTGTAACTTGATCTGGGCAGCTGAGAGGCCTGGCAGGGATGCCGCCGCGGCAGTGGCCACGATGGGAGCTGCCGGAGTCAAAGCAGCAGCACTTCTCCCACCCCACACACTCTCTTTTTTTGCTGCTGCTGCTGCTGCTACCACTCCTTAAACTTGCATATCAAGGCGGGGTCACAAACTATCATCCAGCGGGTTGAAGTTGGCCCACGGGCTGCTGTTTGAGACCCCTTCTTTAAGAGAAGTAGAACATTTTCTTTCCATGCAGATGGTTCCAGCTTTAACCAGTAAAATTTCATTTCCAAGTGGAGTTAGAAAAATGCTATCTACAGCTACTGCCCATTGCTGTAGTAGATAATACTTCTCTAAGGCCATAGTCACACTAGAGAAATGCCCTCTTTTTTTCTCATGTCTTCTGCTTCCTGTATAGTCATGTGTTATGGTCATGTGGCATATATCCTACAATAGTGGTTCAGATGTTTTTTAATCATTCCACCTTTTTAAGGGTAAATTAGATGTGATATGTTCATCTGCAACCCTCAAGCGGGACATATCCCCTTCCTTTTCTGTGTGTTTCTCTGCCTCCTTCCCTTTTTTAAAAAAAAATTGTGTTGGTACATTGGTATGTCAGTAAATCACCCCTGCTGTGAGAATACCTTGAAAGTGCATTGTCTTAGCACCATCTGGTGGAAGCATACAGTGGGTGGCAGGCTTAGAAAAGTACTTCAAGCCATATTTGACAGAAGCATACCAACATGGTTACACTCCCATTTGAAAATTAATTTTAAAAAAAGTAAGGGAATTGAATGACAGCATATGGGGGAGGTGGGTCCACACGCCAGATGTAAAGGGGATGAATTGGTTTAGTAGTACACATTCAGTGGAATGTCAGTTGTATTGCACAATGAAATGTGAAACAAATATAGTAATAGCCTCCCAATGGGCTGGATTTGATGCAGAGATAGCACGGGGGGGGGCGAAAGAATCTACAATAGCTGTGTGTCATCTGAAATGACCCCTCCCCCAGCATTGAAATTCATGAGCAGTACCTCCAAAACATTTTGCTGGTGTGACTTCCTATGTTTCTGTGAAGAGGAATAGCAATCCCCATGTAAAGTCAGCTTTTATGCTAGTATGAAAAAGTCAAAATCTGAAGACAAAATGAGCGATGGCAACATTCCAGAGACCAGGAAAAATATTCTGATGATATTTATTGGTCTGTCTTGGTTTTTTCGTTAAAGTGGGCTTTCAGATTGGTTTTAATTTCAAACTGCAATTTCAAACTTTATTTTCAAACCCTAACTTTCAGAGCTGAAAAAGCCCCCAGAAGCACATATGGTACACCATTATATGCACATTCTGTTTTGTGTGTTTTTCTGTTGCAAGATGCCTACTTCGAATTTTTCAGGGAGTAAATGTGAAAGAATTATTCTTCTCTGCAGACATTTAGTTGTCATTTTATATCTGATCCACTATCCCTAAATTACAGTATTATTTATAAATTGGGATCTAATGATGACCTGCTCTGTAATTTGTCAGATATAATTATAAAACACTTAGAAGTTGCTGGAGAGTAAAATTCAAAATGTGTTTCTAAAGCTATGCAGTACAATCCCTTGTAACACCTGACAAACAGCATTTATAGTGATTTCCATTCAAAAGGCACTCTAAATCCAAGATCAATATGTTACAGAGCAATTAAGACTGGCACAGAACTTTGAAGATGACAAGTGCTAAACACAGTAAGAATTAACTGCTATTAATTACCATTCTGCCATTCTATCTAATGTTATTCTGTGATATTTAATTGGCTCCCATGGAATTAACACATTTTATAAATAATAACTCAAACTATCTCTTAGAAGGGGCAGTTAAGTTTGATAGTTAAAATACGTTTGTTTCTTTTCTCACATATTTAGATTTGGTTGTGGTAGATGCTTAATTTCTAAAACAATCAAAAAAGACATAATGGGGCTTAAGTTTGTCTGGAAGACATTCTCTGTTCAGACAGTTCTTTTCCTCTAAGAATTGTATGTTGATACTTAGTACTAAGTAGAATGAAATTTGCACCTATACAATGGCACTTTTGTCTATTTTTATTATTTATTATAAGGTTTAACTTTGAAAACTAAATTAAGTGCAAGTTTTTGTTGTTCCAGATTTCTGATAATACAGCGTATTATTATTATTATTATTATTATTATTATTATTATTATTATTATTATTATTATTATTATTATTATTATTATTATTATTATTATTATTATTATTATTATTATTATTATTATTAATTAATTAATTAATTAATTAATAAATACCCCGCCTATCTGGTCGGTGAGGACCACTCTTGTAGTATCCATTGCTTTCTAAAATCTTTCAGAAATATTTAATAAATAGACTGTAATACAATAAAATATAGTGAGGTAGATCTCATGCCTTATGATTAAGTATAATTCCATCTTTTAAACCAATTTTTACATTTTAAAATTACAGTACCAGGCAGTCCAAAGTATATTTCCCACTTTTCCCGTGATTTTTTTGTTCGTAAGTTGAAGCTCCGTTCACAAGTCAAAGCAAAATTTTGTGAATGGAGATGTTCGTAAGTCAAATTGTTCGTATGTAGGACCGTTCATAAGTTGAGGCACCACTGCATTTGGCTTAGGATGGCAGGGAGAATCATACAGGTGCCCATATGACTGTATGTTTTCCTCTGTGGAGCAAACATGGCAAGTTGGGGACAGTTTTAGTCAGAACAATTGCATTGGTGTGTCTGTGTGTGTTAAAAACCACTTTACCAATGTAATTGCCCAAATCAGGTTGTCTCTTCTCTCCACTTGTTATAAGTTATTTTCAGGTGATACCTTGATTAGAGATCATACACAATGTCTGCTTTGGCCCTGAGAAAGGTAAATGTCATATACCGTGCTAGACTTTCAGACAAAGGCAAGTTTGAAAAGACCACTTCAAGAAACAATAGAACAACGAGCAATTTGCACTTACCAAGTCCTAGATTAAAAACCTGTGAGTGCTAGCCTCACCCCAGTGCTTGCTGTCTTCTCTCCTGCCTCTCCAGCCAGGATTGCTAGATTATTGAATGCTGGTTGGTGGGTGTGATTGGAATGTAGTGGTTTGCTAGTTGGCAAACTGTGGGGGTCATCACCTTTTGGGAAGTCAGGTCATTGCAGGACAGGGTGGTTTTGATTTAAATCAAATCAATTTAAATTACAATTTAAAAATCTGATTTTTGATGACAAATGAAAATTGATTTACATTTTTTTAAAAACACTTTTTTATCCACCCCGTTGCAAGGTCCAAAATTTCATGTTAAACCATAGTTTTACTACAATTCCCATAATGTCCCAGCTAGCATGGCTAGCCAACATACAACTAACCTACTTATAAGTAGTGATGTCAAGCAATATCTGTTCAAAATTTCATATTTTTAGCTCTTTGTTTCAGACGGGTTTTCAGGTAAGAGGGCTAGACTTCCCACAATCTCAGAAGGTAAATTATTTGTACTGTAGCTTCCAGAATCCCCTTAGACTGTAGGTGTATCTTTTTTGTTTTCTCCAGAAATCAGTAGCATCCATGGAAGATTTTGTATTTCTAGATCTGACCATTTCTGTTAGACAACTGCAACTCTCAGAATCCTCCAGCCAGCTTCCTCAGTTAAGGCATAACCCAGTTGTTTATATTAGGACCTTAGTTTATATCTGTTAGTTCCTGTGACAACAGATATATATATAAAAAATATAAATTGTTTGTTTCTAGCTCTTACTAGTTCTGAGATCTTTCAGCACAAGCACAAACATGCAAACCTTCTGCTCTATTTACAAAACAATTAAGTGTTTCAGAATACAGTTTGAGGTTTAAAAATTATTTTAGCATTTGATGCAACAAGAAACACAGCGGCCTCTGAATCCAAGTGGAAAAAGGAGCTGGGATGATTTGCAGAGACCCTCCCCTAAGCAGAGCTTTCTTGGTAGAATAGCTTTGAATGTGAATATTTCCAGTTAAGGGCAATTCCCCAAATCATCCAAGCTCCTTTTTCTATTTTCAGTCAAAGGCAACTTTCACTTCAAATGCTAAGGGCATTTTTCAAACATGTAACAGCATTCTGAAATGAAATTATCCGTGGCAAATGAGCTATGAGTTGTGATTACTGTTCTGGAGATTGGGTGCATGTGTTAGGAAACTGGTCACTGTGACCTGAAAACAGCCATGCAAAAGATGGAACTAAGCATTTTGGAAGTGATCATTATTCTACCTTATCTTCTATGATAGTATGTTGTTGAAGGATACATGGAAGTGGTTAATAAGATATAGTTCTCCCAAGCTTGGGCTGTAGTTTCCAGACTTCATTATTGTGTAAATTAGCCAAGGTTGCTGGGAGATGCACTCCCAAAGCACCTAACTTTTAAGTGTGAAAATTGTGGCTTTTATGTTGAAGTATGTGTGTGATGGAAATGTACAAACACATATACCCTCTACAGAGGGCAGACCTAGAAATAACAATGTTTAATGACAAAAATTCTCTCTAAGTGTACATTTACCTTTTTACTTTATAAACTACATTTACTGATGTATTTGGGATCATTTGGCTGGAAAAGGAACACATTTCATGTTAACATGTTAAGATTAATGAGTAATTTCCAAGCTTTAAGCATTAATACATTGTGTGTTGTTGCTAGTGTAAACCCAATCAAAATGCTGTCTCAATGACAAATCCAAATTAGGCTGGGTTTATTTTTCATTTAAAGTATCTCATCAACATAACATATTTTAGATAATTGTATCTGCTTGTAAGTTGTGATTTATGCATCTGGAGCTTATGCTATTGTATCTGTGTCTTATTTTAACTTGATGGATCACTGTTGTTTTTTAATCTTGATGTACACTGCCCAGATTAGTGCATTACACTAATGGGATGGTATATAATTTTAAGAAATAAATAATAATAAATAATAATAACCAAAACAAAGCATAATACATATATTCAACAAACATGAACAAATAAAATAACAACTAACACAAAAAGAAGAAAACCTTGCATCCATGAAGAGGGAAGTAAAAAAATCCACATTACAGACATTTTAAAAAAATTGTAAACCCACCATGGTCATTGTACTATACAGTGTTTAGAATGATTTATTTATTTATTATTTATTTATTTATTCGATTTTTACCCCGCCCCTCTAGACAACGTCTACTCGGGGCGGCTTACATCAGTTAAAACAAGTTAAAAAACATATAAAATGCATTTATACTAATTAGTTCTAAATAAAAGGTTTCCAAGATGGTGGTATACAAAAAAAAAAAGATAGAGAAAGAGAAAAGGAAAATGACTTAATTGACTGGGGGGTAGGCCTGTTTTAACAACCACGTTTTTAATTGGCTTTTGAAAACCCCCAGCGAGGGTGCCAGCCTGATTTCAGTGGGGAGTGTGTTCCACAGCCGAGGGGCAACCGCCGAGAAGGCCCGGTTTCTTGTTTTCTCCTTCCGGGCCTCCCTCGGCGTCAGTCCCCTCAGCCGCCCCTGCTGGCTATGTTGGGTGACTCGGGTAGATCTGGGTGGGAGGAGGCGATCTGCCAAATATTGAGGTCCCAAACCGTTTAGGGCTTTATATGTAATCATTAATACTTTGAAGTCAATGCGGAAACGAATAGGTAACCAGTGCAGCGCAGCCAGAGTGGGGGAGATATGTTGGTGTTTTCTCACCCCACTAATAAGCCTGGCTGCTGCATTCTGGACCATCTGGAGTTTCCGCATGAGCCTCAAAGGCAGCCCCATGTAGAGTGCATTACAATGGTCTAGTCTCGAGATTACGAGCGCGTGGACTAGAGTAGTGAGGGCCCCCCGATCAAGATATGGCCGCAGCTGGGCAATCCGCCATAGATGAAAATAGGCAGAACGGACCACGGACGCCACCTGGGTTTCCATGGTTAGCGCCGGGTCCAGATGTATTCCCAAGCTGCGGACCTCACTCTTTGTGGCAAGGGTCGTCCCTCCAAAAGAAAGGGAGTCACCTATGCCACTGACGGGAGGGCCACCCACCCTCAAGACCTCCGTCTTGTTCGGGTTCAGCCTCAATCCATTTGACTGCATCCATTCCAGTACGGTGTCCAGCGCTGGAGGGACTGGACGGCATCCACTGAAGATGGAGTAAAAGAGATGTAGAGCTGTGTGTCATCAGCGTACTGGTGACACGATGCCCCACACCCTCTGATGACCCCGCCCAGCGGCCTCATGAAGATGTTAAACAGCATTGGGGAGATGATTGACCCCTGTGGAACCCCACAATTGAGACTCCATGGGGCCGAGACATTCTCTCCAATTTGCACTCTCTGGGGGCGGTCCTCCAGGAAGGAGCGGAGCCAGGCAAGTGCCAGGCCACCAACTCCCAACTCGGAGAGCCTCCCCAGGAGGATACCGTGGTTGACGGTATCAAAGGCAGCTGAGATGTCGAGGAGGACCAACAAGGACACATTGCCCCCATCGGCCTCCCTCAACAGGTCATCCAGCAGTGCGACCAGTGCCGTCTCTGTACCATAGCGCAGCCTAAAGCCCGACTGAAATGGGTCTAGAGCATTGGTTTCGTCTAAGAGCGCCTGAAGCTGGTCTGCCACCACCCTCTCAACCATTTAGCTGAGGAAGGACACATTGGCGACGGGCCTATAATTGCCAATTTTGTCCGCCGCCAGATTTGGTTTCTTCCTAATGGGCCTAATGAGTGTCTCCTTGAGGGCAAGGGGTACCTTGCCCTCCTGGAGAGACCCATTAATTTTTGCAGTGGCCCATTCAGTTGTTACCGGCCTGGCTGCTTTGATTAGCCAGGCCGGGCAAGGGTCGAGAGAAGAGGTGGTGGCCCGACAGCGATCAAGTGCCTTGTCTACCAGCTCTGATGTTACAGGCTGAAAAGAATCGAGAATTACCGGGCAGGACAGAGCGCTGGACATCTCTGCTCGATCCATTGTATTTAAAAAAGGAGAAAGGTCACGGCGGATGGCCTCCACTTTAGATTTAAAAAACGCTGCAAATTGGTCAGGTGAGATGATAGAAGGAGGCCCTTCACCCTGGCCAATTCCGGATAGATCACGAACTATACGGAAAAGTTCCGCCTGCCGGTTGGAAGCTTCGCTTATCCGGTCAGCGACGTAAGCTCTTCTAGCAGCCTTTACCTTGGCTAGGTAACGGTTAGTTGCGATCCTGACAGCGATCTTATTGTAAGCCGTCGGTTCCTTCCTCCAAATGCACTCTAGCCGTCTCCTTATTCGCTTCATCGCTCGTAGATCCTGACTATACCAGGGTCCTGGCCGAGCTCTACTCCGGAGAGGGCGTTTGGGTGCGATTGTGTCAACTGCCCTAGTGGCGGCGGAGAACCAACCATCAACCAGGACTTCAACAGGAGCGCCAGACAGTGCCGCTGGAACCCCTCTCATGGTATCCTGGAATCTCATGGGATCCAGTAACCTTCGAGGGCGGACCATCAAAATAGGTCCCTGCTCCCTGTGGGGGGGGGGAAGCGCCATTGTGAGGTTACATTTTATCAGGTAATGGTCTGACCATGACAAGGGGACTGACACAAGGTCAGTCACCATCAGACCACGCTCGCTACACTCAGTAGAAAAGACCAAATCAAGCATATGGCCACCCATGTGTGTGGGGCCATTGACATGTTGGGACAAGTTCAAGAAAGCCATGCTTTCCAAGAACTCAAGAGCTGGCCCGGATACCTCCGCCTCCGCATGGATGTTGCAGTCACCCAGGACCAAAAGTCTCGGGGACTCCAACAGTGCCGCGGAGACGAAGTCCGCCAGCTCTGGTAGGGAGGTGGCTGGGTTGCTGGGAGCGCGGTAACCCAGCAAGATCCCAATACCATCCCTGGCCCCAATCCACACATGGAGAGCCTCCAGACCCGGCCTCACGAGCGAGGAGCGCCTAGTAACCTCTAATGATTTTCTATAAACAATGGCAACTCCCCCCCCGCCCCTCCAGTCTGCCCTGGTGCTGCACTGCATAACCCGGAGGGCAGGAAAGGGTCAAAGGGACCCCTCCTTCCCTACCCATCCAGGTCTCAGTTATGCATGCCAGGTCTGCATCCTCATCCAGAATAAGGTCTTGTATAAGCTGGGATTTATTGGATACAGACCTGGCGTTCAGAAGCACCAACTTCAGAGTGGAGGGCCAGCTGGGCTGCCTACCTCGATTTTGGCAGTTGGTCATGTCAGTAATTGGTCCCATAAATGAGATCAAAAACCACGAAACAGGAAAATCCAGGCTTCCCTCACTCCCGATTGAAGTGAACTGCTTGAGTCACCACAGTTCCGGGACATGAACTCTTGGACAACCTGTATTTAAGTCTGTTTCGATTTTACTAATAAGAAACCACTTAATACCGTATCTTTACTGTTCAGTGACTCAATTTTGGTAACGTAAGGCCAAATTCATTATCTATGGGGAAACTGTTCTGTTCAAAGGACTAGAAAGGCCGATTATTAAACAACATGTGTTTATTTAAGTGAACAAAGAAAACATTTCTCTACAATTTCATTTCTAAGCATCAGCATAACGTTTCAGCACATTCTATAAAACTTAACTATTGAAACAAAACAAAATCTAAACTATAAACTAAGAAAAATAAACTATATTCTTATGCAGTCCATATTGTTAAATCAGGTCCCTTCATCTGGATCAAAGATATTCAGCGCCATGTTTTCAGATACCCAAAACTCTCTTCTTCTTCTCTCCCTCTCTAAGAGTCCCTTTTCCCAACCTCTTGTAAATTTCTCCAACCTGCCCCTTCCTGACATACTCGACCAATCACGAAGGAAGGAATTAGCATAGGGTACGCCCTACTTTCCCACCAACAACAAAGAATTGTTTATAATTCAAGTTAGAAATATTTTGACTCTGCTGTGTTTTTCTCTCCAGCTGCAGCGATAAGCTTGGCGACATGAAGCTGAAAATAACTACTAGTAATTTTCCAGAACTTAGCCTGCGTCAGACTCACAATGGATTTCTCTATGGTTAAAACATGACTACATAACCCATCTCTAATTAGAAAAATACACTTCATCACAGGTCACAGTGTCAGAACAGTGAACAGCCTTCAGACATCTGTTCACTGTTCTTCTGACATGAGTAGGCACTGTGCCAACACCTTTATACCTCCCTCTACCTGTTATCACACCGATATTAGACACCTCACTGGGGAAACAGGCCTTCCTGTCCATGTCAAGAAGAGGGGGGGCAGAGAAGGAGGGGGATAGAGAAAAAGAAGAAAAAAGAACAAAGAAAAAGAATAATACAATAATTCAATAAACAATAATAACAAATTAACATAAAATATCTAATAGTAACCTTAAATCATGAAATAAAAATATAATGTTAAATTAGACATAGATTAAACCACCCCACATTACTTCTCCAAATTATATCCAAATTAGAAGATTCAGTAAATTAGAAGATCCATTAGGGTTGCTGTGATCCTCAGAAGAATACAGAAGTTTCTGTCTCTCCAAACTACTACCATCACCACCACCACCATCAAAACACTTCCAGCCTCTTCCTGCACTCTCTCTGTCTCCCCACCCTCTAGCTTCTCCACAGTTTAACCTACCTGTCTGTTTTAACTGCTATTTCTCAAAGTTCATAACTTGCATTCCTCTTAGAATACTCATCAGAATTGCCACATGCTACACATTAGGTAAAGGTTCCCCTTGACAATTTTTGTCCAGTCGTGTTCGAGTCTAGGTGGCAGTGTTCATCCCTGTTTCCAAGCCATAGAGCCAGCGTTTGTCCAAAGACAATCTTCCATGGTCACATGGCCAGTGCGACTTAGACACGGAACGCTGTTACCTTCCCACCAAGGTAGTCCCTATTTATCTACTTATATTTGCATGCTTTCGAACCGCTAGGTTGGTGGGAGCTGGGACAAGTGACGGGCGCTCACTCCGTCACATGGATTCAAACTTACAGCTGAAGTTCTACAGATCTTACAGCACAGCGGCTTCTGCAGTTTAGCCCACAGCGCCACCACATTAGCGTTAGATAATTTCTTAAAATCAATGTCTATTTTTAATTTTGTATTTGGTGTCATTATGAACCCCACTAATTTGATGGATTATCATTAACTGCTAACTTTTTTCAAGGATTACTACATACTAGAGTGAATATTGATATTGTGACAAATAATTTAAGACTTTGTTTAAATTGAGCAGCTTTTCCTGCTGGGCTTCACAGATAGTCATCAGAATCAATTCTGTCTTTTAAGTATAGTGACTATTTCAAGTAGAAAGCTTAGACTTTTTTTGTTTGTAAAGATACTGGAACTAATTAAAAGGCAAGTTTTATTTTATCAAGCACTATCAAATAGACAAGAGGTCTGTTTAAAAATAATTTATCACAGTTTCTTCTATTTATTCTTACTTATCTATTTAGTTCACATATATTGTGTTCTTCCTCATAAAGGACCCAATCTCAAGTAAATTTTATGAAAGTCGATCATTTTGAAATCTTGGTTCTCCTTCGTGGTCTCTCTGATTGCACACTAATGAGTTAATCTGTGTCTGAGCAGAGCAGCCTCGGAGACTTCTGTAGCTTTAAACACTAAGTGCCGGGGACCTCCCACGTAGGTTATATCACTGCCCAGGCACTCAGTGCCCTAGTTCTGTTTCCTGCCACCGCTGTAGCAGCATTGGTTGGAGCTTCTCAGCGTTCTCGCTTTCCTTCTTTGGACCTGTGAGTATGGACTTTTGGCATAAACTGTTATTGAGGTGTGCATGGCCTCTGAAGTTCCGTTCAAGCACTGCACTGCTTGTAACGCGAAGGTGCCTACCAAAGATGGCCATTCAAAGTGCCTCTTTTGTTTGGGGAAAGGGCCCCAGCCAGCCTCCTGTGCACACTGTAAGGCTCTCACTATGCCCGTGCTAAAGAGAAGGCAAGACTGGCTAAAGGCATATTTGTGGTCTAGATCTCTTGACCCGCCTGCCCTGGCAATGCCCCCCCCCCGAGAGCCCTGCCATCTGAGACTTCTTCTGGGCGCTCTCCACCATGGCCGAAGAGACCCAGGAAGTCAGCTTCTTCTGTGGGCTCAAAGTCGACGGCTTCCGCTGTGGCGTCAAGGCCTCCTTCAAGCCCAGACCACTCTAAGAAGAGGAAGGGGGCTGCACTGCTACAGGCTCCCGTTCTCCCTTCAGCTCCCACTCTGGCTCCTTTGCCTGCAGTTGAGCTCGAGGCACTGGAGGATGAGGCTATTCCACTGCATTTTCCCCTGTGCCAAGCCATTCTTCCAGCTCATCGCATGCTTCTCCTTGGGCTTGTTCAGTGGCACCGCTCCCTCCTTCGCCCAGGCCCATGGCCCCTCCTCCTCAGAAAAGGAAGAAGAAGACAAAGCATGTTGAGCCCAAGCCGGCTCCTCCTCCACCACAATACCCTTCGAGGCTGTCGGGCTTTGGGCTCGAGGGCTTATTCCTGGGGGCTTTTGATTCTGTGGCCTTTTTTGCCTTTCAACAGTGGCAGTCTTTCTGCCAGCAGTTTCAGTGGTTCTCCCCTTACTTGGAGGACCGTTTCCAAAGGCCGGCTGCTCCTCTTCCAGAGCCGCATGCCAGAACACAGCCTGCAAGAACTTCGGCTTTGAGCTCGATCCAAGACACTCCTTGTCAACTAGGTTTGCCAGTGCGGTCCCCGATGTCGCTTGCTACCTCTTCTCAGGCTCGAGAGGGGATGCTGATTGAAGCCATTGGTGGTTCGGGCTCGGAGTTGGAGTTTTCTGGCACCCATTCACCAGACCGTGACTTCAAACCTGAGTTGGACTCAGGGTCAGAGGAAGGAGAGTTGGGGCTTCACCAGCCAACCTTCCAACACGAGCTTCGGTCACTGTTGGCAGCCACCCCCTCCCCCTCCAAAGATCACACGTCCTACATGCAGCTCATGAGTCACATTGCCGAACCTCTGGACCTGGCACTAGTGCAGCCGCAGCTGGAAAAGCCCAATAAGGTGTTTGAGGACATGGCTAAGGACCAGCTCACACTCAACAAGTTGGCCTTTATTCCTTCCTTCCTTACCCTGGCCTAGGACTCCTGGGACAAGCCATCCACCTTTCTGCAAGTTCCCAGGTGTGCAGAAAATCTCTATACAATTCATGGAGAGGGCACTGAGTTTCTGGCAAAATATCCACCACCTAATTCCTTGGTAGTGGATGCCCACCCAGTCTAGGGGCAGGAGTATGACATTATTCTCCCCCTCAGATAAGGAAGATAGGAAGCTGGACTTGTTGGGATACAGTTCGTACTCTCTCACCACTTTTTCATTGGGAGTGTCTACTTACCTGTCTGCCATGGGGGCCTATCATAGGCACCTGAGTAGCAAGATCTTACCCACACTCAACACCGTGCCAGAGGACTTGAGGGCCTCCTGCCTCACTTACCATCAAGAGGCTATGTCCCTGGCTTGCCAGGAGAGGGTCATGGCCAGGCACCTGGTGGATGTCTTGTTACAACAACTAGTCACGGCAGTTGCTCTTTATTTATTTATTTATTTATTTATTTATTTATTTATTTATTTATTTATTTATTTAATTTATATCCCGCCTATCTGAATCACATAGGACCACTCTAGGCGGCTTACAACAACGACAATTTACAATAAAATTAATACAATTTTAAGATAGAGGAAAGGCAAGAACGAAGTGAAACGAAGACTAGAGCAAAGGAAAAATGGGGAAGGTCAGGAATTGGCTGTGGGGAAGGCCTGCCGGAACATCAGTGTTTTTAATTGTTTTTTAAAGATACCCAGCGAGGGGGCGGTGCGAATGTCAGGGGGAAGGTTATTCCAGAGGCGAGGAGCCACCGCCGAGAAGGCCCGATTTCTTGTCTTTTCTTTCCGGGCCTCCCTCGGCGTTAGGCTCCTCAGCCTCACCTTCTGACTTGCGCGAGTGACACGGGTAGAACTTGGTGGAAGAAGGCGTTCCACCAAGTATCGAGGCCCTAAGCCGTTTAGGGCTTTATACGAAAGCATCAACACTTTGAAGTCGATGCGGAGACGGATGGGCAGCCAATGCAGTGCGGCCAGAGTGGGAGAAATATGTTGGTATTTTTTCACGCCACTGATAAGTCTGGCCGCAGCATTCTGCACCACCTGTAGTTTCCACAGCAGCCTCAAAGGCAGCGCCACGTAGAGCGCATTACAGTGGTCTAATCTTGAGATTACAAGCGCATGTACTAAGGTAGTGAGGGCCCCCACATCAAGATAGGACCGCAGCTGGGCTATCCGCCTAAGGTGGTAAAAGGCGGTTCGGACCATGGACGCCACCTGGGATTCCATGGTGAGCGCCGGGTCCAGATGGATCCCCAAGCTGCGGACCCCATCCTTGGCAGGGAGGGTCACCCCCCCAAAGGAGAGGGAGTTTCCCAGACCCCCCACTGTGGGGACACCCACCCTCAGCACCTCCGTCTTGTCTGGGTTCAGCCTCAGCCCGTTCTCCTGCATCCATTTCAGTACGGTCTCCAGCCAGCGCTGGAGGCACAAAACGGCATCTACTGCGGTAGACGGAAAGGAGATGTAGAGCTGAGTATCATCAGCATACTGATGACACCGAGCTCCACACCCCCGAATGACCCCTCCCAGCGGCCTCATGTAGATGTTAAACAGCATTGGGGAGATAATCGACCCCTGTGGAACCCCACAATTGAGACTCCACGGGGCCGAGAAACTCTCCCCAAGCTGTACTCTCTGAGGACGGTCCTCCAGGAAGGAACGGAGCCAGGCCAAGGCAAGGCCCCCAATTCCCAACTCGGAGAGCCTCTCCAGGAGGATACCGTGGTCAATGGTATCGAAGGCCCCTGAGATATCGAGGAGGACCAACAGAGACAATTTGCCCCTGTTGGCCTCCCTCAATAGGTCATCGCACAGGGCGACCAATGCCATTTCTGTACCATAACGCGGCCTGAAGCCCGACTGAAATGGATCCAGGGCATCTGTTTCGTCCAGGAGCGCTTGCAGCTGATCGGCCACCACCCTCTCGACCACCTTGCTTAAGAAAGAAACGTTGGCGACGGGTCTATAATTGCCAATTTCATCCGCCGCCAAACTTGGTTTCTTCCTGATGGGCCTAATGAGTGTCTCCTTGAGGGCAGATGGAAATCTGCCCTCAAGGAAAGACCCATTAATTATTACAGTAGCCCATTCCGTTGTTGTAGGCCTGGCCACTTTGATTAGCCAGGCCGGGCAAGGGTCAAGGGTGGAGGTGGTGGCACGACAGCGGTCAAGTGCCCTGGTGACAGTGTCAGGTGTGACAGGCTGAAAGGAATCAAAAATCACCAGGCAAGACGGAGCACTGGACATCTCAGCACGACTCACTGTATTTAAAAAAGGAGACAGGTCCCGGCGGATGGCCTCCACTTTAGATTTTAAAAATGCTGCAAATTGGTCTGGTGGAAAACTAGGGGGAGGCCTATCGCCCAGACCAATTCTGGATAGGTCGTGCACTATACGGAATAATTCCGCCTGCTGGTTGGACGCTTCGCTTATCCGGTTAGCGAAGTATGTTCGACTGGCAGCCTTTACCTTAGCCAGGTAAAGGTTAGTGGCGACCTTAACAGCTATCCAATTATAATCCGTCGGGTCCTTTCTCCATTTGCGCTCTAGCCATCTCCTAAACCGCTTCCACGCCCTGAGGTCCTGGTTAAACCAGGGCGCCGGGCGGTCTCTGCGGTGGAGAGGGCGCTTAGGTGCGATCATGTCTACAGCCCTGGCCGCCGCAGAAAACCAGCTGCTGGTCAGAGCCTCGACAGGAGCGCCAGCCAGGTCAGTCATAGCACCTCTCATGGCATCCTGGAATCCAATCGGATCCAGTAACCTTTGAGGGCGGACCATAACAATAGGTCCCTGCTCCCTGCGAGGGGGGAGGGCCATGTTGAGGTTACATTTTATTAGGTGATGATCCGACCATGACAGAGGGACCGACACAAGGTCAGTCACTATCGGACCACTCTCACTCCAGTTGGTGGAAAAAACCAGGTCAAGTGTGTGGCCACCCACGTGGGTGGGGCTGATGACATGTTGGGACATGTTCAAGAAGGCCATGGTCTCCAAGAACTCAAGAGCTGGTCCGGAAGTCTCTGCCCCCGCATGCACGTTGAAGTCCCCCAAGATGAGCAGCCTCGGGGAACCCAGCAAAGTCCACCAGCTCCGGTAAGGAAATGGCTGGGTCGCGGGGAGCACGGTAGCCCAGCAAGATCCCAATACCGTCCCTGGCCCCAATTGACACGTGGAGAGCCTCCAGACCCGGTTTTACCACCGAGGAGCGCCTAGTAACCTCCAAGATGGTTTTGTAAACAATGGCAACTCCCCCCCGTCCTTCCAGTCTACCCTGGTGCTGGACAGCATAACCGGGCAGACAGATGAGTGCTGGGGGGGGACCCCCCTCTCCGCCGATCCATGTTTCGGTTATGCATGCCAGGTCTGCATCCTCCTCCAGGATGAGGTCGTGAATCGCCTGGGCCTTATTGGATACAGACCTGGCATTCAACAACACCAGGCGTAGTGTGGAAGGATGACTGAACTGGCTGCCTCGATACTGAGGGTTGGTCCCAGTCTCAGAACAATGGACAGCCTTCAAACATCTGTCCGTCGTTCTTCGTACATGAGTAGGGACTGGGCCAACGCCGTATCTACCTCTACCCGTGATCACAGAAATATTTTGGGGCCCCTCGCTGGGAGGGCAGGCCTTCCATTCCATATCCAAAAGGGGAAAGGGAGGGAGGGGGAGGGAAGGGAGGGAAAGAAGGGAGAGAGAAGCAAAAGGGAGTGAAAAAGAAAGAGAGAGAAAGAGTAGGGCAAAAGTTAACTTAATACAAATAAGTCAATAGAAAAATAACTCATATAGAGTGCATGTAAATAATATTCATAAAATAAGCGAACATAAATTAAGTACAATTAATACTATCAAATAATAATAGCAGTAAAATGAAATAATTAAAGTGAAATAAAATAAATGCATAGATTATAAAAACTCTACTCTAATTATCCCCCACACAATACCCTGAGCTGTCCTCCTCTTCAACGGCATGTCTGGCTTAGATCAGCCTCAATTATGGAGGATGTTCGAAATAGAGAGTCTCCCTTTTGATGGGATGGGACTCTTTGACCCCAAGACTGATGACGTCCTTGAGAGCCTCCTAAAACATTGTAAGATGGCCAAATCCATTTCGACCCAGGGAGCTTCTCGAGGCTCATGGCCTTATTTTGATAAGCTGAGACCCCAGCAGTCAGCCTACCAAGGTCAGTCCTGTTGTAATGTGCAATCTGTAACATGTCCTTTCTCTTTTATGAACAAACTTGGAAGGAACCTCATGTGTTCCCTATAGTCAATCACCTTTATAAATGTAGCTTTGTTTCACCCTCAAACACACACACCCTCCCTCGGACGGTGCGATACTACATGCAAGGCATAACCTTTGTGTTTGCCTATCTTTTGGCGTTACCTGGAATGCTGATGCATATATTGTTCAATTATATATATGGTATGTAATGTATATATTTTTTAGATGTTATGTTTATTTCTTAGGGAACCCCGTGTACCTTATCCTAAGAGGTTTAGTAAAGTGTATATTTACAACAACATATCTCGGTGTCTGGCAACCTCCTTTATTAATTTCTCAACAAGTCCCAGCAGCAAGCTAGCAGACAGAGACAGCACCAGCAGTCCTGTCGCCAAGACCACAAGACCAAGCAGTCTGTTTAGCCTTCGGCGACTTCCAACACCATTTCTCCAGGGGGTTAGGCTAGCCCAATTTTTTGATGCTTAGAGGTCAATCACCTCTGACTTGGGTTCTCACCATCATTGCCACTGGCTATGCAATTGAGTTCGACTCCACACCTTGCACAGATTTTGTCAGGAATACAGACGCTTCTCCTGTCCTGCGGGAGGAGGTAGACAAGCTACTCTCTAAGGATGCCATCGTTTTGGTGGAAAATCCGGACATTGCAAGCAGTTTTTTCTCACGCTACTTCATCATAGCCAAGAAAGATGGTGGACTTTGTCCTATCCTCAATCTCAGACCCTTGAATTTCTACATTACACCTCAACATTTTCACATGGCCTCCCTTGATGGTACTGTCCAGATGCTTAGACAGGGAGACTGGTTTGTACTTATTGACCTCAAGGATGCATGCTTTCACATCAGTATTCGTCCTGAGTACCAGCGATTCCTTCGCTTCTTGTTAGATGGTGTAGTATATGAGTTCAAGGCTCTCCTGTTTGTGTTGTCTACCTCCCCAAGGGTAGTTATGAAGTGTCTGGCTCCAGTGGCTGTTAACCTACATTTGCAAGGCATCACAGTCTTCCCCTACCTTGATGATTGGTTGCTGGTAGCACCGTCTCCTGAATTACTGTCACAGCATGTAACCTTTATGCTGTCTCTTCTGTCTAAACTTGGTTTACAAGTCAACCAAGAAAAGTCCACTCTGATGCCTACCCAGAACGTAACTTACATTGGGGGTGTCCTGGATGCGGTCTCAGGTCATGACTTTATTCCAGAAAGCTGCATTCTCAAGATACGGGAACTGCTTCCTCACTTCACTGCAGGAGCAAGGGTCGAAGCGTAGGTGGTCCAGCGCCTCATAGGACTCATGGCCTCCACTATGGCGGTCATTCAATATTCCAGGCTGAAGATGTGGTTCCTTCAGGCTTGGTACTTAGCGCTGTTCAACCCTCTCACCAACCCGCCTTCCAAGAATCTTACAGTCTCAGAGGAGCTGGCAGAGCAATTAAGCTGGTGGACCCTCTGCTCGAACCTCCTTGGGGGCAGACCCTTTGGCCCTCTCCAGCCATCAACCCAGCTCACTACAGATGCCAGCACGACTGGTTGGGGAGCACATGTCCTGGATCTGACAGCCAATGGTCACTGGTCTGCAGAAGAAGCCCATTTTCACATCAACGTTCTGGAGCTCATGGCTGTCTTCAAGGCTCTTCGAGCATTTGAGAAAGTGGTGCAGGTGGCATCCAACACCACAGTCGTGTACTACCTGAACAAGTAAGGGGGCGCACACTCCCAGCGGCTCCTTTATCTCATGATCCAAGTCTGGAAGTGGTGCTACAAGCATCACATCTTCCTGGTTGCAGTCCATGTGGCTTATACCGACAACCTCCTTGCGGATCGTCTGAGCCATTCCCAAGACTGCACTCACGAGTGGTCTCTGGATGATGCAGTCTTCCACTCCCTCTGTTAGAGATGGGGCACTCCATGCCTGGATATATTTGCTTCTGCCACAAACAGCAAATGTGACAGGTACTGCCTCTGGGCTGCAGCAGGGAACCACTCAGAGGGGGATGCCTTCATGGTCCCTTGGACAGTAGGGCTCCTGTACATGTTTCCTCCCATTCCTCTGATCCAGAGAGTGATCATCAAGGTCCGCCAAGACTGAGCCAATGCCATCTTCATCGCTTCCTGGTGGCCTCGCCAGCTCTGGTTCGCCCCTCTACTTCAGATGGCCATGGATCACTTTCAGCTCCTGAACCTTACTCATCTACTCTCTTTCCACAATGGCAGGATGCTCCATCTGGATCTGGACTCCCTGCAACTCATGGCCTGGAGGCTGGACCTTCAATAGAGGACATCCTTAGCCCCATAGACCCTATACTTTGGATACTTATGCACAGAAGCGGAAATCCTTTTGCAACTTTGCCTCTGAGCACAACTTACTGATGTGCCCTACATCATTGGACGCTCTCTTCAGATTCCTCCTCCTCCTCTTCCAGTGTGGCATGTCACACTCCATTCTGAAGGTCTACATTTCTGTGATAGTGGCATATCAGCCCCCTCTATTTGATGCAGCCAAGCTGCTTCAAGCAGTTTCTGAAGGGTCTCCGCAATATGTGCCCAGCCTACAAGCCACCCACTCCACAGTAGTCTCTTCAGCTTGTTCTCCATAAGTTGATGTCTCTTCTGTTTGAACCTCTGGCTTCCACGTCTTTAAGATTGCTTACCTTCAAGATGGTTTTCCTTCTTGCTGTCTCTTCAGCAAGGCATGCAAGTGAACTAACGGCGCTGCGGGTGGACCTGCCTTTTATACAGTTTCACCCTGATAAAGTCACTCTGTTTCCAGATGTCTACTTTCTTCCAAAGGTGGCCACGTCTTTTCACCTCAATCAGCCGGTGGTCCTCCCTACCTTTTTTCCTAATCCTATGACTAATTTGGAAAAATCACCCCATTCCCTGGATGTCAAGAGGGCCCTGGCCTACTATATTTCCAGGATTGATTCTTTTCTTTCTTCTCAAAGGGTATTTGTGTCTTTCCAAGGTCACTCTAAAGGTCCCCTGGTTTCACCTCAAACCTTTTCCAGATGGGTGGTTGCGACAATCAAGCTGGCATGTGAGATTTTTCACAAGCCTCTGCCTGCCAATGTTCGAGCCCACTCAACCAGAGCAGTGGCTTCTTCCACGGCGTTGCTGCATGGCGTTGACTTCACTGATTTCTCCTCTATGTTCAGGCCAAGACAGAGGCTGCTGTGGGTAGAACTGTTCTGGCTTCTGTCCTGTCATGACACCCACCTTCCTGGTAAGTCAGCTTGTTCGTCACCCATTAGTGTGCATTCAGAGACCACAAAGGAGAAAAAGAAGTTACTTACCTGTAACTCTGGTACTTTGAGTGGTTCTCAGTAAATTCACACTCCCCACCCTTCTCCCTGCTGTACATCACGACAACTTATTAGTGTACTGTACAGTGGCGGACAGTTCTACGGAACTAGGACGCTGAGTGCAGGAGCGGTGATATAACCTACGTGGGAGTTCCCCGGCACTTAGTGCTTAAAGCTACAGAGGTCTCCGAGGCTGCTCTCCTCAGGCGCAGATTAACCCATTAGTGTGAATTCACAGAGGACCATGAAGGAGAACCAGAGTTACAGGTAAGTAACTTCTTTTTTCTGAATATTGAATATTAGAATTATCGTATTTTTCCATGTAAAAAATGATGCTTTTTCCTAAAATCGTTAGAGTCAAAATTGAGTGTCATCTTTTACACAGAAGTAAGCTGAGGAGAAAACCGAAACTGCCTACCATATGTCTCTGCAAACCGTCTGCCTCCAGTCACACTGCCTATAGCTTGTCTCTGTTTGCAGAGACAATCACAAGCCTTATGCAAATGAAGCAAGCTGATGTCGAGAAGAGTGTGTAGGCAGCTGAAGCCGTGGAACTAGTGCCCCGACGGGTGGAGGGTCAGGATCTGGAGCAGCTGCCACTGGCTGTGGTGGGCTGGTCATGTTCCTAACGGCCGACTATAGACAGTGACATGGTTGGGCTCGACTGGAGGCGGATCTGGAGTAGGGCCTGGAGGCACCTCCATGTCCAGGATTCTTCCCTCCACTTCTGCTTCTGCCGCCGCCTGCTGTCCCCCCCCCCCCCCCCAGTTTGGGCACTCGGACTCAGCCATTGCTGTTGTAGGCAGTGCGACAGTGACTGGTAAGGGTGATGCATAATATTATAGTACCGGCATGTAAATGTTGCTTAATTACTAAATAAAAATGTGTTCCTTTCTAATGTTTAAAATATTGATTTCTGAATTTTGGGTTAGAAAATTGGAGGTGTCTTAAACATAGAGGATTCTTATACACGGAAAAATACAGTACTTACTTATTGGGTTTCTTATTAATTAATCAACATTTTAAAGATCTATTGGCACAGTTCGGTTGCGGAAATTATTCACCATCAGTTCCAAGCAGGGCCTTGTTGCTACTCATCCGAGACCCATAGAGTTGTCCTTTCCAGCCCTTCTTTTTTGGAACGCACAGAAAGAGTGAGATACACAGCAGAGGCACCAGAAGATAGCTTGGACCAACATACTCTCTATCAGCCCTGCTGGGCAGGGCTCCACCTCTCGTGCCTTCACCCTTGTACGTGTGCATGCCTCCACCCCCTTTTTGCACAGGGTTTCGTCACCACTGGAACCAAATGAGATCACTGCACAGAGGAGGAAGAGATCTGCACAGAGGGAGGTGAAGTCGTGCACATAACTGAACTTAGAGAGAATTTTGCTTGGACTTAAGCCATTTAGGGCTTTATATGTTAAAACCAGCACTTTGAATTGTATCCAGAAATGGATTGGCAGCCAGTGGAGCTGCTGTAACAGGGAAGTTATATGTTCCCTGTAAACTGCCCAATCATCAGTCTGGCTGCTGCATTTTGGACCCACTGAAGTTTCCTGATTCCTTCAACAGGTAACCCCACATAGAGCGCATTACAATAATCCAGCTGGGATGTAATTAAGGCATGTGTCACTGTGGCCAGATCAGACCTCTCAAGAAACTGTTGCAGCTGGCACACTAGTTTTAACTGTGCAAAGGCACTCATGGCCACTGCTGAAACCTGGGCACCCAGGCTGAAAGATGAATCCAGGAACACTCCCAAGCTGCATGCCTGTGTTTTCAGAGGGACTGTAACCCCATCCAGCAAAGGCTACAACTCTATTCCTTGATTTGCTTTTCGACTGACCAAGGGCACCTCTGTCTTGTCCTGATCAAGTTTCAGTTTATTCATCCTCATCCAGTCCCTTACTGTCACCAAACACTGATTTAGAACTAAAACAGTTTCCTTGAATTTAGATGGAAAGAAGAGATAGAATTAGGTCTCATCAGCATACTGGTTACATGAACCCTGAAACTCTGGACAATCTCTCCCAGTGGTTTCATGTAGATGTTAAATAGCATAGGGGACAAAACAGAACTCTGAGAGCCACCACAGGCCAATGGCTAGGGTGTTGAACAAGAGTCCCCCAGCACCACCCTCTGAGTTCTCCCCTCCAGGAGGGACCAGAGCTACTCTAAAACAGTGCTTCCAATTTCCATCCCAGAGAGAGGGCCCAGAAGGATACCATGGCTGATAGTATTGAAACCCACTGAGAGGTCCAACAGAACCAACAGGGACACATTCCCCTTGTCTTGTTGCTAGCATAGGTCATCGACCAAGGCAACCAAAGCAGTCCCTGACCCATAGCCGGGCCTGAAGCCAGACTGAAATGGATCTAGATAATCCATCTCACTAGGAACCCCTGGAGCTGAGAAGCCACAACCTGCTCCAAAAATGGGATATTAGAGACTGGCTGATAATTAGCCAGTACTGTGGAGTCCAATGAGAGATTTTTCAGTAATGGTCTTAATACTGCCTCCTTTAAGCACACTGGGATCCTACCCTGCTGCAAGGGGCATTTACTACCCCTTGGACTCACTCGGCCAGTTCCTCTCTGGCAGCTTATATGAGCCAGAATGGTCAAGCATCAAATCATAGTCCAAGGGTCATCTGTACCCATGATAGCTTGCAGACAAGTAGCAGCCTTCACTTCTTCAAAAGTCCTGTCCACATCATCAGGACAAGCAGGAAACCATAGCTGCATTTACAGTGGATATATACACACCTCTGTTAAAATGTCAAGTGTCTTGATATTAAAAAAATGAGACAAAGATAAATCATTGCAGAACTTTTTCCACCTTTAATGAGACCTATGAACTGTACAACTCAGTTGAACAACAAACTGAAATCTTTTAGGGGGAGGGAAGTAAAAATAATAAACTGAAATAATATGGTTGCATATGTGTGCAAATCCTTAAATTAATACTTTGTTGAAGCACCTTTTGATTTTATTACAGCACTCAGCCTTTTTGGGTATGAGTCTATAAGTATAGCACATCTTGACATGCCAATATTTGCCCACTCTTCTTTGCAAAAACGCTCCAAATCTGTCAGATTGCAAGGGTGTCTCCTGTGCACAGCCCTCTTCAGATCACTCCACAGATATTCAATCGTATTCAAGTCTGGGCTCTGGCTTGGCCATTCCAAAACATTAATCTTCTTCTGGTGAAGCCCTTCCTTTGTTGATCTGAATGTATGCTTTGGGTCATTGTCATGCTGAAAGATGAAGTTTCTCCTCATGTTTAGCTTTCTACCAGAAGCCTGAAGGTTTGGTGCCAATATTGACTCGTATTCGGAAGTGTTCATAATTCCCTCTACCTTGACTAAGGTTCCTGTCCCAGCTGAAGAAAAACACCACCATGCTTCACTGTGGGTGTGGTGTTCTTTTGGTGATGTGCAGTGTTGTTTTTGCACCAAACATATCTTTTGGAATAACAGCCAAAAAATTCAACCTTGGTTTCATCAGACCATAACACTTTTCCCCACATGCTTTTGGGAGACTTCAGATGTGTTTTTGCAAGATTTAGCCAGGCCTGTATGTTTTTCTTTGTAAGAAAAGCTTTCTATCTTGCCACTCTACCCCATAGCCCAGACATACGAAGAACACGGGAGATTGTTGTCACATGTACCACACAGCCAGGACTTGCCAGATATTCCTGCAGCTGTTTAATGTTGCTGTAGGCCTCTTGGCAGCCTCCCTGGCCAATTTTCTTGTAGTCTTTTCATCAATTTTGCAGGAAAGTCCAGTTCTTGGTAATGTCATGCCATATTTTCTCCACTTGATGATGACTTAGAAATTCTTTTGTACCCTTCTCCTGACTGATACCTTTTAACAATGAGATCCCTCAGATGCTTTGGAAGCTCTTCTGCTGTAGGATGGGACTAAGAAAATGTCGGGAAATACCTACTAGCACAGCTGATCTTTA
Source organism: Pogona vitticeps (assembly GCF_051106095.1). Classification (NCBI taxonomy): domain Eukaryota; kingdom Metazoa; phylum Chordata; class Lepidosauria; order Squamata; family Agamidae; genus Pogona; species Pogona vitticeps. The sequence goes on along the minus strand of NC_135788.1, from coordinate 53,331,085 downwards.
GTTGGGATGCCTCAGAGGCACTTTAAATGATGATGGGGTGTAGGGTCATGAAATGAGAAGGCTGATGGGCTAGGTGATCGCCAGATAATTAGGATAGCAAATAGTCTTAGAGAGAGAAGGTAATGAAGTCAGCCATACACACAGAGATGTCTGCCAGCAGTGCTCCTGATGGGTGACTAGTAGAAGAGGACCTTGAATAAGACTGCTCTGCCCCCAGGAGGACTGTGTTTTATTAACCTTACAAGCCCACAGATAGTTGACAGAGTTCAGATAGGACAGTGGTTACATAATGCCATTAGGATTGGCCCAAAGAAAGGCTTTGAAGTTAGCTTCCTGTCACTATGACAAAGAAAAAGAATGGGTAGCCACACCTCTCAGAAGCAGCCGAATCTTGCTAGGAGGGTATGCCCTCACTACAACAACAATGTGGCTTAGCAACCTTGGGTCTGGCACTCCCACAATGGGGTGTACTGACACCTACTTAACATGAGTTTGAATGTGATTGTTTACTACTGAACACAGCTACATCCCCAGTTATAGGAGGGAGTGCACACTTATGCAACCATATTATTTCAGTTTTCTACTTTTACTTCCCTCCCGCTAAAAGATTTCAGTTTGTTGTTCAACTGAGTTATACAGTTCATAGGTTTCATTAAGGGTGGAAAAAGTTCTGAAATATTTATCTTTGTCTCATTTTTTTTTACATCAAGACACTTGTAAACTTTTATATCCACTATATCTACAGGACCTATGTGAACCACAATATCCAAGTCAGAGCGGATCTTAGTGATTTTGCCTGTGAAATTCTGGGCAAATTTTTCACAGCAAGCTTCCATCTGGTCAGCACTGTCTTCCTGTGGGCCATGGTGTAGGAGGCCCTTGACCACTTGGAAGAGCTCCACTGGGCAACTCTGCAGACACAATGGTTGTGGCAAAAATGGCTTCTCTGTTGCTGCTGCTGCCACAAAGTAGACCTTCCAATAGGTTATAGTCCATGTTTAGTTCACTCCATCATTGCTCTAGTCTCTGTATGCCTTAGCTTTCTTCTCCAGATTAGAACAATGGGGTGGAAGGAAAGAAAAGTAGAGACCTTTCCTGTAAAGGTAAAGGTAAAGGTTCCCCTTGACAATTTTTGTCCAGTCGTGTCCGACTCTAGGGGGTGGCGCTCATCCCGCTCTTCAAGCCATAGAGCCAGCGTTTGTCCGAAGACAATCTTTCCGTGGTCACATGGCCAGTGTGATTTAGACACGGAACGCTGTTTACCTTCCCACCGAGATGGTACCTATTTATCTACTCGCATTTGCATGCTTTCGAACCGCTAGGTTGGCGGGAGCTGGGACAGGCAACGGGCGCTCACTCCATCACGTGGATTCGATCTTACGACTGCTTGGTCTTCTGACCCTGCAGCACAGGCTTCTGCGGTTTAGCCCACAGCGCCACCACGTCCCTTGACCTTTCCTGTAGTTGTGTTATATCTTCTGAACAACAGCAAAAGTGCAGAATTTAATCCTGACATGCCACCTCAGCTTAATGCTAAAGACAAAGGAGGAGTTTCTTTGTCACCCTTGTTGTGGCTGGCGCAGATGTTTACTGATTAGAACTTGATCTGGTGAGAGAGATTGCATAATCTTAGTGGCCTCAACATATGGAACAAATCATAGTCCAAGGGTCATCTGTACCCATGATAGCTTGCAGATTTCCATTTGATTACTACCAGTTTGTATTTGTTTATTCTGGCTTCCTAAATTTTAGCTTGGTGGAAAGAAAAATGGCTAATGACAGTTTTAAATAGTAGGGACATGTAATTATGCCTATGTAGCTTCTTTTTGTGGGCAAGGGTGACATCACCTAAATATATCTGTGTACAGTCTGTTATTTGTGCAGAGTACTCTAAATACTAACAGAAGCATGGCCTACCAAGAGGAGGAATCAAATAAAAATGATTATTTAAAACACTGACATTTTGATCTGAATAGACAAGAGCTAGAAAATTCAAAACAAACCTCTTATGCCTAGTCCAGTGTTGGGTTAAGCTGCGTTACAGAAGGAATGGGTTATGACTATCCTGACAGTTTTTAAAGGCTTTAAGTAATGATTTTAAAAGCCTTTTTTTTAAATGGCCATTAGGACATAAATGTGGAAGACACTGAAGCAGACATAACAGTGACGTTACAAGATGGGGGATACCTGGCTCGGCAAAACTTCAAGCGAGAAGGATCTTGAAATTGTTGTAGATCACAAGCTAAATATGAGCCAACAGTGTAATGTGGTTACAAAAAAGGCTAATGCTATTTTAGGCTACATTAATACAAGTATAGTTTCCAAATCCTGCGAGGTGCTAGTCCCCCTCTATTCAGCACTGGTTAGGCCTCACCTTGAGTATTGTGTCCAGTTCTGGACAACACACTTCAAGAATGATGCTGACAAGTTGGAACAAGTTCAGAGGAGAGTTACAAGGACGATCAGGGGTTGGAAACCAAGTCTTATGAGGAAAGGCTGAAAGAATTGGGCATGTTTAGTGTTGAGAAAAGAAGACTGAAGGGTGATATGATAACACATTTCAAATATTTGAAAGGCAGTCATACAGAGGAGGAGCAGGATCTGTTCTCGATCATCCCAGAGTGCAGGACATGTAACATTGGGCTCACGTTAAAGTAAACCAGATTTTGTTTGAATGTCAGGAAAAATGTCCAAACTGTTAGAGCAGTACGACAGTGGAACCAGTTACCTCAGGAGTTGGTGAGTGCTCCAACACTGGAGGCATTCAAGAAAAACTTAGATCATCACCTGGCAGATATGCTTTGATTGTATTCCTGCATTGAGTAGGGGGTTGGGCTTGATGGCTTTGTAGGCCCCTTCCAACTTCACTTTTCTATGATTCTATGAACTGTCTAATAAATTGTGCTTTATCTATTATCAGTTACTCAAGAGTTTCTAGTGGGCTCTTCCTGACTGCAGTTGCACATGAGTTATACCAAGCTTCTAAAATTTGGTTGTTGTGGGTTTTTCAGGCTCTAAAATTTCTAACATTCTAAAATTTCATTATATTTTGAAGGATAATGTAACATTAATTATAGGAAAGATGAGGTTTTCTGAGGAGATGGGATTGTCTTCCAGCTGATATGGACATGTTGTTTCTATCTGAAGCCACACATCCCCAAGGAACCTATCACAGAAGCACAGAGCATAATTTTTTTAAAAGTACTTACTAGTTACTGTTTTTGTTCTGAGCCATCAGGATGGTCTTGTGGGGCTTTTTGGACATGGTACAGAAAATTTATGTTCTGTTCAGAATGGAGAGCATATTGGCCAAGACCTATTTCAGTGGATGGAGGGGACACCCATCTAACAAATACCAACAGGGAAGCATGAGACTTGAACAGAGGTTTCCATCAAGGCAGAATACCTTGTGGGTATTTCCAACAGAAATGTCCAAACAGGGGAAAGAGTGGGAGCTGCATCCTCAGGTACTTAAATAGATCATCCAGTGTTTTAAATAATGAAATACTGCACATGTTCTTCTCCACAGAAAATATTGAAGTGCCATGGTTTTCATGAAGACATTCATGCCCAAAAGCAGTGTCCTTGTAAAACCATGGTTGCAGGGACTTATCTCCCTCCTATGCCACTGGCTGTACTGTATACGTTTTCTGAAGAATTAAGTAGCTCAGGTAATTTGCTGGTAATTCCATTAGTCAATATGTCTTTGCTTTCTACATTACTGTGTCCATCATGAGACATGAGAAATACCAATAGTGTATCTGATCTTACATCTGGGGCCCACATAATTTGAGTAAAAGTCTGGAAGAGAGTGTGGTAGTGAGCAGTGAGCAGGTAAGCACCAATCAGCTGGGTTACTCTGAAGAGGTTCTTACTGTTGTCTTATGTGAGGCCACTTAACAAGGCATACAGGCATACAGTGACAAAGCATTTTTTCTTGTTTTAGAAATTATTTATAAAGAGGATGAATGGTTAAGAATATCTGGTTCTGTCAAACAGAACTAGTGCCGAGGCATTTAGTAATTATGAAAAGTATATGGGATGCTGGTGAGGAAGTGAGCCTTCATCACCAGACAAAATGGAAGGGCAGGGTATTGCCAGCTCCTTTTCATGTAGACAGGCTATGTACCGGCTTCTGATGATGGTGATGGAAGTATCATTTTAATCTACAGGGAAATGCTTCCTCAAAATACTTACCTGAAGACAGTGTTTTTACCTGAAAACAGTGTTTTTTGTTTCCAGTCCCATTAAGTGCAGAGGAGAACTGAATTAGGGATCCTGGCCTTCTATATCCTTATTGTATGTATTTCGTGAAGTTAACATTCTTTTAGCTGATCTATCATTGGTTCCCAAAGTAAACTAGAAAAGCTGAACAACTTGACTGCTAGGTTTCCTGAACTATCCAATTACTTTATAGTATTTGTTTTAGGAAATCTCAGAAGAAATTCTGAGGCCATTAATGTGCTGACCATCCGTGGTTAAATCGCTGTACTGCAGCCAAAACTGTGCTCACGACCTGGGGTTCAATTCCAGGTAGCCGGCTCAAGGTTGACTCAGCCTTCTATCCTTCCGAGGTCGGTAAAATGAGTACCCAGCTTGCTGGGGGGGGGCAATGTGTAGCCTGCATAATTAACTTGTTAACCGCCCAGAGAGTGCTTGAAGCGCTATGGGGCGGTATATAAGCAGCACGCTTTGCTTTTGCTTTTGAACAGAATAGAGCAGCAAAATCTAAGTGATAAGATGGTTGTTGTGGGTTTTCTGGGCTGTTTGGCCATGTTCTTAAGGTTTTTCTTCCTAACGTTTCACCAATCTCTGTGGCCGGCATCTTCTGAGGACAGGAGTCAGAACTCTGTGCTCTGGTGTTCTGAGTCCTGTCCTCAGAGTTCTGACTCCTCTCCTCAGAAGATGCCGGCCACAGTGACTGGTGAAATGTTAGGAAGAAAAACTGTAAGAACACAGCCAAACAGCCCGGAAAACCCACAACAACCATCGTATCCCGGCCATGAAAGCCTTCGAGAAATGAGAGTTTCCATGACTTCAGATTGCTTGTGAGGTACATAACTTAGATATAGAAAATGTGTGTAAGAAAGGGAGGAGAGAGTATACTTCACAGTTTTATGAATCTGATGAGGAGAACAGAAACCTTGCTGTAAGATCTTTAATGTGTTATATATTTTCTCTTTACTCCTTAGTGTTTTAAAGATTTGTTGTACTCACTGGCTGAATCCAGTAATAAGCTCCAACTAGAGGGGGGCCATTGAATCAGTGGAGCTTATAGTTGAGACAGTGTAGAATTTCTGCCACTGAGGTAATTTGTACTCCCAAAGTGTACACACTTTGCATTACTTACTATATGCGGCAGTAGAGTAATGGATATATATAGCCTTTGTGTAGTCTATGTTTTAAATAATTTCTGTTCATCTACACTTTGAGGGAAGCTGAAGCTTAGTCATAAGTAGTAATAGTTAGTGGGAAATCCAAGACAAATCCTGGCTGTGGTAAAAGCGTTCCTTAGAACTGCCTTTACACGAGACAGAGAGGGATCCTGAATGATCCGTCCCTATTGCCAGCAAAATCGGGTCCTGTAATTTTGCCCTAGGCGACTTCTCACTCCTTCACCCAAGTCTGTCTCGATTTTAAATAAACAATCTGGAAGGTCTGTTCTTCCTTTTTTATTACTTTAGGACCCTAATTTGGTAGCGTAAACGCGGCCAGATCAAATAATATATTTTTAAAGTAGCCAATTTTACCATAGTAGCTGTGGTCTAAACAAGGAGCCAACTTACAGACAAATTGTCTTTTTATCTTTTATTAAAACAAGATAGCATTCTAACAAACATACTAAAGCATAAGCCATTAATTATTTCCAATACCCCCAGCCTTCACCACCAGATATTTCCTCTATAAAATGAAAACAAAAGACAGTCTAGCTATATCTTAAATTAACATTCTTACGCAGTCTCCAAATTAAAGTTCTGCCAGATGCATCTCTCTCCGTGTGTCGTCTCTGGCTGTCGTGCAAGCAAACTCTCCCCCATCTCTCTTCTCAGTCCTCCTTCTCTCTCTTCGCCCATCTTTCTTAAATTAAGCCGTTGTGTCCTTGTCCGTTGGAGTTTTGATAAGATAAGGGTCATCTTGTTCTTGTTGATTTTTTTCTTCTGCTGGAAAAAGAACTGACCTTGTACAATTTTTCTTCCTAATTAACACCTGGACATCAGTCAGCTTCTAGTTGTTTCGTTGCTGTTATGAAACAAAGTCCATCTCTATTCTACTTTTACAATTTTCATAATCAAATTCATGACACTGGCCACTATGCAGCTTACAGATGGCAAAACTGGTAGTTCATATTGGCTGAAATCCTGCTGCTTAGAACAGTAAGTCACAACCAGAGTGAGCCCATTGAATTAGTGGGGATTTGGTGAATTACCTCCTCTGTCATTTCCATTGATTCAATGGGCCTATTCTAGTTGTTGTTGTTGTTGTTAGTTTTATTTATATGCTGCATTTCTCTCAGCAAAGGCCCCAAAGCGGCTCACAACATTAAACGTATAAATGTCTGAAAGGAGACATCCATAAGCAATAGAGGAGGTATCTATAGGTCACAGATGAATGGACAGCTCTATTCCAGGAATAAGGATCCAATGAAGCTGTTTCTCCTGGAGGATTTGACTCTTTCATCAGGGGAGTGGCAGCACAAGATTTGTTGAGTAATATGTATGTTTTTGCATGTGCGCTTACCAGAGACTATAAAACAGACACATACTCCTCTGCAGATGTTATGGTCAAGAATTGCAGTAGAAAGATGATGTCAAACTTTTTTGGCTAAACTATATTATACACAGAAGGTAAAAAGTACAAAAATCAGTTTTTTTTGTTTTATATTCAGAAGGACAAAAATAGACAGGAACTTAGATTGCTAGAGGCACCAGGTATTGCACCAGCTTCTCAATTTTCACATTCTAAAACAAAAAATACAAATAAGCAAATGAAAGCAAGAAAAATACTAGAACTTAATTAATATGCAGTTGAATGTATAAGGGTTTTTCTGCCATGCTGCATTCATTTCTAGTAATAATTGTGCATTAAATAAATAAATAAATAAATAAATAAATAAATAAATAAATAAATAAATAAATAAATAAATAAATAAATAAATCTGACAGATTTCCTAAGTTTATTAATGGAGTACAAAAGCCAAGTAAGATTCCTTACTTGCTATAGAACTTTGGTATTTCTTAAACTTCAGCCTCCAGAATTCACTAGGAATTCTCCCAGCTAGAATTCTGGGGGCCTTAGCCAAGAAATGAAAAGTCCTCAAAGGGGTTTTCAAATATGCACAGATGGGAAATGAAGGTCCCGTCAGCTATTTTGTTTCTTTGAAGATGACAGAGGAAATGGATAGGATTGACTAAACTTCATGGGAGTTACAGGGGATTAAGAGCCAGGCAGTTTTTTGAGAGGCACTCTGTTCAGAGCCTAATGAGCAGAGAGACTACCTATCCCCTAACCCCTTGACGAGCTTAGCCACAAGACGCCAACTCCCAGAAGACAATCTAGTGAAGCTAAAAGAAAAAATTACCTCCCCAAGAATCTACGTAAACAGCAGAGCTTGGAACAGAATTCCAAAATATAATACTACATTTTTGAACCAAACCTCTGCTCTCAATATCCATTTCACAGAAGACAAACTGAGGAGGGTCAAATGCAGGTTAATCTGACTAAGAAGGAGAGTATGAGGAGAGGTGGAGACTATACATTAAGTGTAAAGTCTTTTAAAAGAAATAAAGGAATGGTACCTATAAATCTAATATTTGAAGTTCTCTTATAATGATGTACAATAAGGCAAAAATAGAGGGGATTTTTTTTTAACCTGTTACCAGCCCATATCGATACTCTGTACTGGATAATTACAAATTTTTGAGACCCAAGATGCTTTATATGTGATTGCTTGACCCCATATATGTGTTGAGAGTTCTGGGAACTTCCTTAAGTTCCAGTAAAATGCACAGCGGAAGGCCAGCTCCTTAAGATTAGAATTTGCTGTAGAAGTCCCCTTCTTTACCCAATTGTTTTTGGTATCCACCCTCACGAAAGCCTAACTCTTTAGAAAATAAGACTCAGGAGGTAAATTAAGTATAAAAGGTTTTGTGTATTTTACTCATTTAAATGTCCATTTTGTAAAACAGGCACTCATTAGGTTTAAGGTCGATAGAAAGGAAAATAGTAAAATAAGGTTTATTTCCTCAGCCCATGTGGCTGGGAGTATCTCTAGGGTTCAGAGATCCAGCCTGGAGATGTAGCATCTTGCAAGGTGAAAAAGGGTCTGAGACAAAATGGAGTCTCTCAAAACATGTGAGGAGGAGGAGGGAGGAAATAAGGGGAGAGTTTATCTAGCCCGGCAACAACAAACCCCTCTGATTAGTTAGCATGCAAACAAACAAGCAAACAAGTTAGTCTGTGATGGAGGCCTTTCCTCCCATATCTTGAAATTTACATCAAGATTGCTAACTAGCCAACACCCCTTCTCAATATAGCATGCATAAATTTCAACGATTCCCATCATGCTTCACAGGTTCTGAAAGTGATCTCTTGGTAGAGTCAGGATGTCTACCATCATCTCTGTAGTTGGACAATAAGTCATCTGGATGGTACCCTTCTCAATTAGGTCACACACAAACTCATATCTCACATCAATATGCTTGGTGCGTGTATTCATCTTCTCTCCCTGTGATAGCTTGATGCAGCTTTGGTTGTCTTCCATCAACTGGAATTGTGTTTCTTCATCTATCTCAAAGTCCATCAGCAGCTTCTTCAGCCATAGCAGTTCTCTGCATGCTTCTGCTGCCGCAACAGACTCTGTGGAAGATAAAGCTACAATATCTTGTTTATGACTGCCCCATGAGATAGGGCCATTACCATACAGAAACAGAAAGCCACTGGTAGATTTATGACCTTCACTAATTTCTGCCCAATTTGCATCTGCCCACCCTATAAGTTTTGGGTTCTTGTTAACTGGCAGTCCTAGCTTAAAGTCCATGGCACCTTTCAAGTATCTAGCTACCCTTTTTACAGCTGTCCAGTCACTCTGTGTTGGTGAGCTGACTTTTCTGCTCAGTATTCCTACTGCAGTAGCAATATCAGGTCTCACAATAGTTGTCAAGTACAAGAGCTTCCCTATAGCTGCTCTGTACTGGCTATTGTTGGGTAAAGGTTCTCCTTTCTCTTTATTTTTAAGAAAATCTGTATGCATGGGTGTTGCAGCACTGTGGGCATCTTGCATATCCAACATGTCTAACAGTTCAAGTATCTTCTGTTTCTGACTCAACAAATATGAACCATCTGCCTCTTTCTCAATTTGAATGCCCAAATAGTATGTTGCATCTGTCAATTCCTTTATTTCTACCTCTTTGCTCAGTTTCTGTACTACACTCCTGTACTCTTTTTCCTCATAGGTGGCCACAATCAGGTCATCAACATAAGCTAGAATAAACATGATATGTCCATTCCTGTTCCTAGCATACAGGCACTGATCTCCCTTTCCTTGCTTGAAATCTTGTTGAAGTAGCATCTTCTTCAGTTTCTCATTCCTGGCTTTGGCTGCTTGTTTCAGCCTATATAGGCCTTTCTTCAGTCTGCAGACAAGGTCAGGGTGCTTCTTGTCAATAAAACCTAGTGGTTGTTCCATTTACATTTCCTCCTCAATCTCTCCATGTAGAAATGCAGTCTTGACATATAGGTGCTTGACTTGCATCTGTCTGGAGGCTGCTACACTCAGGAGGATTCTTATGGTGCTGTGTCTGACAACTGGAGCAAAGTTTCATCAAAGTCTTCTCCATACTTCTGAAGAAATCCTTTGGCAACTAAATCCTTTGTAGCATTCCACTTCTCCATCTGCTCCCTTTTTCTCTTTGAAGACCCACTTGCATCCAATTGCTTTCTTGCCTGGTGGTAGCATTGTCAGTGTCCATGTTTCATTCTTATGTAAGGCTTCTATCTCCTCCTTTGCAGCTTGTCTCCATTTGGCACCCTCTTGTGTGGGCATCTTTTCAACCTCTTCCCAGGTTGCTGGTTCATCTGGCTGATATTACTTTGTAAGGTAGGACAAGCAAGGGGGCGGCACATCTATGTTGAATTGTGATGAGTGTCTGACTTCTGGTTCTGGAACCTCTGGTGGCATGGTGCCATCCTCGAGTTCTACAGTGTTGCTGACTGCTCCATCTGTATCCCCTTCTTTGGTGTACTGCTCTCATCCTGTGCCTCATCCTTATCCTCCACTTCCTTTGGTTTAGTTTGTGAGGACACTGGCATAAGTATGTCTAGGAGAGGTTGGTTGCATTGATCCTGCTCATTTGAGCTGTCTAGCACAGTCCCTCTCTTGTCAGTCTTCCTTTGAACCATGTGTCTTGCACTGACTTCACCAGTTCTTAGATTCATGACTCTGTACCCTTTGACACTGGAAGCATATCCAATAAGAATTGTTTGTTCAGGTCTAGAGTCCAATTTATGCCTTTTCTCCTTGGGCATGTAAGAGTACATAATGCTCCCAAAAACTCTAATGTGTGAAATGTTCGGGATTCTACCATGCCAAATTTCAAAGGGTGCTTTTGTGGTGCCTTTTGTTGGCAATCTGTTCTGGAGATATGTTGCTGTCATGACTGCATATCCCAAAGTTTGCTGGGTAGCTCTGCATCTGCAAGCATGCATCTAGTCATTTCTAGAAGGGAACTTAGTTTTCTTTCAGCTATTCCATTTTGTTCTGGTGTGTATGGAACAGTCCTTCAGTGTAGAATACCTTGTTCCTCAAAGAATGTCTGTGTGTGGTTTGAAATGTGCTCACCGCCGTTGTCTGATTGAAATGCCTGAGGTTTTCTTTTGTTGTTCACCATGGCCACATATTTCCCCAGAAGGTTGTGGGTCTCACTCTTGTCCTTCAGTAGGTAGATGACACAATACCTTGAAAAATCATCCACAAAATTTAGAATATATCTGTTGCCTCCCGTTGATGGCATTAATTGGCCCACACAGGTCAGTGTGAATTAATTCTAACACCCTTGTGCTTCTTTTTTCAGTATTTGAGTGAAATGACCCCTTTTTCTGTAAGGCAATTTACGCACCTGGTTGTCTTGTCTGTGTCATGTGGCTTTACCTCAATATCTTTGGCTAGGTTCTTATTGTACAGTTCCAGGATCACGTTCCTATCTCTATGTGTGAATCTGCGATGCCACAGGTCCAGGCTGTTCACCTCTTCATGCACTGTCTGTGCTGTGTTGATTTGCACCTGTTCATCTAAGATAGTGGTTCTTAACCTTTGTTACTCGGATGTTTTTGAACTGCAACTCCCAGAAACCCCAGCCAGCACAGCTGGTGGTGAAGGCTTCTGGGAGTTGCAGTCGAAAAACACCTGAGTAACCCAAGGTTAAGAACCACTGATCTAAGACACGGACTTTATAGATTCCATTAGATTCATAACCTTCCTAACATATATCATTGTCCTTTTCAGCTATGCATTTTTCACAATCAAAATGTATCTTAAAACTCCTTTTCCCAAGAGTTGACACACTTAGCGTGTTGCATTTCAGCTTTGATATATACAATACTTCCTTCCCAGTATTTTCATAGATTGCGTTTGGCACTGGACATAGCAAAGTCCCAGATCCCTTGCCTTGGATCTCTACACAGTTCCCATCAGCAACTCTAATCTCTATAGTGGCATGTGAATCAAAAGTTTTAAAAAATGTTTTTTTCATTCATTGCATGCTGTATAGATCCACTGTCGATTATCCATGAGCCTCTATTGTTCTGGCAGTTTAATATAACTGCATAATCCATAAATGAGCTCTGTTTTATTTCTCTGTTTGGCTTTCCTTTATCCCTCTTGTAACTGGGAGCTGCATTCTGTCTTTTCTGAGCCCTTTGTTCAGATTGGTAAGAGCTCTTTTTGGCTGAAGGCTGTCTGCAGGTGTAACAGTCCCTTGATTTATGCCCTGGTTTTCCACAAGACCAGCAACTGTTATGTGATTGGTTATGAGGTGGAACTTTTCTGTGGCTCCTTCTTTGAAACTGGTAATTTGATCCACTAGCCTCTGAGGAACTCAAGCCTGTCTGGTTTATGCATTAAACTCTCAGAGCTTTCAGGCAAACAAGCAAACAAGTTAGTCTGTGATGGAGGCCCTCCCTCTCATATCTTGAAATTTACATCAAGATTGCTAACTAGCCAACAATATGGATAATGGTATCTGCATGTATATAATGGCTGTAATAAATGAGGGTTTGTTCATACAGAGAAACAGATCACAATTTGCACCACTTGTGGTCTATTTCCAGGCTATCACATGACACACAGGAAATGTGCTTTGTCCTAACCCTGGTCAGTTCCAAAGCTGGATATTTTTGGTCCAGCTCTTTGAATTCTAATTTTGAGGCCCTACAGCTGGACCAAAAAAATCCAGCCTGAGCATGATTTTCCCCTCTCATGTTCAAAAACAGCATTTTAAAATTAAAGTAAGAAGTTCTTTACATGCTAGTTCACAAGGGAATAGGTCAGCCTCATTCCTTTTGAAAACTAGATTTATATTAGAGCAGTGGTCCCCAACCTTTTTAACGCCATGGACCAGTTGGGGAAGGTGGGGCCTCCTCATGCACGAAGGAACGGGAGGGTGCTCATGTGTGCATATGCTCATGCACATGTGTGAAGGGTGACACGGTATTCGGGGCACTCATGCACATGCGCAAAGGGGCTGTGCAGGGGGATGCATGCGGAGGGTGGGGGAGGTCTGTCTCCACAGCCCAGTCTCTGGCTCAGGGCATGGACTGGCACTGGGCTGTGGACTGGGGGTTTGGGACCTCTGTATTAGAGATCCCAAACCTGGCTCTATAAATAGCCCTGAAGTATAATACCCAGAAAGCAGGAGATTCTTTAGTCTCACTCAGAGGAGTATAATACCGAGAAATCTTAGTTACTATTTCTCTTGGCTTCTGGAAGTCACAGTTTAGAAATGTCAAAAGCCCCAAGTTGCAAACCATTACACTATAAAGAGCCAACTGGCTACTCCCAAAACAGTTCTTTAACATAGCATTCTAAAAAGATTTGCCTAGAAGTGTTATTTTAAGGGTATTAAAAACTACTTCAGAGAGCTGCTGCCCTATCTCATGCCAGAAAGCTACTGAAGTTGTAGTTTCCCCAGTTTTGTTGCAGCCAAATGAGATCAGCTGAATATCCCACAAATGGAAAAGGAAAAGAGTGCAAAAAAAGAAAGAAAAGAAAAAGACCTACTGCAACAAAACCACAACCCTGCAAGATGAAGCAGGGTTGATTTATGTCATCCCTCCCCTAAAGTTCTATAGGCCTATGAAACGAACAGCCACTTTTTGCTGAAGGCCTAGATGAGTTTCCTGTTTAACAGAAACGATTTACAAATGAGGATGAAAAACAATAATAAAAAACCTTTATCGGTGTAAGGACTTTTTATTTTTCAAATATTTGTGGGATTTAAAATGTAGCAACTTGGTTGTGTTTGGCAGTTCAACACACAACTGTCAGAAAGAACAAAAAGAATTGGGCAAAAAGCTTCACACAGTGCTGGGAGTCAGGGATCACATCTTCGTAGGGCAGAAGTTCCCAGCGTTGGGGATCCTGATGATTAAACTGTAACTCCTGGAGGCACAAAGAAATAATGCAGTTTGGGAACTGAAGTCTCATTCAGTCTGTGCTCCCAAGATCATTTATCATAAACCTGGTTTTTGAAAGAAACATATAGGTGATTTCCTCTTTGAGGAGGTAAAGGGGGAGTGGCATATACCCTTTGCAGAGAGTCCATTAAATCAGCATTTATACTAATGTCCTAATAACGCCAGTTTAATGAGTTGAACGTTTTCTGTATTAAACAAGGATGCCAAGTTAGTTCTGATTTCCAAGATTGAACCAGTTAATGTTGGAACCTAACATTCCAGCTCTGGTTGAACTGTATGTCAGTTATTTGCAAGATACAAAATTTCTGTTGCTCTGTAATGGCTGAAAGGCACACCTTTTGAAAGAATTTCTCCCCCTCTCATCATTCTGAGAAGCCTTGGTTTGCCTTTGCATTCAGTAGTGGGCCCTGCCAAGCCAAAATTAATGCTTGGAGAAGACTGCAGCTGTGTCCATAACTGAGGATCATTTTTGTTTTGCCATGTTTTCTTTAGAAGGTCACAAGTTTGCAGGAGTGTCTATTTACGGGAAGTTCAGTAAATTAGTTGACTCCTGGTTTGCTGGAGAGAGTGAAATGGAGGCTAGAGAAAATAAAAGAGAAAAAGTTTTCAAGCTCTTCAGCATTTTTCATTCTTGGTAGAGGTTGGAATTAAGTTTTATTTGAGGGGGAAAGTCAACTAGTTTTTTATTAAAATGTAAATTACTGTTTTTAAGTTTAGAAATTTCAGAACTTAGATTATTGATTTAGTTGCATCAGTGCTATTTTCTCATCACCACTCCCTTTTTAACCTTTGATTATTCTTGGAGGCATGTGATAATTAAGAATGTCCTGTCTCTTGTTGCAGCCCAAATGAATATCAGCTGGGTTGCTGACATTGGTGGTGGCAACAATTAGCAGAAACAGCCCATTGCAAATTAAGAAATCAGGAATTGGCAACATGCAAAAGAAAAGGAAGTGTTAGCCTAATGTGTTTGAAGTGGTAGTGTGCCTCATGCCTTTGCTGTAAAGCAGGGGTCTCAGACACACAGCCTGCAGGCCATTTGCGGCCCTTTGGATGATAGTCTGTGGCCCCCACCTTGCCTGCCCCCAAAGCGCTCACGTGTCCTCTGCTGTCAAGAGTCAAAAAAAGCCTTGCCTCGTTCGCTGGCTCTCTCCCAAGACAGCGCCTCTTGCACCCTCCATCTAGAACTGCAGCCTGCCAGCCAGCCCTCAGAGGCTGGCGAGCAATGCGCACTGCTGACCTTTTTCCCTGAGCGCCCGAGCCACCACCAAGTGATGCCTGAGAGCAGAGCTCGCTCCCAGCCCATCCTCAAAGAGCGCCTCCAAGCCACCAATAGCAACTGCCGCCCCGCCATCTCTTCCAGGGAAGCAGCTCTCTGGCCTTCTTTCT
This sequence comes from Pogona vitticeps, assembly GCF_051106095.1. NCBI lineage: Eukaryota > Metazoa > Chordata > Lepidosauria > Squamata > Agamidae > Pogona > Pogona vitticeps. The sequence goes on along the minus strand of NC_135788.1, from coordinate 53,316,007 downwards.
CTCTCGGCACCCCCAGCACAAGCCTGGCCAGCGGCCATCTCAGTACCCGGTGGTGCTTCCTCCTCCTCTTCATCCTGCTTAAGCCGCCTCAACTCTGTAGGCTACATGGGCTCGCCTTGCAAAGTTTGCTCCTCTGTTGTGGTGGAGGTAGCTGCTGCTGCTGAGAGCGCCTTTTTTGAGGGGGCCCTCAGAGGAAGATTGGCAGACCTCCATGTGTGTGTTTGTGTGTGTGCACACACCTGTGGGGGGCCGCCTTGTTCTATTTAATTTTGTGGGTACCAGTGGGGGCTTTTCTCCTTTGGCAAGGTGAATTCTGTGAGGTTTTTTTTAAAAAAAATTTATGTCATGCCCTCCTCCCCTCCGGCTAGATGGTCGCCGGCACTCCCTCCCTTCTCCACTTCTTCATCCTGCTGCTGCTGCTGCTGCTGGTGGTGGTAGTGAAGAAGGAACCAGAGGAGGTTGTGGCTGGCAACGACGGATTGTGCACCCCTCCTCCTCCTCCTTGGAGCCCCAGCCGAGCTAAAGAAACTCCTGGGCGGCTTCCTCGGCTCTTGCTCCACTTGGTGGAAAATCTGATGCGGCTCAGCCTCACCCAGACTCTGCCTCCAGCGGCCCCCAGGTAAATTGAGTTTGAGACCCCTGCTGTAAAGTATATATGTGAAGACTGACTGGCTGGAATCTTAGAATGGAAGTCTGAGGAATGAGAGTTGGAAAGGAAGACAAGACATAATGTGACAAGAGGAGAGGCAGACAAGAGGAGACTATTTGAGATGGTAAATTGTTCAAATCCCAGAAGTTGGATGTAGGCATGACTACAAAGGGAGACTGAGATTTCGGAAATTATTTCTGTTTTCTAAATGTGTTGTGGTAAGAACAATTTGTAAATCGCCAGGTTTCTTCAGTGTAATGTTTTGTTCCTTATAAAAACTAAAATAAATGATGGGCAAGAAGATATTCAGATTGGGGAAGGTTGTAGGAGTATCAAGATTCTTTTGGTCACATTCTTGATCAGTTGAGTTAATGCATGTCCTTCAAAAGGATTTCATAGAAATGAGCCTACTCACCTTCTGTTGTGTGAGCCATATGTGAATTCACTCTCCTCTGTCTTTCTGTCTTGATTTCTTGCTGACTTGCTTGCTAGTCCAATTTTATTGTACTTATCTAATGTAAAATTAAACAACAGTTCAACACCAACAGAGCTATTACAAATCTGTCACCAAATTTAAACATAAATGAATTACATATTTAGGTCATTAACAATTAACTAAGCTGCTTACAGAAAGAGGGAGAAGAAAATTTGGATAATGTAACATCCCAGAATCTATGTTCAGTGATGCTTTTTCATATGGAATGGAAAAGGAGGTTGTAAACATTTAAACCAGACTCTTTAGGTGCTGCAGTGATCTCAAGTTGCACTTAGCACTGCTGGGATGAAGAAACAACTCCCATTTTAAACATGAGCACAGATATAAAGTCTTCCCCTTAGATTTTAGAATGGATTGGAGAAGTTCTAGTTTTCAGAGTCCAGAAGGACTTTCTACATTAAAGCACAAGTATATTTCTTCATGAATTGTCATGACTGAAACATCATAGCTACGCTCATGTTTTTAGTAGCACCAGGATGGAAAGTAGCAGAATAGGGTGCCTGAGTTGATCTACTTATACCATATGCCAGAAGATTATATCTTGATTTTATTTAACTTTTTGTTCAATAATATTAGAATGTATTAGCCAGCATTTGTTATTCAGTATCAGCCACCTGTCACCCTGGCTCTTTGTTTCTTACCCACCCACGTCTTTCATGCATTTTGTTCTGATAACTATTTATCCCGACCCTGCTTATTTCTGCTCTGATGGTAACTTCTAAACCTGACTCTTCGCATCCCATGCTAACTCATTTAGTTTTCTGTACTTCCTTCTAAATAATTTCACTACTACAAGCAATGATCCAAACAGCAGAAACACAGACACAAACATACGCTAAGAACATTGTAACATTTTTACTCAGATCCTAACTGTGACATAGAAGAAACCTGAAACCTTTTCAGTAACGTGTGGAATTATATCAGCAAAACTATGATCACATTGTTGTAATAATTAAATTTTAAAACTGTTTTGTGCCACTGATATATTAATACATTGGCTGATCTATTGCAAAAGTGGGAAGTGTGGTACTGTTAGGTAGCAGTGTGCTCTCAGACATCTTTCCTGGTGATTGACCCACCTTGATTTTAACTTTGTAAAACAATTTCAAAAATGTTCTGACCAGCAGTTGAGCTTCTTTTGAAGTGATATGACAGCCTTCAGACACTGCCATCTTTGTTTCTTATGAATATCTGAATGACACATGGAGCTCTGTGATATTTTTTAGAAAATAAGGATAGTAGGTGGCTATAAGGTGAGTTTTTTTCCTCTGCGTTGTGCTGAGCCACCAAGAAAAAGGAGGGGAGAAAGGAAATGACCCATGTCTCTGCTTCCTGATAGGTGGAGAAAGGCAAACAGCACTGAGTGGTTAGGAAAATTGATGGTAAACCATCAGGGATGGCAGAGAAGGCAACAGAGGTGGGGGCATAGAAATCAGTGGGGAAATGGCTAGTGGGGGGGGGGAATGGGAAGCCAGCAGGGTGTTGTGACAGTGTATGTATATGTCTGAATAGAGGGGAGTTTTGTCTGTATGAGAAACTGCTCGGGAATATTTCAAAGAGAGTGGGAAACATTTGGAACAATCTTGAAATGTTGTGTGTGTGGGGTTTCATGTGTTTTCACTGACATAGAAAAGGGACATGTGTATGGTTGTAATTATGCATGACGATTACATAGGTTTGCAAGTATATATGTGTGTCTTTGTATGAGAGAGTGAAAGAGACAGAAAGAAAGAGAAGGCAGGAAAAAGAAATCGGGGATAAAATGAAGGAAAAGAAAATGAGGGAATGTGTTGGCTGACAACAGCAGAGGGAGAAAATAGTTTGTTGTTAAACAGGAATGGTCAGGTCTGTTGACAACAACCTCTCTTAGTACTCAGTCTTCAGGGCACATGACTTGTGACTCCTTTGTGACTTGGCATGCCTCCTTGACAGCCAATATCTGGTAACATCAGTGACAGTTCATTAAATTGCCAAAAATATAATGGGGCCAGAAAGACTGGAGGCCACTGATCTGTGGACGTGATACATTCATTCTGATTCTGACTTCTATCATTATTTGTCATCATAAGATACAAAGCCAGATGCAAAAGATCTGTGAGCATGTTGCTGGCTTTTTGATAAAAGCAATGAAAGTGAATATAGGGACTCTTAAACATTTTTCAGTTGGAATTGAATGAGTTCCATTATTCAAAGAGGGGAAATAGCTTTTTACAAATCAGATTCTTAGCTATTAAGTCATGTTTAAGAATACCACTGAAGATCCTGATTTTTCCATCTATCCTATGAGAACTGATGATAATCTATCTGCTTATCTCTTTAGGTCTGGTCCATCACATCTGTAATCTCCTCATAGAAACTGCAGCTCTGTGCTTGGATGCAGATGATAAGAGCAACATCAAGACAGCAAACAATTTGTTCCTGTCCTTGCTTGGCATTTTGCATCACACACTCATATATACTGCTAATATTGTCCGCCTGACACTACAGGTATAGTCTATTTTCCAGTAAAATTAATACTATTGTGCATATATTTAGTTTACTTCCCTTTACTTTGTTGTGTTCCCCCACTGCAAACTCAAAGGAAATAATACATTTGATTAAGAAAGAAATGTATAGAGAGTTTTTGCAGTAGTTTGTTAACTACATGTGAGTTGAATGCCCACAATAGGTGTCCTTGATTTTCACCAGTCCTTTTAATTACATTAAATAAATAAGTAAATTGTATAAGAGGTTACAACTCTAATATTCTCCAAAAATATTTAAATCCTCCTATTTTGGATATGTCTTAAGAAAGTTTAAGTGTCCATTACCACAAAATGTAATTCTTGCATTTAATGTGTGTGTTTCTTAAATGCTGCAGTTTTGACCCTGCACTCAGCATATGGATCAATATGCTTTTTTCTCTCTAGCAATGTTCTCTCATATCATTAATCAATGTGACAAACCCAGACCTACTGGGATCTGCCACACGTTAACTAAGCTGCCACCAACCATTCCCTATAAGAAGTCACACAGACCAGGGATGGATTTTCAACAAATAAAAGAATAAGGTTTATTTAAAACAACACACAGGGAAAATAAAATGCTCAGGTGAATAAGATATAGTAACGTGGCTTAGTTTCACTCATACATACACACAGTTTGGTTCACACAGAACACTTAACTTGAAGCACAGACCCTGAACCTATCAGTTCTGGCTAACCAACAGACACCTGAACCTATCAGGTTGGTACTCTGACACACAGTAGTACCCTGTCTGACACACAGACTCCCACACCAGCTTCTTCTTCCCAGCTGCTGCTTTGTCTCCTCCCAGCGTCTTCTACTTCACCACACAGGCTTCACATATATATACAGTACAGCCCCTCCTCCTGATGTCCCGCCTTCCACTCCCCATAGGATGGAACTTTCCCTCCAAACCCATGACAGACAGGTAACATCAGTGCTGTATGTAACAGTCGCATCTTGTGTTCATATTTAATTACTGTAGTACCATCAATGCTCATATAGTTTAGGGACAGAATGTAGGCCACAGACCACCAACACAGAAATATCTACAAAATGAAGTTCTTTCAACTTTACGCTGATTCTGAGAGGGCCTAGCTGGTCCAAGATCTGGCTGTGGTGAGAAAGCATTATATGCTCAATATATTCAATTTTAATTTGTAGTCTTTCTGATCTTGACCTAACTAACCATAAAAATCTATAAAAATTACCATAATATTTTGTAACATATCATTGTGTAGGCATCCTTCAGTCTCAAGAGACTATGGTAATGTGCTCTGAATAGAGGTCTTGGAACAGCATCTAGTGTGGCTGAGTATGACAATCCCTTCCACACTGAAGACAAATATAGTCCCCTGTCCAGCTCCCTGATTTTGCTGGTTTTGGGACTGCCTCTTTGCCTCGGTCTGCTGGACGTGTCTTTTCAAATTGGGAGAGGCCGTGATGCACCGCCTGCCTCCAGGCTGAATGCTCTGATGTCAAGGTTTCCCATCTGTTGAGGTCCATTCCTAAGGCCTTCAGATCCTGCTTGCAGATATCCTTGTATCACAGCTGTGGTCTCCCTCTAGGTTGCTTTCCCTGCACTAATTCTCCATACAGGAGATCTTTTGGAATCCAACCTCAGCCATTCTCATGACATGCCTGAGCCAACGTAGATGTCACTGTTTCAGTGATGTATACATACTAACAATTCCAGCTCATTCCAGGACTACACTGTTTGGAACTTTGTCCTGCCAGGTGGTGCCAAAGATGTGTCGAAGACAACACATATGGAACGTGTTCAGCTTCCTCTCCTGCCATGCACAGAGGGTCCAGGACTCACTGCAGTACAGGAGTGTACTAAGGACACAAGCTCTATAAACCTGGATCTTGGTATATGCCGCCAGCTTTTTGTTAAGCCATACTTTCTTTCTGAGTCTAGAGAACATGGTAGCTGTTTTGCTAATGCAAAACAGCTCGATATCTAGAGAGAGCATTTCAGAGATCGTTGAGCCGAGGTACACAAAATCATGAACAACCTCCAATTCTTTTATAGAGATGTTAATAGAGGGAGGTGAGTCCATACCCTGGCCCATAACTTGTGTTTTCTTCAGGCTGATTGTTAATCCAAAATCTTGGCAGGCCTTGCTAAAATGATTCATAACTTGTTGGAGATCTTTGGCAAAATGGGCGACAACAGCTGCATCATCAGCGAAGAGGAAGTCCCGCATGCATTTCAGCTGGACTTTGGTCTTCACTCTCAGTCTAGAGAGATTAAAGAGCTTTGCATCTGATCTAGTCTGGAGATAGACGCCTTCTGTTGTGGTTCCAAAAGCATGCTTCAGCATGACAACAAAAAAGATCCCAAACAGTGTTGGCGTGAGGAGACAGCACTGCTTCACTCCACTTCAAATGTCAAAGGGATCTGATGATGAGCCATCAAAAATGACAGTGCCCTTCATTTCCTCATGAAAGGACCTGATGTTGTTAAGGATTCAAGGTGGACATTCAATCTTGGGGATTATTTTAAAAAGGTCATCCCTGCTAACCAAACCAAAGGCCTTTGTAATGCTCATATGAAGGCCCCAAAGAGTGGCTGTCATTGTTCCTTACATTTCTCCTGCAACTATCTGAGGGAAAATACCATGTCACTGGTGGTTCTCCTTCGTGTCCTCTGTGAATACACACTAATGGGTTAATCTGCGGCTGAGCAGAGCAGTCTTTGGTAACTTCCACAGCTTTAAGCACTTAGTGCTGGGACCTCCCCTACACCTGGCTATATAACTCCGCCTCTGGCCCAGTGCTTCAGTTCTTTTTCTGACCGCGCTGTAGCAGCAGCTTCGTTGGAACTTCGCAAGTAAAAACAAATCTTTTTCTTGCCTTTTTCTTTCTTTCCCTTCACCTCCCCTTGTTATTTACTTGAAACAAGTTGTTTCTTTTGCCTGGGGGATCGGCATTAGTGGTTCTTTGTTGAGGCTTTACAAAGCCTTTACAAAGCCGGCGTTTCAGCCCTCAGGGCTTTTCTCTTAAAGAATTAATATTTCTTTTATCATCTTTATAACTACTCCCAGGCTGGAAAGCAACAAGTTTGTTTTTGTCTGTTTGCAATTTTCTCTCTTAACAGGATAGAAGAGGACAGCTTCTCAGCTTGCCTGAGCTACAACCTCTCTGGAGTTTGGCACAGAACAGCCTTCTTGTTTCAAGGGGCTCTTTCTTACAGCTGTTGCAGTGAGCGGGCAGCCCTGAAAGGAGGGCCTCCTAGCTCCTGCCCCCCACTTCAGTGGGCTACAGCGTCTTCGGAGGCTGGTGCAAAACAGTCCTCTTGGTTCAAGGGGCTTGCGCTTACAGCTGTTTGACCGTGCAGGAGTTAGGGCCATGTACGCCCTGTCCCTAGGAGAAGAAGGGCCTCTTGCTGCACAGGAGTATGGGCTCTGTATGCCCAGTCCCTAGGAGAAGGGCCTCCTGTTGCCCCGGTCACCTTCCCTGACTTTCAGTGATTCTTCCTGACATGGGAAGCGCCTCTGTGTGTGAGTGCCACACACCAACCCTCCTTTGTGCGCCTGCTCATGTAGCTGCGACTTCTGGAGGGAGCTGCACACCGAGGCTGTAGATGTGCCGGCGACATATGGTAAGGCTTGAGTTTTCCTTTGGAGATACAATGGGCCCCTTCAGCTCCTGCGGCTAGCCCTGCATGTCAGTGCTTTGCCTGTCTGGTGTAAACCGCTTGGGTGTTTGGTGTATTGAGCCTGATTTATCAGAGGGCTTGTTCACATGGCTGCTATTTCCAAAACCAGCTGCTGAGGCAAAAGCTTCTGGCAGCATTTGACAGCCCTAGTTTGCCTTTGAAAGGGGGGGCTGCAGCTCCCACCACTAGCCCTGCTAGTCGGTGATATTTCTGCCTGGGGTAGCACCTGCTGGTGGCTGTTAATTTGGCACAAAACAGCCCTCTTTATCAATGGGCTCGCTCACAAAGTAGCTTGCGGCCCTGTCTCGGCTGCCAGTGCCCGCATAGGCTCATAAGGAAAGGACTCACCACGGTCCACCTGAGAACCCTGCCACTGTCAGGTAAGCCTGGATAATTTTCCTCAGGTAGGTCCTATCCCACTGACAAGGTTGCGTAGAAGCAGTCCCTTTTGTTTGGGATAGGAGCTATGAGCTCTCGGCCACCATCGCCATTTCGCTCTACCTGGCATCATTCTGAGCCATGGGCTATGGAGTGCTTTATGCCTTCACATACGCTTCACAGGTGTAGTGCTCCCTCGAACTCGGCTCCGGTAGCATCATGTTTGCAGCTTTGACCGAACCTGCTGTTAACCCATTCAGGTTTGGGACTCGCATGAATCGCTGGGGGGTGAAAGAGTTTCCAACCAATCTTCCCACACCCCTCTCAGTTGTTGCAGATGGTAACACTCCTTTACTGTTAACAGATGAGGAGTTCTCTGGTTGGTGTTATTTGTTTTTGGCTGCTGTGTAGCCATGTACTCCTCTGCCATGGGGGCTTATCACCGCTTATGGAGTTTGGTTCTGCCCACCCTGCAGGTAGCTCATGTACACGCTTACAGTTCAGGCCTTCCACATCACTGGGAGGCACTGTTGCAGGTGTGTCACGAGTGCACTGTTACTTGATACGCCTTAAAACCAGCATTTAAGCAATTGACGGGTTTGGACCTGCTGTTTGTTGGTGTATGGCTTTTAGTCAGGAAAAGGTTGCTATTCTTGATAACCTGCTCAGGCTCTAGGAAGCGACACAACTACAAGAGTCTGAAGATGTTCTGATCAGCCTTCGGCATTCCAGGAACATTTAAAGTCTCAACCCCAAAGTTACCAGCTGCCGCCCCTAGACGTGGGCAAGCAGTGCCCTGACCGGCAGAATTGCAGGTAGGACTGCAAAACTGAGTGGGCCCTTCACTTCTCTGTTGTTGACCAGTACTTTCTATCATAGCTACCAGCTTTGCCACTATCTTCGATATGCCCCTGTCACAGGCCGTGTTATAGCCACCTTCACCCCAACTCCCACCAAAAAAAAGGGGGGGAGAGAGAAGGATGGAAGGCCCTGGCTCATCCTTCATTTTGGAGCCTGAATTCTTTATAACTCTACACAGTTCCAATTTGGTTTCCTTGGACTCTGTTATCCACTAGTTACGTCCAGGGGATTGGTTTATCGTAAGATGCTCGTTTTCATGCGGGCATCTGGTTGGACTGTACCGCTCACTCAGGTTTTCAGTTGGGGAAATCACTATTTACCCATGGTTGGCTCACTGACTCCTAGTCTCAGAGTCCAAACCACAGGCTGGTGAACGCACATCCTGGGCACTGTCCCTTTTGTCAGTGTGAGGACTATAGGTCAACATAGTAAGCTGACTTTGTACCTTACACATGGTGTGAATTGTACTAATATGCCTTTGGATGCTTTCTTGCAGCAGGATTTTCTCCTGACAACAGGTTTGTGGCAATGTTTGACTGTTGTGCTTCTTTTTCTTCAGGTGCTTGGTTCCTTGCCTTACAGGTCCAGCGATTCCGTGGACTGATGGCATCTACTGCAGCTGTGGGACAGCTTGCTTGACTGAGGCTGCAGTCCCTTGAATCCTAAATTCTTTCTCTCTTTCAGGTACCTTGCGACCACCATTCCGTGTTGCTCCCAGTGACTCCGAAAGTCGCTGCACACCAGGAGTGGTGGATGCTTCCCCCACACTACAGTTAGGGAGACCCTTTGATCTCCTGACCCATTTAGTTGGTCAGTAGTGAATACCAGCCCGCTAGGCTGTGAGGGGGCTTGCCTACGCCATCACGTTGCCCTTGCCTGCTGGTCCATGACGATAACTAGTCTGCATATTATTGTGCTGAAGCTCGTAGCACTCACTAAGGCCTATTGGACCTCTGAGTCCCTGGTCTGGAGTCAGATGGTCCAGGTCACATCAGTCTAAACCACTGCAGTTTCCTGTATGAACATGCAGGGCGGCACTTTCTAGTTACACCTTCTTCGGAATGGTGTTATGCTTGCCGCATTTATCCAGTGGCTGTATACAAGCAGGCCCTTGACTGTTGCATTTTTCTTTGCCTCTGTCTTTGATGGGGTTCTCCAGACAGGGATGCTTTCGCATCTCAATTGAACTAGTAGTAAAGCAAAAGCAAAGCAGAGTGTGCTGCTTGTGTGCCGTCCCGTGGTGCTTCGGACACTCTCTGGGCGGTTTACAGGTTGGTTATGTGGGCTGCACATTGCCCCCCCCCGGTGAGCTGTGTACTCATTTTGCCAGCCTTGGAGGGGTGGACAGCTGCGTCCTCCTTGGGCCGCTGCCTGGGGTTGGGCCCCGGGTTGTGAGCACAGTTTTGGCTGCAGTGCAGTGGTTTAGCCACAAGGCTCTTAGTGTGCCATGTTTGGCTCCTGAGCTGGTGTTGGCCGCACTTCCTTAGGAGGTGCCTCCCTAACCTAGGGGCATGGGGGCCCCTACACAGATTTTGCCCTTCCCCTCTTCAGGGTCGGTTGTTCGGGCCCGCCATGGGTGCACAACCGTCTGGCTTGGTTGTGTTGCTAGATCCTGCTCCTGGGACCTGCAGGATACATCACACTGAACATGGTCCCTCACGGTCTCAGGACACGGGTAGTTGGTTCAACCGAGTGTCGGTTTCCCTTACCTGTCGGCTGGGAGTCTTCCCCGACAGTAATGGACATGCACCATCATCTTGGCATACATTCTACCACCTTGACCTACTCCTGATATGGGCAGGTGTTCTATCCCTTTGCATCAAGATGACATTGGCCTACTAGGCCACTGTCTCTGGACGCTCTCCTTCAGTTTCTCCTTCACTTGTTTTGCCTGGCTCTGGCCTGTTCTACCTGCAAGCTATTTCTCCATGGCCTGAAGAATATGCGGTATGCCTATGGGCCACTGACACCTCAGTGGTCCCTCCAGTTAGTTCTTTGGCAATCCTCAAGGCTGCCTTTCTCCTGGCAGTACCCTTAACTTGCAGGGCTGGAGGACTAGCTTCAGTAGCAGCCAGCCCTTACCTTGCCTATGGTATTTTTCTGTCTTCCATTTGAACCAGCCAGCTTTCCTTCCTGGTTTCTTCCCCACACCATCTTCACTGCTGGAGACAACTCTGCACATGCTAGATGTGCAGCATGCTTTGCCATATTCTGTGCATCACACAACCACTTTTCAGGCCTCACAACGTTTCTCTGTCACCTTTGCTGGCTCTCCTTCAGAGCACCGGCTTTCTTTTAGACCATGTCTAGCTGGATGGTCCAGGCCATCTGCCTTCCCTTTGGTTTGGCATAGACTCTTCTTCCAAGATCAGCAAGAGCTCACTCTACTAGAGTGGTAGCCTCCTCAATGGCCTTTCTCTGTCACATGGACGTCGTGCATGTCTGCCGTGCTGACACGTGCGCCACTCTGTCTCCCTTCATCTCACCCTACCGCCTGGTTGCCCAGCTTAAGGTTCAGGCTGCAGTAGGGCAAGCTGTCCTGGCTTCTGCACTTTCGTGACGACCCTCCTCCAGGTTAGTCAGCTTGCTAGTCACCCATTAGTGTGTATTCACAGAGGACACGAAGGAGAAAAGAGGTTACCTACCTGTAACTCTGGTTCTTCTAGTAGTCCTCTGTGAATTGACACATCCCGCCCTCCTCCCTGCTGTCTGTCACATGTGCCATGGCATATTGGGCAGCAGCAGTCGGTTCTTTAAGAACTGAAGCACTGGGCCGGAGGCGGAATTATATAGCCAGGTGTTGGGGAGGTCCCAGCACTAAGTGCTTAAAGCTGTGGAAGTTACCGAAGACTGCTCTGCTCAGCCACAGATTAACCCATTAGTGTGAATTCACAGAGGACTACTCAAAGAACCAGAGTTACAGGTAGGTAACCTCTTATCTATTAGCTCAAAATCCACACTGTGATTCTGGATAGACTCTGTCTGCAAGTACGTGGAGCCTCTTCAGCACGACACAGGCAAGCAGTTCCACTGCAACACTGAGAAGAGAGATGCCACGGTACTTATTGTAGTCACTCCTGTCACCTTTGTTCTTTTACAATGTGACGATGTTTGCAACGTTGTTGTGGGTTTTTCTGGCTCTTTGGCCGTGTTCTGAGGGTTGTTCTTCCTAACGTTTCACCAGTCTCTGTGGCCGGCATCTTCAGAGCATCTTCAGAGCACAGAGTGCAGTCCTCTGAAGATGCGGGCCACAGAGACTGGCGAAATGTTAGGAAGAACAACCCTCAGAACATGGCCAAAGAGCCAGAAAAACCCACAACAACCATTAAATCCCGGCCGTGAAAGCCTTCACGAATACATTGATGTTTGCATCCTTCATGTCCTGTGGTACTCCACCTTCCCTCCAGCAAAGACAAAATATTTCATACAGCTCGGTGGTGATTATCTCTTCAACACTTCAGCAGAGATATTGTCCTTTCCAGGTGCCTTGCCGGGAATCCAAGGCCACTTTTATTTCTGCTAAAGTTGGTTCGCTGTCCAACTCTTCCAAGACAGGCAGGCACTAAATGTTATTTAATGCCTCTTCAGTTACTACATTCTCTCTAGATAGACTATAGCTCAGAATAGTGCTGCACCCAGTGTTCCATCTGTTGTGCTCGGTCCTGGATGATCATGCCTGTAGTAGACTTCAAAGGAGCAGATTTTCTCTGTATTGGGCTTAAAGCCTGCTTGATACCATCATACATTCCCTTGATGTTACCTGTATCTGCTGCTGTTTTTTTCGGAGAGCATAGCTGAAGCCAGTAATCATTAGAATATATTCTGGGAGTCTGCTGAACTTTGCTATGAGCAACTCGAAGAACCTGCAGGTTGTACTCACTAGGACAGGCTTTGTATGCTGCTAGAGCTCTCCTCTTTTCCTCAATGGCTGGCATCAACTCCTCTAAATGGTCTTCAAACCAGTCTGCAGTCTTTTTGGTCTTCTTGCCAAATGTGAACAAGGCGGAGTTATAAACAGCATTCTTGAAATGTTCCCATCACTCAAGTACATTTGCATCAGCCAGGCCTCAAAGAGTTTCCTCAAGCGCTTGAGCAAATACCTCCTCTTTTCTCTGATTGCGAGTCTTGCTGATGTCAATAGGTGGTCTTCCTTCCTTTTTCGTATGATACAGTCTCTTTATTCACAGTTTTACTCTGCTACACACCAGGGAGTGATCGGTATTGCAATTAGCACCCTAACTGTGTGTGATCGTAAAATCAGATTCCTGATATAGATTATGGCTTTAATTTTCTTGATGTTTTCTTCCTTTGTAACAATTCCTGATCTTTGTAACAATTTTTTTCTTGTTAAGGCACAGAAAGCTGGCATTGGAGGGGACACTCAAGCTGCTGAAGACCTTCTCCTTATTAATAAACCCCTGACAGACCTAATCAGCTTACTTATTCAACTGGTAAGAATTAAGTGTGTAAGTCTGTTGGAATGATTGCTCATTTAAACTTATCCTGCGTATCATAAAGATTTGTTCAGGGCAGGTTATAGCATGGGAGGAAGGATAGCTCAGTGAGTTGGGCATGTGGCTGTAAAGCCAGAAGTTGGGACTTCCCCATGGTGCCTCCTGGGAGAAAACCCACCTGTGTAGTTGTGGGCAAGCTACCCATTCTCAGAGTGTTCCCAGATGATAAACCGCTTCTGAATATGCTATCCTAGAAAATCCTGGAGGGGGTCGCCCTAAGCCAGAATTGTCTTGATGGCATGGAAATTATTATTATAACATGGCAGAACTAATCAAGGAAAACATGTTTAATTTTTAAAAAACAAATACTGAGGGGGAAAAGCTGCTCTGAATTAGCTCACTTTCTCAGTATGAATTAGCTCACTGTCTCAGTACCTAGAGGGCACAAGGTATGCTGTTTGGTACGATCTGTCACCTAAGAGCTGCTGTCTGAGGTAGCTATCTCACTTTGCCTAGTGGTAGAGCTGTCTGTTCCTTTCTGGGATGATTCATATGCTCCTGGTCTTCTAGGTCTTAACAAAAGGAGCCTTCTCCCTGCCTCCAATCGATAGAGGCTCAAGATTTGTGTAGATTAATTTCTCATTTAATCTTTAACTAGGATTATTGTGTTTAATGTTCCCTGTACTTGCCTTTACTGGTGATACCTGCCATATAACTATGGAAGTGTTGGTGTGGTGCCAAAACTCCGGAGTCTTAATGAGGCACTGATCTCAAGAAAAGTTCCTAGAGTCTGGTTGAATCCCACTTTAATGTTAGCAAAGCAAGAGACTTGGGGACTTAGGTATTGAGTAACTTAGAGATTTAGACATGGGGAGAAAATAACATGAGAGAGTTCTTAGCAATAACAATATATTATATTGATTATAGCTAAACATATATACAGGGCAAGGTACATTTGGCATAGTAACATTCAGAGCATTGACATAGAAGTAAATGACCACCAGACTTACTGCTGAGCGGTAAGGTTTGTTATGTCTCTGTTACATTTATACACAGAACAACCAATCACATTTCTCCATTTACAGTTGTTTTTGTTAACAATTAAGCATTACATGCTTCACCTGGATGCTGTAAGTCATTATATTGGCTTTTTCTCTACATTCTTGACTCTTGCACTTCATTTACAATATTAAAATTTAACTCCCTGTTCATCAACAGAACAAAATTCTGATAGGAAGGTGTCTTGTCTCATCAATATTGTCCATTGTGAATGTAAGCTTGGAGATCCTATGAAATGATTTTTGAAAACCACAACACAGAGAAGGGTATTTACTACTAAATGCCACATCCTAGGTGATCAGTTGAGGCAATTTCTTCCTTCAGGAGTGGAGACAGACTTTGTGTTGCTTTCCATAGGGAAAGTAGAAGCTGTTGGGAAAACAAATTTGTTTCTTATATTTCATTTCTATTCTTGTATGTGGGGGAGGGGCAGGATAGTCCACCTACCCTGTATTTGGCAGAAATAATTTAAAATGTCATGGATTTATTGTAAGTTGTGGGAGGGGATGTAGTTTAAATCTTGTGCTATCATTCAACTCATAGCAGGGATTCTTGAGATCATATCCCTACTTCCTCCAGTTACAGCTGATAGTATAATGCCAGTTGGCAAGTTTTATTGTTTCTATAGCTGGCATAGGAATCAAGGATGTTTTATGGCTCTGACAGTCTAGTCAAGCTGAGTGGCTTCTCCCACTGAGGAAGTATTTTTTTTTCTTTTTCGTGGTCTCTGTGAATACACACTAATAGAGGTTAAGTCTGCGCTCGCGCAGAGCAGCCTTGGAACTTTCTAGCTTGAGCACATGGTGCCGGGACCTCCCACATGCTGGCTATAACTGTGCCCCGAAACCAGTTCCTTTCTTACTGCCACTACAGCAGCTTCGTTAGGAACTTTGTGCATACAATCTAATCAAACATACCTTTTCCTACTTTGGACCTCCCTGGCTTCGTCTCGGCTTGTTGACCACTCTTCTTCTCAGTGAGTTTACCTTGAAAGAATAAAATTGGACTTGTTAGAATTTAACCGGCTTCAAGTTTATGGCCTCGCCGGGCCTCTTCAAGAGGTGCTAGGTTTGCTCAAACAAGATTCCCCTCTCGGATGGGCACTCTCGGTGTTTGTTCTGCCTAGGGGAAGAACACCAACTGGTCACTTGCACTTTTTGCAAGAGCTTTACTAAACCAGCCTTAGGCTTCAGCACCTCAGGTCTTTCCTCTGGGAAAAGTCCCTTTCACCCTCTCAGAGTGCCTCCAAAGGTCCAGCAGCCATGGGTTCACTGGATTCTAGGGTTCAGAAGATGGCAAAATGGCTGCTAAAATGAAGTCATCTTCTTCAGCATTGAGATTGACAGCCCCAACTTCGACACCGAGACTGCTCTTGACACTGGTGTTGAAAAAGAAGACAAAGACTCTGAAGCAAGCTCAGACTGTAGACACCAAGGCCAGAGGCATCCCGGCAACATTTGGTTAGCCTGAGTCTGCCTTCAGGGGATGAGGAGCTGCCATTGCCGATAGCCCTGCCATCTCCTTGTGTCAGTGAGCTGCCTGACTGGGGTAACACCTCTTTAGAGGTTGTGGATCTGGTGCAGGTTAGCCCTTGTTCATCACAGGGCTCAAAGGCGAAGCAACCGTCGCCTTTACCGATGCCATTGGTTCAGGCTGAGGTTCCTAAGAAAAGGACCCATAAGACTCGGCACCTTGAACCACCAAAGCAGCCGGACACATATGGCCCCTCACCAGAGACAATGGGGTGCCCTGCCTGCCAGGGCAGAAGGCATTATTATGATTACCCCCAGTTCTATGCATCTGAGGACTTTGAGCTTGACCTGCGACTCTATCCTGTGCCTTACGGGTATGATCCTTATTGCCAATATCAGCACTACCGGCCGTATGCCCCCATCTCTGGCTAGATATCAGGGCTGGCAGGATTATGCTGGCAATGTCGAGGAAGCTTATCTTCTTCCACCTCCTCCTCAACCTCATAAGAGGTGCTTGCCTCTGGACCACACCGCAGCTGCAGGAGCTAAGTGTCCATCACGGATGCTGTCAGACGCAGCGGCTGAACGCCTGAGTTACGATCGCCCTGCTGCTGAGTCAGAAGCGAGCTTGATGCAAGCCCAAGCTGGGAGAGACCTCTGTCAAGCTCTACCGGAGGAGGCTCCTTATTCCCCCTCAGTTGACCAGGACTTGGATTCACTGGTGTCAGAAGGGGAGGCAGAGTCACCTACCAACATTCCTACACCAATATCAGACGTGGCTGAGAGTTATCCCCTGTCGCTGTCAGAGGATTATTCATCATACTCTCAACTAATCCTCCACATCACCAAGGTCCTCGAGCTTAATATCGAGGTACCTACAACCAAAAGGACTGATAAGGTCTACGAGGACATTACTCAGGAGCAGTCTCCTCCCCCCCGGCTCGGGTTCATCCCTTCTCTCTGAGCTCGTGAGAAAATCATGGGCGAAGCCTTCGACCTCCTATCAGATCCCTAGGAGGGTGGAAAATCTTTACAAGTTTTATGGGCAAGATACGGTGTGGCAATCTCCTCCGAAGCCCTTATTTCCTCAGGCCTTCGCAAAGTTCTCACCCTTCTTTCTTCGGTGCCACCAGGTATTGCTGCTTCAATACCATTCAATCAAGGAGACACATGTGTTTTTATAACTTAAGTCATTTATTAGATCAGGGAAGTTAACATCTGATTAATATTCGATAAATAAATCACAGGTTGCTAATCACTTGTATTTATATCAATTCTGCCATAAAAGCGTTTCCTAAGAAACTGCTTTTACATGGAACAGAGAGGGTCCGGGATGATCAGTTCCTACTCAGGCAAAACTGGGTCCTTTAATTTTACCCTAGGCAACTTTTTCACCCTTTCTCCCAAGTCTGCTCCGATTTTTAAATAATCTCCAGTAATTCTAGATTTACTCTTCTTTATCTTATATGTAGGACCCTAAATTGGTAGCATGCGCGTGGCCTGATTAAATAAATCAATTTTAAAGTAGCCAATTAACTAGAGTAGCTTGACGGTCTATTCAAGAAGCCAACGTACAGACAACCAGCCTTTTTATATTTTATTACAAAGATAGAGATTAATTTGAAACACATTTAGATAAGCCAATCTTTACACAAATAATCATTTCCAAATTACCCCAGCCGATACCAACAAACGTTTCCTCTATAAAAACGAAAATAACAACCCAAAATAACAAAATAGCTTACTACATTTTCAAACAGAGTTCTATCTTACTGTTAATTAGAAAAATAAGAGTCCTTTAGTAGCTTTTCCTCTACTGAAATTCATGCTGCGTTCCGGCAGTCGTCCGGGCTGTTTCTCCGTCCATCTCCTCCTCCTTCTCTCTTCTCCCATCTTTCTTAAATTAACAATTTATGTCCTTGTCCGTCGGAGTTGAGATAAGATAAAGCTCTTCTTGACTTTTTTTTTTCTTTAGCTGGAGAAGAACTGACCTTGTACATTTTTTCTCTCTAATTAGCACCTGGACACAAGCGGATTTCTAGCTTTTTCGTTGCTGCTCTGAAATAAATCCTATGAAATACATCTCTATTCTATTTTCATAATCAAATTCATGACAAATTCTACTTTGACTTTAAATCTCTAATAACTCTCTGTACCATTCAGCGTTCTTACAGAACTCTAACTCACTCTAAGTTCACTTTTAAGTTTCACACTGTCTCTCACTCACAGAATCTCTCTCAGACTCCATACACCAGCCTTTATATCCAGCCCCCTCCCCCCTTGGCTCCACCTTGCGTCCTCTCATTGGCTCCTACTCCACTGTTCAGCTGTGACGGACAGTGAGGGCAGGGCTGTTTGCTACATACGGATTTCCTCTTTAAACACCCCATGCCTAATTCCTTTGTAGTTGATGCCACGCAAAATTGAGCCTGAAATCACTCGCATCTTCGCCCGGTAATAAGGAAGGGCGCAAGCTGGATATACTGGGCCGAAGAATGTATTCAGTGGCCTCATTTGTTCTAATGGTGGCCAACTACCCGGCAGCTATGGGGCGTACCATCGTCATCTCTAGAACCTAGTCCTGCCTGTGTTGGTAGCAGCACCTGAAGATGTTTGTGCCCAGGGGCTCTCCTGTCATCAAGAGGCCATGGGGCTAGCAAAGCAAGAGCGCATTGTGGCATGGCACACATTGGATGCCACCTCTAAACAATTGGCAACTGCTGTCTCTCTCCATCACCATGCCTGGCTACTTTTGGCAGGAATTTCTGAAGATGCTAGGGCAAGGATAGGGGACTTGCCTTTTGATGGCCTGGGTCTTTTCAATGAAAAGACTGATGACATTCTGGACAGCCTCTTTAAACTGTGGAAGACAACCAGGTCTTACTCGGCCCAGAATACCTGCCCTAGGGACTCTTGGCATTGCCCCTCCTAACAATGAGATTACCAGGATCATCAGAGTTCCCCAGGTTAGGGATACCCACCATTGTCTTCAAGGCAGGTTGGCAGGCAGTGTCCACGCCAGCAGGCGTGCGCCAGGACCATAAAAATAAGCAGCAGCTTTGACACTTCTTGTAGCGAACAGCCCTGCCCTCACTTGCCCATCACCGCAAAACATTGACGCAGTAGCCAATGAGTGAACGGAAGGCAGAGCCAGGGGGGTGGGAGGAAGATAAAAAGACTGGTGGATGAAGTCTGAGGGAGGGAGATACTGTGTGTAGCTTAAAAGTGACTGGAAAGTGAGTTAGAGATCTGTAAGAACATAGATTGAAGCAGAGGGTTAAAAGAGATTTGAAGTTATATCCTCTCTGATTCAAATATAAGTAATTGGCAGCCTGTAATTTATCCCATGAATATTTATTGTTTATTAACTTCCCTGATTAAATAAAAGACTTAAGTTTTAACAGCACACTTGTCTCCATACTCAATTGATATTAAAGCATTGATATCTGGTGGCAGCGAAGAAGAAAGAAGAGCGAGAACCTCGTGAAGGCCTGGGGGGGATAGAGACTTCAGAGGAGAGTGCGACACTTCTGTTCTGTCCTCAGTTATCTTTCTGTTTGTTTCGCTCCCTCCTACCACTCATGGTGTTACATTACCTCAGATTCCTGGGTCCTGCCTATTGTAGCCGTGCACTACGCCATTAAGTTCGACACCCCTCCAGTCGCCAGTCATTTTGTGTCTACTGTCCCATCTCCTCCTTTGGAACATGAGATGAAGACCTTGCTCCAGAAGGATGCTATTGTCTAGCTGCATCATCCTGTTGTGTCATCAAACTTTTACTCTGGATACTTTACCATTCCAAAGAAGGATGGGGGACTTCGCCCCATCCTTGACTTCCGTAACCTGAACTGGTACATTATTCCTAAGCGTTTCTGTATGGTCTCCTTGGAGGCCACCACCCACATGTTGAGAGAAGGTGATTGGTTTATGGTGATAGACTTGAAAGACGCCTACTTTCACTTCAGCATCAGATCTGACCACCGATGCTTCCTCAGGTTTTCAGTCATAGGAGCAACTTACCAGTTCAAAGCCTTTCCCTCTGGATTGTCCACTGCATCCTGGGGGTTCACCAAATGCATGGCTCCGGTGGTGGCACACTTGCAGCTTCAGGGTGTAACTGTTTTCCCATATTTGGATGACTGGCTCCTCGTAGCACAGTCCAGGTGGCAGGCTCAATGACACACACCACTTACCTTGTATTTGCTATCATCTTTAGGCCTCAAGGTCAACTTGGAAAAATCTACTTTGTCCCCAACACAACAAGTGGCCTACATCAGAGCGACCCTAGATGCCCTGTCAGTAAGGGCCTCTCTTCCTTTGCAGAGAATCAAGAAGATCAATCCTCCTTGCTCCTGTTTTGCCTGGATGCCTGAGTTCCAACCCTTCATGTTCAAAGTATTCTGGGCCTCAAGGCATCTACTATGGCTGTGGTACAACAGGCCAGGCTGAAAATGAGGTCCTTGCAGGCATGGTTCCTGTCTCTATTCTCAATACCTTTCGACCCCCCCCCCCAACGAGGCGCCTGCAGGTCACACTTGAGCTCACCACCCAGCTTTCCTGGTGGGGCCGGACTTCTGATCGGGTGCCCCTTTGGCCAGTTGCCCCACTCAGTGCAGGTGACTATGGACACCAGCCCCCTCAGCTGGGGAGCCCATCTGGGCCCTCATGTCATCCATGGTCTCTGGTTGCCTATGGAGGAGTGCATGCACATCAACCAGCTGGAATTGCTAGCAGTGATCAAGGTGTTTCGTGCCTTCAAGCCTCTTTTGCAGGGTCAAGTGGTCCAGGTGGTGACAGACTACTTGACAACCATCTTTTATATCACTAACAGGGAGGACCCATTCTCTCCACCTCCTTTATCTGGCCTTCGACTTGTGGGAGTGGTGCCTTCTGTACCACATTTATCTGGTGGCAGTCGATGTGGCGGGCAAAGGAAAAACATTGGCAGACTGCCTCAGCAGACTCCAGTCCAGCCCCCATGAGTGGGCCCTGGATGACACTGTCTTTCAGCAGCTTTGGCATCGCTGGGGTTCACCAGAGGTAGATATCTTCGTGACCCAGGGCAACAAGTGTAATGCTTATTGCTCCAGAGCAGGCCTCGGTGACCACTCATTGGGAGACACATTCATGATGACTTGGACATCAGGCCTGCTTTATATATTCCCATCTATACCGTTACTACAAAGGAGGACCATAGTGAAAATTCATCTGACAACGCAGAGACCATCTTGATAGCCCCCTGGTGACCCTGCCAACCATGGTTTACCACACTTTGGGACAGGGCGGTCCTCCATATAAGCCTTCCCCCGCTCCCCCACCTCCTAACCAGGGATCAGGGCAAGATCTTTCATCCCAACCTGCAGTCACTTCACTTGACAGCTTGGTGGCTTCTCCATCTATAGACTGGCCCGTAAGCGCTCCATCACACTCACCTACACTTACAAATGGAAGGCCTTCTGCACGTTCACATCCTCACATTGCCTTCCATACACTCCAACCTCCTTGGAAACAGCTCTACAGTTCCTGCTGCATTTGTTTCACCGTGGTCTTTCCATGTCAGCCTTGAAGGTTTACCTTGCAGCAATGATAGCACACCAAACACCTACCTCTCCAGCAGTGGCACTCTTTCAGCACCCCATACTGAAACAATTTCTAAGGGGCCTCAGGAACATGCGCCCTGACTATAAGCCGCTCACACCTCAATGGTCACTACAACTAGTCCTCAAAAAACTTATGAAACCTCCCTTTGAGCCTTTGGCCTCAGACCATTTGCTAACCTTGAAAACTGCCTTTCTCCTGGCAATTACATCAGCTAGAAGATCAGGGGAAATTGCGGTCCTGCGAATTGACCCTCCTTTTCTTCAATTTCACCTGGACAAAGTGACCCTGTACCCAGACCTGTCCTTTCTGCCTAAAATTTCATCTTCATTTCTTCCCACAACCCACATCACCACTGGAAAGGGCACTACATTCCCTAGATGTCAAACACACCCTCTCTTACTATATCCACCAGACTTCAGCTTTCTGTACCTCCAAAAGGCTCTTAGTAACCTTTCATGGCCCCTCTAGAGGATCTCCAGCTACTTCTCAGACCAACTCAAGATGGATTGTGGCTACCATCCGCCTGGAATTATGAGCTGACTAAAGTTCCTCTCCCCAACACAGTTCGAGCCCACTCTACCCAAGCGGTGGTGTGACGGACAGGTCAGTAACCACTCCTGTCCATCACGATGAAACCCTGATTTAACAACTAATGGTTGAACAGAAGGGGCGGAACCAAGGAAATATAAGAAGACAATGGAAGACAGTTAAAGATCAGTTAGGGATATGAGTTAGGGACTTCAGTTAGGGATGTGTTAGAGTTAGAGTTAGGATTTCAGAGGTTAGAGAAAGAGCTAGATAGTCAATGTTAGAAGTGAGAGTAGTAACAAATAATTAAATGGCAAATAAGTAAATAAAAGAAGACATTTCAATGATTGTGATTCTGAGTAAATAAATAAAGAACATCTGTAACTTTAATAAAACTTTCAATTGTTGGCAACTAGTGTTTGAGTAAAATAATTTACATTGTGGATAAAAGAGATCTACTGGTGGCAGTGCAAAAGGGTGAAAATTAAATGTCACACCTGAAAGGGAACCTGGGTGTGTAGAAGAACAAACAGGGGAACTGGGGGTATGTGACATAAAGTGGTGAGCAGTGGAGGGATTCGAATGAAATCCAGTAAACCAAAATAAAGTGAAATTTATTAGGATACGAATGAAAAAGAAATTCAAGGAGACAAAAATAAAGAGAAGTTTTCTGAGTCTGGGATTCAAAGGTATGGAATACCAGAAAGCCTAAAGTAAAAGAAAATCTCTGCATCTAAGAAACCTGGTTGTCAATAGTCCAATTGAAGGAGTAGGGAACCCTAAAGCTCTGTGTGAATAGCTTGGTAGGGACTCCTAAGTGTGGAAAGACAAAGGCAGGAAAAGGACTCTGAGGAAATTTCTGTAGTTAAAAGTTTACCTCAAGCTGAGAGTGTAAGGACCAAGAGGGCTAGCTTTAGACCCCAAAGCTCTGAGAAAGGGAGCACTGAGGGGATCAAAAGTGGAAGCAAAAGAATAGTTGCAGTGAATATAACTAAGGCTTACAGAAGAGAAATACAGTTTTTCTGAAACAGCTGAGTGGCTGGAGGCCGAAAGAAACAAAGTAACAGACACAAGGAACAGCGAGGCTTGAAACCCAAAGATACAATGTAGCAATCATAAGCTGCCAAAAGAAAGCTACATAATTTAAATCTGTCTAACTCTGGAAAGAAAAAAGAGGTTCTTTTAAACTGAGGCTTGTTTATTTGAATTGGTGAGAAAGTAACCTGCCAACTTATTCAAAATAAAAAACAGTTGGACATGCATTCCAAGAGAGGAAAGAAGGCAGTTACGGAACTAGCTGAGAGTCAGACTTTACCTCAGGAAAGAGAAATTTCAGACCAAGAGGACCAGGAATATGAAGGCTCAAGGGAACAGGAGGGTGTGTCAGGGACAGAAAACTCCCTAGAGTTTCTAAAATGGAAATTAGAGAAAGAACAGGAATAAAATCACCATTAGAGACTGCTACCTTCTGCCGTTGATCGGCGAACTTTTGGATTGCCTTGAGGGGGAACGTATTCACACCAAGTTGGATCTCTGTGGTGACTATAATTTGGTGTGAATCCATGCTGGCGATGAGTGGAAGATGGCCTTCGGAACTCGTTATGGCCAGCATGAATACCTGGTCATGCCTTTCGGGTTAACTAATGCTCCAGCAGTGTTCCAGCGGTTCATGAACGTCATCTTTCGGGACTTGCTTGATCACTTTGTGATCATCTACCTGGATGACATTCTATTTACTTCTGAGACCCCGCTCGGCACATGGAACACGTTCAACAGGTTTTACAATGGTTACGAGACCACCGACTCTACGCCAAGCTGGAGAAATGTGAATTCAACTTGCAAGAAGTCGAGTTTCTAGGGCACATTGTATCTCCCCAAGGGATCCAGATGGACCCAAAGAAAAAAGAGTTGGTTCTAACCTGGCAGAAACCCCGGAACCATAAGGATGTACAGCGGTTTCCCAGCTTTGCAAATTATTACCGCCAGTTCATACCATCTTATGCGGACATAACCACGCCGCTGACCCGCCTCCTCCAGCCCAAAGAGCCATTTCTTTGGATTCCAGAGCCAGACCATGCCTTCACAACATTAAAAACCTGCTTTACCACTAAGCCCATTCTACGTTACCTGGATCCCCGACTACTGTTTACTGTAGAGACGGATGCCTCCAGTGTCACCCTGGGTGCAATGCTGTCCCAGCGGGAAGACCCCTCACAGCCACTGCAGTCCTGCGCATTCTACTCCCGGCAGTTCACACCCCCAGAATGCAATTACACCATCTGGGAATGGGAACTCTTGGCCATCAAAACCGCTTTCGAGGTCTGGAGGCATTACCTCGAAGGGGCTCATCACCCTGCCCAAGTTTTGATGGACCACCGGAATCTAGAACACTTACAGACAGCCCGATGCCTTAACCAGTGCCAGAGCCAGTGGAGTCTCTTCTTCTCCCAGTTCGACTTCCGTATCACCTATATCCCGCATACTCAGAATCGGAAAGCTGATGCCTTGTCCTGCAAACCGGAATACGCTGTTCCAACCTCTGAAGAACCTCCGATTACACCTATCCTATCCCCTTCAGTTTTTGCAGCCACTACCACTCGCTCATCGCTGGCTGAAGAAATTCGAGCCAGCCAAGCAACGCCTGTAGGAACTTCAAGAGGGCTCTGCCGGAGACTTTACCAACCACCAGGGTCTCCTATTACACCGTGGATGTTTGTACATTCCTCCAGGGCCCCTCTGAACCAACGTGCTCTATCTGACCCATGATTCCCCTCCTGCAGGACATTTTGGTTGGTACAAAACTCTGCATTTACTCACATGGGAATTCTGGTGGACCCGGGTTTGAGCTGATGTCATCCGTTATGTTGATTCCTGTGAGGTTTTTCGTCAAGCCAAGGACATACCAGCTAAACCTCCAGGTCTGTTGCAACCATTACCTGTACCAGCCGGCCCTTGGGACACAGTATCCCTAGACTTCATCACAGATCTCCCACGATCACAAGGGTATATCTGTGTTCTAGTTATAGTGGACCTGTTCACCAAGATGGCTCATTTTGTCCCATGTTTCAAGCCTCCTGCAGCTCTTGAAACAGCCCAGCTCTACCTTCACCATGTTTTTTGTCTACACGGGCTCCCGACACACTTAATTTCTGATTGTGGTTCGCAATTCACTTCCCGGTTCTGGCAAGCCTTACACACCAGTTTGGGTACCCAGGTGCACTTGTCATCGGCGTATCATCCCCAAACAGATGGACAGACCAAGCGTACCAATGCCACCCTTGAGCAATATCTCCGTTGCTATACCTGTTATCAGCAAGATAATTGGGCTACCCTGCTACCCCTGGCTGAATTTGCCTACAATAACGCCGTACTTGTTGTTTAGTCGTTTAGTCATGTCCGACTCTTCGTGACCCCATGGACCAGAGCACGCCAGGCCCTCCTATCTTCCACTGCCTCCTGGAGTTGGGTCAAGTTCATGTTGGTTGCTTCGATGACACTGTCCAACCATCTCATCCTCTGTCGTCCCCTTCTCCTCTTGCCTTCACACTTTCCCACCATCAAGGTCTTTTCCAAGGAGTCTTCTCTTCTCATGAGATGGCCAAAGTACTGGAGCCTCAGCTTCAGGATCTGTCCTTCCAGTGAGCACTCAGGGTTGATTTCCTTTAGAATTGATAGGTTAGTTCCCCTTGCAGTCCAGGGGACTCTCAAGAGCCTCCTCCAGCACCACAATTCAAAGGCATCAATTCTTCGGCAGTCTGCTTTCTTTATGGTCCAGCTCTCACTTCCATACATCACGACAGGAAAAACCATAGCTTTGACTATCCGGACTTTTGTTGGCAAGGTGATGTCTCTGCTTTTTAAGATGCTGTTGAGGTTTGTCATCGCTTTCCTCCTAAGAAGCAGACATCTTTTAATTTTATGGCTGCTGTCACCATCTGCAGTGATCATGGAGCCTAAAATCTGTCACTGCCTCCATATCTTCCCCTTCAGTTTGCCAGGAGGTGATGGGACCAGTGGCCATGATCTTAGTTTTTTTTTATGTTGAGTTTCAGGCCATTTTTTGCGCTCTCCTCTTTCACCCTCATTACAAGGTTCCTTAATTCCTCCTCACTTTCTGCCATCAGAGTGGTATCATCTGCATATCGGAGATTGTTGATATTTCTTCCGGCAATCTTAATTCCAGCTTGGGATTCCTCCAGTCCAGCCTTCCGCATGATGTATTCTGCATATAAGTTAAATAAGCCGGGGGACAATATACAGCCTTGTCGTACTCCTTTCCCAATTTTGAACCAATCAGTTGTTCCATATCCACCAATTTTGAACCAGTCAGTTTTTCCATATCCAAACGCCGTACACACATCTACAAAATAGACCCCATTTGTAGCCAACTATGGGTACCATCCTCGCTTTTTCCTGGCTGTCTTGCCATCAACTGTGGTTCCTGCTGCTGATGCCCACATATGCGAGTTGCAGGCTCTCCAAGGGTTACTCCGAGAGCAGCTTCAGCAAGCTAAGGATGCCTATAAGACAGCGGCCAACAGAAAACGGCAAGAAGGGCAGGGGACCAGGTCTGGCTTTCCACCCGTAAGTTGGACCCTTGGTTTATAGGACCCTATTTAATCACGGACCAAATCAACCCTGTTGCTTTCCGGTTACAACTCCCAGCTACTGTCCGTATCCACCTGGTTTTCCATCGGTCTCTCCTTGTTCCTGTTGCAGCAATGGACCCTGCCCGACCTCCACCCCTGGCTCCACCTCCGCCCATTTTGGTCGATGGCGAGGAAGAATACAAGGTCCGTCAGATCCTGGACTCCCAAATCCACTGAGGAGGTCTGCAGTACTTCGTAGATTGGGAAGGTTATGGCCCTGAGGATCGATCATGGGAACCCACCAGTAACCTACATACCCCTGACCTTGTACAGCAGTTCCATCCCACCTATCCTGATCGACCCAGCCCATCTGAAGGGGGGGCCCTGGGGAGGGGGATAGTGTCATGAGTGCAGCCGAAAATCTGGAACCTGAAGGGTTAACTGTGGCTGAGGAGAATTCTGAGCAATTAGAAATAGAAGCACCTCAATTGCCTCCATATTCTCCTCCCCCAGTAGACAGGCTGAGGGCAAGGCTTGAGTAAAATAATTTACATTGTGGATAAAAGAAATCCACTGGTGGTAGCGAAAAAGGGTGAAAATTAAATGTCACACCCGAAAGGGAACCTGGGTTTGTAGAAGAACAAACAGGGGGACTGGGGGTGTGTTACAGGTGGCTTCTTTTACTGCTTTTCTTCAGGGAGTGGGCATTGCTGACATTTGTAAGGTGGCTACTTGGGCAACGCCATCCACTTTTGCCTCCCACTATTGCCTGGATGTCCAGGCCAAGGCCAAGGCTGCAGTGGGACGTGCTATTTTGTCTTCTTTGCTTTTGAGACATCCCCGCCTCCAGTTGAGTGAGCTTGCTAGTCATCCATCAATGTACATTCACAGAGACCAAGAAGAAGAAAAAGAGGTTATTTATCTATAACTCTGGTTCTTCTAGTGGTCATTTGTGAATTCACACTCCCTGCCCATCCTCCCTGCTGTATGTCATGTATGCACCTAGGTGCTGTGCAGCATTGAGTGTCAGGAACTGAGGCACTCAGTGCCAGGGGCGGAGTTATAGCCAGCATGTGGGAGGTCCCAGTACCATGTGCTCGAGCAAAAAGTTCCGGGACTGCTCTGCGTGGGTTCAGACTTAATCCCCATTATTGTGAATACACAGATGACCACTCGAAGAACCAGAGTCACAGGTAAGTAACCTCTTTTTCCGCAACTAGTACAAAGGTTTTTGAAATAACCGACCCAGTAATAAAAAGTCATAGATGATCATAGAAAAGTGAAAACAAATATGTTGCATTTAAAATAATAGTGGTAATAAAGTATAAGGCATAACAAATGAAACTGTGATAATGTAACTTCTGTGAAAGGGAATAATGAAAGATTACAAAATAAATATACTGTCTTACCAGGAATAGCTTTACTTATGCTTCAGTAGAAATCATCCTGAAGTCAGTAATGCTGTCTGTGGAAATCCTAGAACAGAAATTTGTGTTATAAGACAAATAATGTGTTTCTGTATCAAGTGTAAACTGATAAACAAAGACTACTTTATTTTTTAAACATAACTAATATTAAAACTGAACAGAATAATTTTAATCTGGAAATGTTTACTTATTTCTCAGTCAAATTTACTCTTTTAAATAATGCAATTAATAATGTCATCAATGTATTCCTAAGGAAAAAAAGGTTGAAATACTAAACTCAGCAATAAATTGTGTTAAAAATCATTCAGTTCAATCATCTAGTGTAAAATTTGTGCCTGTGTACTTCTAGGTTTTGTTAGTTTTAATTTTATATAACTTAAACAGTCATGACCAGGGGGTCTCGGACTCAATTTACCTGGGGGCCGCTGGAGGCAGAGTCTGGGTGAGGCTGGGCCGCATCAGATTTAAAAAAAACAACTCACAGAATTGCCTTGCCAAAGGAGATAAGTCCCCATCGGTACCTGCGAAATTAAACAGAACGGGGTGGGGGCCGTACAGATGCGCACGCACGCACACGCACACACACACACACACACACACACACACACACACACACACACGGATGTCCGGCAACCTTCCTCTGAGGGACCCCCCTCAAAAAAAAGGCACACTCAGCAGCAGCAGCAGCTACCCCCACCATGACAGAGGAGCAAACATTGCAAGGCGAGCCCAGGCAGCCTCCAGAGCCAAGGCAGCTGAAGCAGGACAAAGAGGAGGAGGAAACACTGCTGGGCACTGAGGCAGCCGCTGACTGGGCTGGTACTGGGGGTGCTCCGAAAGAAAGAGAGCCAGAGAGCCACTTTCCTGGAAGGGGCGGCAGTGGCAGTAGCTGCTGTTGGAGGCGCTATTGAAGGTGCTCTTTGAGGACGGGCCGGGAGCAAGCTCCGCTGTCAGGCATCTGATCTGACATCATCAGCTTCTGCCAGGGAAAAGGGCTGGCAGCGAGCCTCACTCGCCGGCTCTCCTCCAAGACAGTGCCTCTTGCACCCTCCATCTGGAACTGCAGCCTGCCAGCCAGTCCGCCTGTCTGCTGGCTGGCAGGCTGCAGTTCTGGATGGAGGGTACAAGAGGCGCTGTCTTGAGAGAGAGCCGGTGAGCGAGTCAAGGCTTTTTTTGACTCTTGACAGCAGAGGACATGTGGGCACTTCGGGGGGCAAGCAAGGCGGGGGCCACAAACTATCATCCGGCGGGCCTCAAATGGCCCCCAGGCCGCATGTTTGAGACCCCTGGTCATGACTGATTTCCCTGTAAAAGAATCTTCTGATGTTTAATAAGACTTGGAATTTAAAGCATTTTTCCTTCATGTTCTATCTGCAATACCCTCTTCTGTCATATTTGCACCTTTCTTTTTATTCATAAATGTTTACACTCTTCAATTATTTATAGGTAACTATTATCTATTATTTATAAACAACTGTTACATTCATGACACAGTCAGTTTTTACCAGTTACCAATTTTTAGGCTTTCAGAATTCTTTGCATCAGTATAATTAGTTGAAAGGGAAATTTGAATAGGAAAATCCTAACTCAAGTTTTAGGGGCCATATTCATTATTCAGGAATAGGATGCTGAAGGAGGGATACTCTGCTAGAAAAGAAGCTGATGGTAAGAAACAGGTGCCAAGAAATTAAAAAATAAGGGCAGATGAACCAAGTGTTGGTGAGGTAGATAGTAGCTTGAAAAGCAGGTACTTGTGGGAGAGAGTATATAGTGGTCTATGAGGAAGAGAGGCTCAGGGGGTCTGAGTGTTGTAGAATAACCCAAACTTCACATAGGGTCCAGAAATGAGTGGGAGATATTGGCCAGAAACGGCAGATGTGAATAATTGTGGCTGTTGAATAACAACTCTCACAATTGACTAATAATCATCATGTTACATCAAGTCAATTCTGACTTAGGGCAACTCTTTTCAGGGTTTTCTAGGTAGAGAATATTGACTAAGACTGTTGGTACTTGTGGGCTGAAAACATCAACCCACAGTTACCACCAGCCTTAATAATTGTGGGCCCTCAAGTCAATTCTTATTTATAGCAACCCTTTTCAGGCTTTTCTAGATAAACAGTACTCAGAAGTGGTCTATCCAAGGCAACACAGGCTGGCTGCATTCCAACCCCTGACTCTGACTAAACCCTGAGCTACCCAACCTTAAAAAGGTGTTTATTTGGGAAGTGAAAGACAAAACCATCTCTTTGGAGTGCCTCCTCCTTTGGCTGATGTATGCAGTCTAGTTGGTTTCCTGCTTGTCATGATTGCTGTTCCTGGGAAGCAGTACATACAAAGAGATAGCCAAACAAACATTTGTCTTTAGAATGTGCAATAGTATACAGTGGTGCCTCGCAAGATGATGTTAATTCTTTCTGTGAAAATCGCTGTCTTGCGAAAACATCGTCTTGCGAAATGCGATTCCCCACTGGAATGCATTGAAATCTATTTAATGTGTTCCAATGGGGGGGGAATCATATTTTTGTGGAAATCGCCCATAGGAAACTGTTTTGCGAAGCGCGGACCCAGCTGTCAAAATCGCTGTCTTGCAAAAAAAAGTCCCCAAAAAAAGTCTTGCGAAGCACGGACTGAAACATCATCTAGCGAAAATCACCCATAGGGAAAACCGTTTTGCGAAGCACTATAGCGATAGCAAAAACCTATCATCTTGCGAATTAACTGTTTTGCAAGGTAATCGTCTAGCAAGGCACCACTGTATTAGAAACCATATTTCTTTATCTGTTCTCCACTATAAATCACCTATAGAAAACAAAGGTTGAATTCTTACAGAAATTTTGTTGCATTATTTTTACATGAACTTCTTCATAGAGCAGAGTATTCTTTATATGCAGTATAACATTAATAAAAATTAAAATAGCGGTCATCATTACTGTGACGATCACCCCACATCACTCATGCCGTTCATAGTCATGAGCAGATTTTCATGAGTCTATGAGAGGACTGGAGAGGTGGAGTCAGCAGCTACATGAGGCTTGGCAGGAGAAGGAGTCAAATAAAGATTGGGATTGCAGCTTTTCAGTTTTGAAACACACAAGGCATAAAAAGAGAAATCAGTCATGGGGCATGGAAAACCAGTTCTAGCAAGCCAATATGACTTTTATGAGAGAAGGGAGAATCCCAGAAAGACACAATACAGCAGACATTGTGCCACTTTAAAAAGTCCCATTTTGTTGGTTACTATTTGAAAATGTTGAAGAGATGAAGGAAAATTTCTGATATACAGATATGGAAATGTTTGTAAACTTGAATGAAGTGCTAGGGAGAGGAGGGTAAAGAAAAAACGCCCACTAAATTCTTAGCGAAGGTTGAAACATTTGGGAAGATCTTGTTTCGTTTTTTCAAAATGGAGGCTGTAATAGCCACTCTTGAAGTTATATATAATAGCCACTGCTTGAAGTTATTGTAAATTCTTATAATCTGTGAGCCCTACAATGCGTATTGCTATTATGTTCCTTATTAATCTTCTCCAGTAAATGGCTACAGGAAATAAAGTGGGTAAGCAGTAATGTTTGAAGTTAGAAAGTGGATGTTACTACACCCAAACCCAGTGAAAATGAATTAATTCTGTGTCATTAATAATTTCATTTGCTATTTTTATTATTAGCTTCCTAGTGAGGACCCTGAAATATATGAGAAGGCATCACAGTGCTTGTCGCTGTTAGTTCAACTCTATGGGGGGGACAACATGGACAGTATGTCTCCAGAAAATATGGACAGCTTTGCTAAAGCATTGCAGCTGAAAACAGAAATGAAAGATCAGAAGCTTCTGCTGAGAATCATTAAAAGACTGGTAAGTCAACTCCTTTCCAAAATTTCCATGTAATTTTTCATGCCTGTTACCTAATCTGCTTACTAAGATATATAAGTTAAATGTGTTTTGAAGAGTGAAATAAGTATGAAAGTGCTGGCTTTTCTGTTTACACAGA
Source organism: Pogona vitticeps (assembly GCF_051106095.1). Lineage (NCBI taxonomy): Eukaryota > Metazoa > Chordata > Lepidosauria > Squamata > Agamidae > Pogona > Pogona vitticeps. The sequence continues at coordinate 53,284,335 of NC_135788.1, read as the reverse complement.
TGTAATCCTATTAATACCAAGGGTAGTTTAACATCTTCTTGAAAGGAAAACAAAAGACAAAAACCATGTGGCACCTTAAAGACTATTATTTTTTAATGTGAGCTTTCATGAATTAAGTCCACTTCACGAAAGGTCCATGAGAGCTCACATTAAAATACAATAGTTTTTAAGGTGCCACATGGTTTTTGCCTTTGTTTGTTTGTTTTCCTTTGGGTTTTGCCTGTCATACTTGCACAGACTAACACAGTGATCTCTTCTAAAACTTCAGATTTTTTTCAGTCACTCGTGTTTTCATCAGAAAGGAACCAAATGATAGTTCACAAAAAAGAGTTTAAAATACACAATAGGAATATATTTTCACCAATGGCAAAGCAAACATAAGAGCTGTGTCACTTTCTAAATTCTTCTCTCAAAATCATAGTTCACATCTGACACATGAAGCGCTATAATCTTTGTGCTTTTGCAGGTCTCTTTTGTGAAGTAAGTTGGCAGATATGAACTGGGTTTAGACTAATATAAAACTGGGTGGGTGTTACTGGTTATTATTTTTAAACTAAATCATGATTTGGTTTTCTGTCTCATTCTTGCCTGTTTGTAGCTAACACAGTGTGATCTAAAATCCCAGTTTAAAGCATGTGTGTGTTGCAGTTTGCTATTATTTCTGGATCCACAAACCATTGGAATGCCACAATAAGGGCTGTTGCTCTGCCCCAGATGTTCCTGTCCTGCAGAGACAAAAATGTGCTTATGAACCTGCATGCTTGAGCAGATGGTTAACAACAACAAACAGCTCTAAATTTTGGTTCCCTGTGGTACATTCAGAAGTTCAAATATAGATAAGTAAGATTCACCTAATTGGGGAAAAAAATTATTTTAAATTGTGCATTAGTTTTCTTTGCACACCAAAATGTCATAAACCTTGCCTTAAAACATTAAAAATTAAAAAATGAAAATAACATTTTTCCTCGTATGGGTAAGAATTCAGTATTCATCAGTGGAAAATGCTTCATTTTCTGCCTTTTTAGTAGTTGTGTTACATAGCAGGTCTACAGGTTATTGGAGATTACCATCAAGAAAGATAACCACTATTGTTAGAGCGTTATGACATGCAGTAACAATCAACACAAATTACAGCAGTTCCTTAGTCTGTCAGTAGAAATGTACTAGAATGTAATGGCTTTTCCTTCTTTTTACAGTTCTCTAGTGAAAGTGGTAAATTAGTTTATTGGAAGTAGGTAGAACAGGAATACAATTTAAATCACATGATATGCACACATACTGAAAATCTTATACCTCTTACCTTGAAGTCTCTTGGGAAGATGCTTAGCTGGATTTTCAGGTAATTAGCTCTTTCTCTATGGTATCATCAAAGGAAGAGAGTGTTTTTTTGTAATAGACATACTTTCTCTCTAAATTTTTTATCTGGGTTATAATGAAGAGAGACATGCAGCAGCTCTGCAGAATCGTAGGCTTGCAGTTTGATGCATGACAGATCAGACGCAACTCAAACAGAAAAGATTGTAGTACTTTGGCTGGCATTTAACCTCTAGACATGCACAGGTTTAGCATAGGTAGCTCTGCAGGCATTCCAGTGAATACACATTCAGTGTAACAGTAGCAAACACATTCCGGATGGAGTGGACACATTATAATGTTGAATGAAAACTCTCTGGGACTCTTATAACCAACAAAAGGAATTGTGACATCAGGTGTGCTAGATAGAGATGTAAACTTTGATTTTTATCCCTGGGGATACAAATGTGAAATGTGGCACCATATGTGCCACAGAAGTCCATTCCCTCTCCCCAGAACCAGCCTGGTCCACTCATCGGGCACCATGCAGCACATGCATCATCAGCAGTGACATCGCGCCAATCACAGAAGTAGCCCAACCACCTCTGCCCACCTTCCTGCACAGCCAACCACTGAATAGCTGAGCAGTGAGTCTCGTCATCCTGCCTCCTTGCTGGAATGGTCAGCTGCATGGAGAGGCATGGCAGAGCCAGTCAGGCTACTTCTGCTATTGGCATGATGTCCATGTGACGGATGTGTGCACTGCACAGAACCTGGTGAGTGAACCAGGCCGGTTCTGAGGAGAGGGAATGGACCTCTGTGGCACTTGTGGTGCTGTGCTTAGTATTCGTATCCTCAGGGATACAAATATGAAGCTGCCATCTCTAGCATTAGGTATTGTGGAAAATACAGATATTGTGGAAAATGCATCTGATACATAATGGGCCATAACCTATGATGTCTCCTACCAGGATAGATGTGTTTGTCTTTCAGGTACCATGGGACTCTTTGTTGTGAACTGCCTGTTGATCATGCAGCATGGCAGGGCAGCTGCCTAGATTTCTGGATGTATTTACTAGTGATTTCTTTGACTGTCTGTAAGGTTTCACTTACTTCAGTAGCAATTCCAAACTCATTTCTTGCTAACTGATACCTTTTTTTACTCTCCTCTTTCTTGAAATACATCATGAACAAGCTCAATGGCAGATTATTTTAACATAACCCACTATGGAAGTTTGTTTTCTCTTCCTTCCTTGTCTTTCACTTATCAGTGATTAGAAGGCACCCCCTGTGGTACTTTTGCACAGTGACACAAAAGGTGCAAATTTTAGAGGTAATTACCGCAAGGTAAGACATTTATTTCTGTAAGCATTATCTGTTGCATGCTGAATCAGCTTTGGTGAAACTGCACAACAGGATATATCCTTTTGTGTAATTGTGCAAACAGATTTCAGTAGATTAAACACACTTTTCATTTGGGGAGATAGGTCTGACAGCGCTCATATCCTCTGTGTAGGATGGGAAGATATTCAGTACTGGAATGATTTATATTATTTTCACCTCATGAATTATAAGGTTGATTTGGGGGTGCATTTTGTGCTGCTTGCCCCAAGTGCCAAAACTGCTAGTTACAGCTCTGATGCATCCTCTACATATCTGCCTGATCATAAAGATCTGTTGCAGGAGAGAGGGCTTTTTTGTCTATAGTGCTTTGTTTCTCGAACACCCTTCCCTTGGATGCTCCATCTGGAACTGCCATTGAAAGAAAGCAGATACTGACTGTTTCCATGCTGCTTCCTATTATTGGCTGACTCCCCTTAACAGTGTAGTTCATTGCATATCCCTTGCATGCTGTTCATACACTTCCTCCTCCTCCTCTTGTTGCACTGCAATGCAATGGCTGGATTAACAGACTCAGCAGGTAAAGCCACACTCACAGCTGCCAGAGCTGTCCTGTGTTTTGTCTACTACATGACATATTTACTTCTTTCATGCTGACACTGGGGAGGTGGGGAAAAGGGCACACAAATATAAGTCATTCATAAACAGACATGCCAATTAAATACAAACATTGGCATCACCCTCAAAACTGCAACCAATATCAAATAACAGCCACACATAGTAGCCAAGCAAAGTAGTGGTGATTGTGGTACATCGTCATGCCATCAGGAAAAGTATGAACCAAACAGATGAGTGGGAAAATATAACTGTGTGTCAAGGGGCAGCAGCAAAGTTTGTTTAGTTACATATTATTGTGAGGGGTCAGTATATCCCTAGAGGTTTTTCTCACTCACTCACTCTCCCCAGCCCCAGCAGTAGCAGCTGCTAGCTTGCTACTTCTATGTCTCTCCTTCACCGCCTTTCACCTCCCTCACTTGTGATTATCTGGACATGATATGTAACTACACAGGGCTGAATCACGTTTCCAGTAGTAATGCAGTGGAGGAGAAGCTTCTCTGTGCCTTGGATTTCTTTTACAGCTGCTGCTTGGTGCCATACAGGGAAATAGCAGAATAAGGAGAGTATCCACCATGGCAAACATGGCCATGCACACAAAGGGCCACATCATCTGAGCAAATAAATAAATAAATAACCAGCCCTCATAACCCCTAGTCACTGTGAGGTGGGAAACTAAGTGGCCAAAAAAATAATAAGGGATCTTCTCACACTGATTCATAGCAGATTAAAATTAGTGTGAATAAGTAAGGTTCACAATAAGAGTTACAGCAAATTGATGTGTGTGTCAACTTTTTGAAAAAACCACCCAAAAAACACTTGCAACACTGAACACATAATATTACCTACCATATATTTTCCCTCATTCTCTTTATTTCAGCACCATTAAATGCTGGCCATTTATTGAGACATTTGATACCTAGTGGAATTGTTACTTCATCTCCAATCTTTTATTTATCTGAATTGTTGAACTGTTTAAAATTGTTCTGTTTTAAATTTTTATGCTTTTTAAAGTATTTAAATTATTTTAGATTCTTTTAAAGACTTTTCATTGATTGTATGTTGCTCTGAGAGCTACTGATACAAAAAGTAAAAAATTACTGCTGGATCAGTGATGGTGCTCCCAATCCCAGCAGTGGCAATCTGGCAGTAATTTCTGACTTTTAAAGCCCTTCCTTCCCAAGGCTCTCAAAGGTTTCCCCAAAGCAAAAGGGAACCCTAGGGAGCTTTGGAACTTAAAATGAAGGAAGCATTTAATTAGTTTAAATTAAACTTTAGTGGCAGAAGCTGATGATGTCAGATCAGTGGTGGTGATTCTGATCCCAGTGGTGGCAGTGTGAGAGCCTTTAATTTTAAAGCCCCTGCACATCCTGAGGCTCGGATCCCAAAGGAACCTCGGAACATAAAATGGTGGTCATGGTGGGGAATAGAGAGCATTTCATTAACTTAAATTAAATTTTACCAGCAGAAGCTTCTGTCACCATTATGAAGACAGGATTTTGGCCATTGTATTATTGCTAATTTGGTAAATAGGAAAGCCAGTTAACATCCCATATGCCAGGGAGGAGTATATTTTAAAGGTCAGATGATACTTCCACACTATTAGAGAGCAGGCCGGGTAGGTGGGGCTCATTAGCTCTGGAAGGCAGCCCATCTAGGAGAAGGAAAACTCCGATTTTAAACCTCCACTGCCTTGTGGCTATATCCACTTATGGAAAAGGCTTCAGGAGATAACCTCGAGGCAAAATCCGGAGCCGGCAGTTCATGTCATTCTGGCAACTCCTGCAACATCACTGGAACCAGTTGTATTGGCTCTTGCCTTTCCATTGGACTATTTCAGTGATGTGGAGAGGGGGGATTTGCTGCTTGGGTAACAGCCTATCCTCCATATTATTTTACCCAGGCTTCGTACTCTGGAGAGGACACTCCAGCTTCGCATACAGCATTGAAACAACACGGGAAGTAGCAGTTACCGGTTATAAGTCTTTGCTCAATTGGCGTAGAGCATGACGCCAGGGGCTACTTCTGATGGTGGGAGAGGTCACTGCACCTCACTAGGTAGATACCACCCGCCTTAAGCTGGGCAGCCCCCAGCCAGTAAGGTGCTACCTCGCCACGGTCTGTTAACTTCATGGGGTGCGTGGGGTTTAGGGTGAAACCAGACAAGCATATCGATAACCGTGCACCATGCAACAATCGTAAGAAAACTTCTGCCCTAAAGCTGGGCATCTGGAATATACGGACAATGACCCCTGGCTTCTCTGACTACGGCTTTCCTGACGACCTGCAAGAAATAGACGATGTGCGCAAGACAGCTGTCATTTACATGGAACTGAGTAGACTGCAGATGGACATTGTTGCCCTGCAAGAGACAAGATTGCCAGACTCGGGATCTGCCAAAGAAAAAAACTTCTCACTCTTCTGGCAGGGAAAACCATCAAATGAGACCAGGGAATATGGTGTTGGCTTTGCAGTCAGAAATACTCTGCTGAGATGCATTGTTCCACCTACTGTGGAGAAAGAATCCTGTCTCTGCAGCTCCACTCATCAGCAGGACCAGTCACCCTCATTAGTGCATATGCACCAACACTGTCATCCACTACAGAAGTGAAAGACAAATTCTATGATGATCTGGCAGCTACTATCAAAAAAGTCCCTGAAAGAGAGGCACTGGTCATCCTTGGAGACTTTAATGCTAGAGTTGGTGCTGATCACAATTCTTGGCCCACCTGTCTAGGACGTTTTGGCATTGGAAAGATGAACGAAAATGGCCAACGCTTGCTGGAGCTTTGCTGTTATTATGGTCTTTGTGTCAGCAACACATTCTTTAATACGAAGCTTCAACACAGAGTTTCCTGGAGGCATCCAAGATCCAAACATTGGCATCAGCTCGATTTGATCCTCACTAGACGTTCTAGCCTTCCTAGTGTTACGATCACACGCAGTTACCAGAGTGCTGATTGCGATACTGATCACTCCCTGGTGTGTAGTAGAGTAAAACTGCGAACAAAGAGATTGTATCACACGAAAGATGAAGGAAGACCACGTATTGACATCAGCAAGACTTGCGATCAAAGAAAAGTGAAGGAAATTGTACAAGCCCTTGAGGAAATCCTTCCAGGTCCAGCTAATGTAAATGCACCCGAACGATGGGAACATTTCAAGAACGCTGTGTATAACACTGCCCTGTCCACCTTTGGCAAGAAGACCAAAAAGATGGCTGACTGGTTCAAAGCCCATTCGGAGGATTTGATACCAACCATTGAGGATAAGAGAAGAGCTCTAGCAGCATACAAAGCCTGTCCTAGCGAGTACAACTTGCAAGCGTACATTACTGAAACAGCGACATCTACGTATGTTGGCTTGGGCACATTGTGAGAATGGCTGATGGTCAGATTCCAAAGGATCTCCTGTATGGAGAATTAGTGCAGGGAAATCGCCCCAGAGGGAGACCACAGCTGCGATACAAGGACATCTGCAAGCGGGATCTGAAGGCCTTAGGAATGGACCTCAACAGATGGGAAACTCTGACATCTGGGCTTTCAGCCCAATTTGAAGAGACCCTTGTCCAGCAGGCCAAGGAAAAGAGGAAGTCACAAAAGCAGAAAAACCAAGGAGCTGGACAGGGGACAGATTGGATTTGTCTTCAGTGTGGAAGAGATTGTCACTCTCGAATTGGCCTTCTCAGCCACACTAGATGCTGTTCCAAGTCCTCCATACAGGGCACGATACCATAGTCTCTCGAGACTGAAGGATGCCTACAATCTATTGCTAAAAATATTGAATTTGTTTCTGGGTTTAAAAATCCTTCTTTTTAAAATTGCTACATGGAATATTTTAGTTCTGTTAGAAATGAATTGCTCTTCCCTTTCCAGTGGAACCAGATTTGAAAAGTTGATAGACTTAAGAGAATATAAGAAATAGAGGTTTTGCCACCATAGATTTGCTTAGCAACTTTAAAATATTACATTTGCAAACTTTGTAATGCTTCGTACCGTGTTTCCCCGAAAATAAGACAGGGTCTTATATTAATATTTTCTCCGAAAATGCATTAGGGCTTATTTTCAGGGGATGTTTTATTTTACAGTCATGTCATTTTCTGGTTGCTGCACAATACTGCACAGTGGTGGAAGGCGGGGTTTCACTTAACTGGGGCTTATTTTGGGTGTAGGGCTTATATTTCGAGCATCCTGAAAAATCATACTAGGGCTTATTTTCAGGAAAACAGGGTACTTCTTCATTAACAGCCAATAAAGATCTAGCACAGTACAGTTCAAGTTTATTGTATTAGCTAAAAGCCGTCACAACTGTTTAAAATACCAATATGGTTAATTAAAATCATGATAAAAACCACAGACATATAAAATAATAAGAGACCCCTCATATCTGAGAATCTCCCACACAATTGATCGCAATGGCTTTCAAAACATTAGCCTGAATGTTTCTGGCCGCTTTTGCGAATAGCGCTGTTCTATACGTAACATATGGGTCACAGTCCAAGAGTAACCTGACCACCTTTATCTGAAGGGTTTCCTCTTGTAGAGCAGCCAAAATGTTACCCAGGAGCTTTTCTCGAGGGTTCTGATATAGCTGACAATAGAGTAAATAATGGAGAACATCCTCTATCTCACCTGCTCCGCAGATGCACAGCCTTAGATGTTTAGGGACATTCATATACCTGCCATCTAAAACAGCGGTTGGCATGGTTTGGAAGCGGAGTTCTGTGAAGCAGTTCTCAAGGAGGCAAAAGTGAGTGCATCTAGGTATTGTGCCCTTGAGTGGTTTGTCTTCAACAAACGGTACCAATGGGAGAAACCTGAAGAGTGGATTAAGGCCAGGTCCTGGTCGTTATCCGTTTTATAGAGCCAATCTCTCAACATTCTTTTAACCTCAGAAAAAATGAAAATGTCTGTAGAAAGGGATTTAGATTTTAGTAGGTTTTGAGCTGAAGTTGCCCAGCCATCGCTCTTCCATTGCTCTATCATACAGCGTTTGGGTAGGCGGTGGCCGGGCATATCCATCACCCTCTTATAATACGAGAGTATAGCTAAAGTTGCCCTGGCTTTGATGGATACCATACCTGTCTCTGTTCTAAGGTAAGCTGCTGGGGTCCCCTGGGGTGCCACGAGGATGTGTCTCAGAAATTTATTCTGTCCTACTTCAAGATGATGTAGGTTGTTCTGATTCATACCCCAGATCTCAATTCCATAAAGCATTTGGGAGATGACCCTCCCTGAAAATACTTTTAAAGCTGGGGTTACTAGTTTGCCACCTTTAGAATGAAAGAATTTGACCAGAGCATGGCTAGATTTCTGAACCGGTATTTTCATGCTCTGTATCTGGGATTTCCAGCAGTTTTTCTCATCAAAATGCACTCCCAGGTATTTGAAGGTCTGGACTTGTTCTATTTTGTTTTCGCCTATAGTCCAGTTGAACTTGGGGGGATGCTTTCCAAAAATCATCACTTTAGATTTTGTGTAATTTATTTTTAGTTGCTCTAGGTGGCTAAACTCTTGGAGCTTATTTAAGCTTCGTTTCAATCCCTTTTTGTTCATTGATAATAGAACAATGTCATCAGCATATATGAGACATGCAATCTTATAGTTCCCAATTGAGGGGGGGAAATGGTCTGGATGGTTTAAGGCTGTTACAATATTATTAATATAAAAGTTAAAAAGTAAGGGTGCAAGTAAGCATCCTTGTTTTACCCCTTTGTTAGTGTGAATTTCCTTTGTCAGCCTTCCATCTGTGCTAATCTTTACCCTCAATGTTGTGTTGGAGTATAGTTCTTGTATCAGAGCTAGGAGTCTCTTATCAATGTTGGTCTCTGTGAGCTTATCCACAGGCGGTTTCTAGTGATTGTGTCAAATGCAGAGGAGAAGTCAATAAAAGCCGTGAACAGCCATTTGAATGGCCTGGAGGTGTATTTGCACACGAGATGATATAGCACGTAGATTTGATCTACTGTGCTATGCCCCTTCCTGAAACCTGCTTGTTCCTGATGAAGGATGTTATTTTCCTCCATCCATTTAGTCAGCTTCTGGGAGAGAAGGCGGGTATAAAGCTTGGAGCTAATATCCAGTAAGCTGATTGGGCGGTAATTCTGGGGGAGGGATTTGTCACCTTTTTTGTAGATTGGGAAAATTATGCTCTGCCTCCACCCATCAGGAAAGATTCCTGTCGCATTAATGTGGGAGAAGAGCTGTGCCAGGACTGGGGCCCACCATTCTGGGTTGTTCTGATACACCTCTGGTGGGATCATGTCTTCACCGGGTGCTTTATCAGTTGCTAGGGCATCAATAAGTTTGTACACTTCCCGTTCTGAAACTGGGGGCCATTCGGGTGTAGAGTTTAGTAGAGTCTGGAGGGTTCTCACTTTTTGTGGCCCAGTGTTTGCATCACTATTGAAAATAGTTTGAAATAGTGATGCAGGCATTTGGTGCAGGATTGGGACCTATATCCATAGCTGAGACCATACTCCAGAATTTTTGCTTTCTTTTCCAGCACAGCCTGCCCTAGTTCTTCCCACTGGGCTGACATGAATGCCCATTTCTTTTGTTTTAAAAGTTCCTTATATTTTGAGCGGTAATGAGCCAGCGCCTCCAGATTCGATTTTGAGTGCATCTTCCTCGTCTTCCTTGTTAACTGAGCTAGATGCTTTTTGGTTAGTCTACATTCTTGGTCGTACCTGTGACAAACCCAGACCTACTGGGATATGTCACACAGTTACACTAAGCTGCCACCAACCATTCCCTATAAGAAGTCACACAGACCAGGGATGGATTTTTAAACAATAAAAGGAATAAGGTTTATTTAAAATACACACAGGGAAAAATAAACAATCAGGTGAATAGGATAAAGTAACGTGGCTTATTCTCACTCACACAAGCATACAGTTTGGTTCACCCAGAACCTTTAACTTAAAGCACAGACCCTGAACCTATCAGTTCTGGCTAACCCACAGACACCTGAACCTATCAGGTTGGTACTCTGACACACAGAAGTACCCTGTCTGACACACAGACTCCCACAACAGCTTCTTCTTCCCAGCTGCTGCTTCGTCACAACCCAGTGTCTCTCAGCATCTCCTAGTGTCTGAACTTCACCACACAGGCTTCACATATTTATACAGTACAGCCCCTCCTCCTGATGTCCCGCCTTCCACTCCCCATAGGATGGAACTTTCCCTCCAAACCCATGACAGACAGGTAACATCAGTGCTGTATGTAACACCTCCCCTCTTTATAAGTTGTTTTGTAGGGGGAAAGCTAAGGTGCTTTTCACCAAAAAACAACCTGTATAAAGTACACAACAACAGTTATACATACCATATTATACTTACTCATACTTACACTCTAAGTTAAACCATAGCAATTATGCATTTAAACATTTACCATTAACAATACATCAATTTACCTTTATTCATACAAACCAAATTCAAAACCAGGTACATTTTACTTTTTGTCATCACTATATACACATAGTCCATGTTTCTTTCGCCGTCTTCATTCTTCAGGTCTTCTTGATAAGGCGTCAGCAACACAGTTCACTGACCCTCTGACCACCTTCACTTCAAAGTCATAGTCCTGTAGGTTTAAAGCCCACCTCATAAGTTTGCTATTGTGGGTTTTCATTGTCTTTAACCATTGCAATGGTGAATGGTCAGTACACAGAATAAAATGTCTTCCCCAGATGTAAGGCTTGGCCTTCTGGATCGCGTAGACTATGGCCAAACACTCCTTCTCCACGGTTGCCAAATGTCTCTCACCTTTTTGAAGTTTCCTACTCAGGTAGGACACTGGATGCTGGTCACCATTCTCATCCTCCTGGCACAGAACTGCTCCTACCCCGCTGTTAGACGCATCGGTGTAGATGATGAACTCCCGGTCGAAGTCTGGAGCACGCAGGACAGGATAGTTGATTAACGCCTCCTTCAACCTCTGGAACGCCGCCTCACAGTCGCTGGTCCACGGGATGCGGTCATCAGCCGTCTTCCTCGTCAGATCGGTCAGCGGAGCCGCAATCTCGCTAAACCTCGGGATGAACTTTCTGTAGTAGCCCACCAACCCAAGAAATGATTTGACTTTTTTCTTGGTGTTGGGTCTGGGCCAATCACGAACAGCTTCTATTTTGGCCTCCAGGGGTTTTATCATTCCTCCCCCTACCATGTGACCCAAGTATTTTATTTCTGGGCTACCCAGCTGACACTTGCTGGCCTTTACTGTTAGCCCTGCTGCACTTAACCTCTGCAGCACTAACTCCAGGTGTATCAGGTGATCTTCCCAGGTATTACTGAAGATCCCTATGTCGTCAATGTAGGCCACTGTAAAGTCACTGAGCCCTGCCAAGGTCTGGTCCATCAGCCTTTGGAATGTGGCTGGTGCATTTCTGAGACCAAAGCTCAGGACTCGAAACTCATAGAGACCAAAAGGGCTGCAAAAGGCAGTCTTTTCTTGATCCCTGGGATCAATTCTTAATTGCCAATATCCCTTTACCAGGTCCAATGATGAGATGAACCGACAACCCCCTATGGTTTCAATCAGGTTGTCTAGCCTGGGCATTGGGTAGGCATCAGGAGTGGTTACACGGTTTAATTTCCTGTAATCAACACAAAACCTAATGCTCCCATCAGGCTTGTCCACAAGGACTATCGGAGAGGACCAAGGACTAGAAGAGGGGACGATTATGTTCTCCCTAAGCATCTCGTCCAGCTCCTTCCGCACCTTGTCCCTATAGGGTCCCGTTACTCGGTATGGGGATACTGCCTGCGGGGGTGCATCCCCTGTGTGGATCCGATGCATCACTCCCTTCACTATCCCCGGCTTGTTGGAAAACACCTGTTGATATTTACTAAGCAGCATTTTTAGTTCTTGCTGCTGGTCTTGGGTGAGTGCAGGACTGATCTTTACCTCCTCTGGGTTGTATTTTACTTCCCCTCTACCCTCCCAGAAGGGTAATTCAGCTTCCTCACTCTCAGCTGCTTTTATAGCAAATAGAACCCTCTGTTCCCCTCTGTAGTAGGGTTTTAGGGCATTCACATGAACCACCCTCCTTGCTTGGTTCTCCTCCTGCTCTATTAGGTAGTTCAGGTCTGACATCTTGGAAATGACCCTATATGGTCCTGCCCATTTGAGCTGCAGTTTATTCTCTCGGCAGGGTCTAAGCCAAAGCACTTCCTCCCCTGGGTCAAAGTGCCTCTCTCTAGCTTTGTGGTCATACCATGTTTTCTGTCTGACCTTCTGAGCTTGCAGGTTTTCTGCTGCCAGCTCTAGATTTCTCCTTAGGTCATTCATCAAGGTGTCTATGTAAGTCACAACGTCTTGTGGGTCATCCTGGGTGATCTGCTCCCAATCTTGCTTGATCAAATCAAGGGGCCCTTTCACCCCTAAGTGTGCAGCAGACATGTCAGAGTGACCCCTTTGTAAGATCATGGGGCGATACTTTCCAGGTACCACCAGCTGACTTCTGATCCCATCTCCCCCTTTTGAGATATTTCTCAGGGTCTCTCTATCTAAAATCCCCTTTTCCTCCAGAAATCTCACTGGGGTTTCAGGTGTTAGCTGGGCGTCAGTCACCTGTTCAAAACACTTTTGGAGAGTGGCGTCTGCCTTTTGCTCCTGTCCAAATCTGCTGTCTGTGGTTAAGGTTTCCACCACAGCTTCTGAACTCCCCTCTGCTTCCGTCTCTGGCTCATCATTACCCCCCTGAACTGTCCCCGTGGTGGCTTGTGAACGTGTAATCACTAGCACCCTCTTCACATGTTCAGCCAGGTCATTTCCCACGAGCACGGCTGCTGGCAGAGTCGATGAAATCGCTAGCCGCCAAACTCCCCTCCAGCCTTGAAAGTTGACAGGTACCTCCGCGACTGGGAGTGAGATTATCTGCCCCTCAATCCCTGCCACCTTCATGCTCTCATTTGGGATTACATATTCCCTAGGAATAATATCTGGATGGCACAGGGTCACCTGGGAACAAGTGTCCCGCAGCCCCCTATACTGACGGTCAAGTATTCCTACGTCCACCCCGGCTGTCTCAAACAACTGAGAATCTGTTTTTATCAGCAAGCAGCGCTTTACCTCTATAAGAGGACCATTTTCCTCAGCCTGATCAGCAGAGGTAGCTGTCCCAGACTGAGTAGCCATGGCAACAGGTTCCCTCAGTGACACTGAGCCTTGCTCTTTCTGGACACAGAACACAGCTTTTGGCTTGGTCCCACTAGAATTCTGAGGCACCATTCCTTTTAGCTGCTTTAATTTCTCACACTCTGAGATTAGATGACCCTTTCCCTGACAGAAATAGCATTTTCTGGTGTATTTTGATTCTCTCTCATCTTGTTTTGGTTTTCCCTCCAAAATCTGAGGTCTTAGTTTCATGTCTGAGGGCTTCCCTTCACCATGGGCCCCTCCCCCTTGCTGGCTTTTCCCTGGTCCCTGAGAGTACTTGCTGTAGGTTTCTTTGGGTTTACCTACAGATTTCCCCTCACCCAAGGGCTTTCTTATTTGAGAAATAAAATCTGCGATCTCTGCGGCTGCTGCCACAGATTTCGGTTTCCTTTCCCTCACCTGGAATTTCAATTCCCCATGCAGGACTGAATAGAACTGTTCCAGTGCTATCAAGTCTTTAAGCTGCTCATAGGTCTCTGTTTCCTCCTGCGATAGCCATTTCTCAAGCAGCCTCACCAATTGGGCCCCCACTTGGGTAAAAGTCTGTTCTGGTTTTTTGGTGAGGGACCTGAATCTTTGTCTCAGCTGCTCTGCATTTATCCCATGTCTGGCAAACACCAGTTTTTTAAACTCTGCAAAATCTTTCATCAGTTCCTCAGGCATCTCGGCATAAACCTCAGCCAGGCTACCACTGATTAAAGACCGCATGATGGTCATCTTCTCAGTTTCCCTCACTGAGAAGTCCACAAACGCTCTTTCCACTAAGGAAAAGAACACCTCAGGACAATCTCCCTTGTGGTACACAGGGAATTTCTTCAGGTCAGCCTTAGACAATTGGCCTCCCTCAGAATCCCTATTATTATTATTGTTCTGGTTCATCAGTTCCAGTTTTCTTAATTCAAACGCCATTTTCTCTCTCTCCAATGCCAATTCAAATTGTCTCTGTTTCTCCCTTTCCTCCCTTTCAATTTGCCTTTCCCTTTCCTCCCTTCTTTCTCTCTCTAATCTTTCCTCCACTTCAAATTGCCTCATCCTCAGTTCATGCTGTTGGGCTATGAGCAATTTTCTAAGTTCTGGGTTCTGCTCTACTGTGCTGTCACCCTGCACTGAGCCAAATTCATCCTCAGAACCTTGGTCAATCTGGGGGTCTTTCACTTCACTCATGTCTGCTATCTGGCTTCGAGTCAAGGGCATAATCCCCCTCAGAACAGGCTGCTTTAAAAAGTCAAGCCTCAAAATAAAACGACCACTTTTTTCCTTCTTGCCTCAGAACCAGCTTTCCTATAGAGATTGCTGCTGTTCTTCAGCACTAAACTTGCAACAGTATCGAGTCAGAGCCTACCCCCCTCTGCTGGGCCTCTCAGCTGGCAAGCTAGATCACTGTTACTATGCAGTTTTGCCTCAGCTTTTTCCCGCCAAAACTAGGCTGCCTCAGAGCACCTTAATCTAAGTCTCCCCAGTTGGCACGTTCTTCTACTAGCGCACCTCCCCGTGAGGTACACCTAGAAGATTACCTACGCGCCTCAGACTGTCCCTGACTAGACCCCCCTTGCTCTGGGCACACTTGCCAAGGCTTTGCTGGACCGCTGGACAACTGGACCAGTCGTATCCCACCCGCTGGACACCAATCAATGTGACAATCCCAGACCTACTGGGATATGTCACACAGTTACACTAAGCTGCCACCAACCATTCCCTATAAGAAGTCACACAGACCAGGGATGGATTTTTAAACAATAAAAGGAATAAGGTTTATTTAAAATACACACAGGGAAAAATAAACAATCAGGTGAATAGGATAAAGTAACGTGGCTTATTCTCACTCACACAAGCATACAGTTTGGTTCACCCAGAACCTTTAACTTAAAGCACAGACCCTGAACCTATCAGTTCTGGCTAACCCACAGACACCTGAACCTATCAGGTTGGTACTCTGACACACAGAAGTACCCTGTCTGACACACAGACTCCCACAACAGCTTCTTCTTCCCAGCTGCTGCTTCATCACAACCCAGTGTCTCTCAGCATCTCCTAGTGTCTGAACTTCACCACACAGGCTTCACATATTTATACAGTACAGCCCCTCCTCCTGATGTCCCGCCTTCCACTCCCCATAGGATGGAACTTTCCCTCCAAACCCATGACAGACAGGTAACATCAGTGCTGTATGTAACAGTACCATCCCCGTCTATGTGAGGCTAGGGAAGACTCCTGTGGCTTTTTAGTTACTAGATGTCTTAAGTTAAAATTGATATAGTTCATGCCTTCTATTGGATCCCTATGTCCGATTACAATATCCCTATGTGCACTTAACAGATGTTGGTTGTTTAGCTGTTCCCGAATTGTTTCGTCGACAAGGGGGGACCATTTTAAGCGTTTCCCTACAATCATAGTTCCCTCTGCCCAATCAGCCGGTGGGGGGCAACTGTGGAGTTGTCAGGGGGATGGAGAGACATATGGATAGGTGGTCACTATCAGGTCGGTCTAATATATTATATATTGTCTCCTGGGACACCAACCTAGGGGAGCAAAATATATAATCGACGACACTCCCTGCCCAACTATTAAGGAAGGTGAAATGTCCTTTTGAGTCATCCTGAGAGCTGCCGTAAAGACAAATTAGTTCTAGGGCAGACATTGTCTCGGCTAGCTTCCTACCTTGTTTGTTGAGGACTTTATCCAAAGAGTGTCGGTCAGATAGGAAGGGTTCATTAAACTCTAGGTCTGAATCAACTGCTGTCTCAGTTGATCCAGGGCCAACTCTGGCATTAAAGTCGCCACACAAAATGACAGCTGCTCTCGGGTGCAAAAACTCACAGCGATTGATGGCTTCTTCCAGTTCATACCAGAAAGAGGTGAGATATTCTGTTTTACTGGGTGGACAGTAGGCATTGATGCATATTAGTGCCTCCAACCCATTTCCCCATGTTCCTCTTACCAATGCTGACAGAATAAAATTACTTTCCGATCGGTAAATGACTTCCACCTCCACGTCCAATTTGACAGAGACCAAAATAGCTAAGCCTCCTCTAGCTCTCCCTTTCCTGGATGGTTTAAGAGCGGAAAGCAAAAATGGGGTATACCCATGTAACATCAGGGGAGAGGAGTCAGTTGGCCAGGTTTCCTGCAAACAGAGGATGTGAAACATTGAAAGAAATTTCCCGAACTCCTGGTCCACCAACTTATTTTGCCACCCGGCGATGTTCCATGATAAAACTGAAAGTGGGCACTGGGAGTTGGAGCTGTTCTGTGGTTCAGGGCAGTTCTGTCATAAAAGGGTTGGCGCATCGGCGGTGGGTGTCGGCTCTGAATGTACTTCCGCCTGAATTGTAATGTTGGGCCGGCGAGTTTCAAGGAGAGTCACGAACTCCTGCCTTACAGCCTCTATCTTTTTTAGTGTCAGTACCTGCTTTTCCCATGGGAGAGAGGTGAAGCTGTCCAGGGCCTCTTTTAATAAGGCTTCATCTTCAATATCAAGCTGTAGCTGCAGATCCCTTGGAGATTGATCGATAATAGGGCTAGATCTTGTGGGTGCAGGAACAAGAGGGGTTGTTGCCACCTTAGGTTTCATGGGTGATTTCAGTGTATGCCTAGTGGTTGAGTTATCCTTGGAGTCTTCTGGGTCTAGAAGAATCAGGTCCATTGGATGGCAGTCCATCAACTGTGTAGAGGTATTTGCCAGCTTCTGTTGGCCCATCTTCCTAGAAGCTTGGGAATGGGTTTCATGGTTGGGTGGGTTGAGAATGAGTGGCATCACAGTGTGGTCTCTCAAGAATTCAGCTGAAGTTTGTAGAGAGGCCAAGCTGATTTTGGTTTCCTCCCAATTAGTATTGAATTCGGTGAGAGTAGCTAAGACTTCCTTATTGGAGGGTGGGGCTTCAGAATGAGTGAGGGCAGTCTCCTGAAAGGTCCTTTTCTTAGGTTTAGGTGCTTGATTCCTTGGTTGCAGAGTTGACAGAGATGCTGGGGACATTAATTTACTTTTCGGGACTTCTGCCTTGGTTTCCCGGCTGTTAGTGCTAGGCTCTCTTTGTGTTGAGTCTCTCTGAAGCAAGGGTGTAAGAGATGTATTTGAGAAGCTTCTAATAGGTGTAATCTGAAATTTAGCTAGAAAAGTTTTCATTTTGAATAGCATGAGTGGGATCACTGCATGTTCAAAGGAGAGTTGTACCCTCTTTTGACCCCTGGAGTGAGGAAGCCATTTAATAGTTTTTAGGTCTATTTTATATGCATCTGTCATTAGCAGTTGACTTAGGGAAGTTAGAACTGTCTCATGTGAGTCCCATCTCCTCCTGTTGATTGATATAGGTGCAATTTGCAGCAAGATCTGAGTAGGCTCAAAGATATTCATACTCCTTGGAGCCTCCCTCATGTGCTGAGCAGTTTGGAGTTGAAGGTTTTTTTGCGGCTCAGTACGGTTGTTTTTCCCCATCTGGTTGCCTTGCATGTTCCTCTTTAATTGAGGGTTTCTTAGTGCCTGGGTCAGTGATTCCGTGAGTTTCCCCAAAGCAAATTCAACTGCATTCATTTTGTGACACACCCTTTGTAGATTATTAAATATTGCGTCGACGGTTTGAGCTGTGAGCAAGCAATGTTCTGCTAGATGGGTGGGCAAGTGTTCGATAGCAGCATCTGAAACAGCCTTAATAGGGGTGTGCAGGGGGGATTCAACATCTTGCCCCTCGATGGCTAAAAGTGTTTCATCCTCCAGTGTTGCAAATTGATTGCTTAGGGCTATGGTGGGTCCAGCAACTAAGTTACTCACTGAGTAGTTGGTTGTTAGAAGCTTATCTGTTTTCAGTTGCTTCGCTGCTTTGGCTGGATGGTAACTTGGGCTTGATCTATGACGCTTGTTTCCCATTCTCCCTAATTACCCTGTGTTTTAGTTCGGTAGGAATTTGGGAATTTGCTGATTGCAGATACAAGGCAAATTACTCCTCTCACTGACGACAATCTCCAGTTAAAATATAAAATATTTAAAACAGGATTTAAAAATATATTAAAATTTTAAATATATTTAAAATATATATATTTTTAAAAGATAAGATAAAACTTCAGCATTCAGAAAAAGGCTTATTTTGACGGCGAGCAACTTGACGAAAGTGGTTTGTTGATGGAGTAAGCAGATAAAATCACAGTAAAACAATGATAAGCAGATGACAGCAGCTGACTCTTGAATAATAAAAGCTGCAAGCAATTAAAAAAGCTTATTTCTAAAAGCTTAATAAATAAAAGTAGATAAAAAAAATCAAAAACACAAGTAAAAACATAGAGGGAGTGGAGCTTGGGGCATGCCTGCTCTTTATCCACCCCTTTCGTTCTTGGTGGTCAGTTGAAGTCTTAGTGGTTGGCTGGTCAGTTTTATTTAGTGTATTAGTGGTTTGCAGTTGGCCTCTGGTTAATTCTTTAAAATATATTGTTCAACAGAGTTTAAAAACTGGTAATGCACAGGTGGTTCCTTGATAGCCTCACATCAGGGTTTCTTGCAGGAATATTTAAAAACAAGGAAAGAAGATAAACATTAACATTCCAGCAGCCGGCACCTTGACTTCTTGGCTCCTTGTCTGATGTTATGCGAGGGGGAGTATATTGGTTATAAAGTGCTGCTCAGCTCTTAGACAGAAGGTGTCTGCAGCACAAACTCCTCTTCTCTTCTCTGAGCTTATTATCAGCAAAGAGGCTCTCTCATAAGTAAAAATTCACAAAGGATTTACCTTGCATCACCAGCTATTGCTCAAAATTTCTCGGAGCTCTGTCTCAACACCGCCAAATGCTGACATCACCCAACTGGAAGTCCTAAAGATCTAGTAGAAGTAATCCGTCTCTAAATGTTCTCTTGTAGGCATGGTGGAGATAATATATGTCAGCAAACACGGGTTCGAAAACACACGTGTAAGCCTGGACAGAGAGCAATCAGGAGTTTGCACACGCTAAAATGGGCTGAGTGAGTCCAAACTCAGCTAGCCATGCTACAACACTCCATCTTACAGGTCTGCCCACATAAAATGCCCTTGTGCCCTTTCTCTGTTACTGAAATAAAACCATGTGGGCTTTGTAGTCCTGAGACTTATCTTGCACCACAGGCAGGACTCTAAGTAAGCTAGGCTGAGGCAGCACTCTCAGATGACCCTATGACAAGTGTACTGTTCAGAAAACCAATTGAGTTTTATAATCTTTAATTTATTAAAGAATAAGCATGTTACTAGGTATCAAAGCCAAATTAAACCAAAGCAAATAAACTAGCATTGTGCTGGTTAGTTACAAAGATGTAGTGAGGCAAAGAAAACATGAAAAATAGAAAAGTGTTCAAAAACCTTACAAGAACACAAAAAGCCATTAAAAAGAATAAAAACAGTTCCAGTCCAGTAATTCATTAGTAAAAACAAAATAATCCAAGCAGGTTATAAAAAGGCTATAGTCCTCAGTGATACTGTAGAACAAAAATCCTGTACTAAAAAGAAAAATCCAGTAAAAGTCCCATTATCCTTAGAAAAGTCCAAGAGTATAGTCCATATGAAGCATTTCAAGAAAGAAGTCCATAAAGGATATTCCATAGGTAACAGTCCATAGGAAATAGTCCATGCATAGTCCTTAGGAAAAAGCCCATAAGTCCAAGGGTAATCCAGTATAGTAAAGGTTAGTCCCATGTGTCACGAATGAATGAAGAGTCGGTCTTGAAAGACAATGTCCATAGGCAAAAAGTTCCTTTTTCAAGAGTACCTTTTCCTTGAAAAAGTTCCTTTTTCAAGAGTACCAGTTACTCTTGAAGACAGCAAACACGGGTTCGAAAACACACGTGTAAGCCTGGACAGAGAGCAATCAGGAGTTTGCACACGCTAAAATGGGCTGAGTGAGTCCAAACTCAGCTAGCCATGCTACAACACTCCCTCTTACAAGTCTGCCCACATAAGATGCCCTTGTGCCCTTTCTCTATTGCTGAAATAAAACCATGTGGGCTTTGTAGTCCTGAGACTTATCTTGCACCACAGGCAGGACTCTAAGTATGCTAGGCCGAGGTAGCCCTCTCAGATGACCCTATGACAAGTGTACTGTTCAGGAAACCAATTGAGTTTTATAATCTTTAATTTATTAAAGCACCTGGAGCCTCTTCAGCACAACACGGGCAAGCAGCTTCCCTACAACGCTAAGAAGAGAGATACCACGGTAGTTATTGCAGTCACCCCTGTCACCTTTGTTCTTGTACAACGTGACAATGTTTGCATCCTTCATGTCCTGTGGTACTCCACCTTCCCTCCAGCAGAGACAAAGGATTTCATACAGTTCGGTGATGATGATCTCCTTACCGCACTTCAGCACTTCAACAGGGATGTTGTCCCTTCCAGGTGCCTTGCCAGAGGTGAGGGAATCCAAGGCCGCATTTATTTCTGCTAGGGTTGGTTCGCTGTCCAGCTCTTCCAAGACAGGCAGGCACTCAATGTTATTTAATGCTTCTTCGGTTACTACATTCTTTCTGGAATATAGCTCGGAGTAGTGCTGCACCCAGCGTTCCATCTGCTGTGCTCGGTCCTGGATGATCACACCTGTAGTAGACTTCAAGGGAGCAGATTTCTTCTGTAATGGACCTAAGGCCTGCTTGATGCCATCATACATTCCTTTGATGTTACCTGTGTCCGCTGCTATCTGTATCTGAGAGCAAAGCTGAAGCCAATAGTCATTGGAGCATCTCCTGGCAGCTTGTTGGACTTGGCTACGAGCGGCTCGAAGAGCTTGCAGGTTGTACTCGCTAGGACAGGCTTTGTATGCTGCTAGAGCTCTTCTCTTATCCTCAATGGCTGGCATTAACTCCTCTGAATGGGCTTCGAACCAGTCAGCCATCTTTCTGGTCTTCTTGCCGAAGGTGGACAAGGCGGTGTTGTAGACAGTGTTCTTGAAGTGTTCCCATCGTTCAGGTGCATTTACATTAGCTGGACCTGGAAGGGTTTCCTCGAGTGCTTGGGCAAATTCCTTCACTTTTCTTTGATCGTGAGTCTTGTTGATGTCAATACGTGGTCTTCCTTCTTTTTTCATGTGATACAATTTCTTTGTTCGCAGTTTTACTCTACTACACACCAGGGAGTGATCAGTATTGCAATGAGCACTCTGGTAGCTGCGTGTGATCGTAACACTAGGAAGGCTAGAACGTCTAGTGAGGATCAAATCGAGCTGATGCCAATGCTTGGATCTTGGATGTCTCCAGGAAACTCTGTGTTGCAGCTTCGTATTAAAGAATGTGTTGCTGACACAGAGACCATAGTAACAGCAAAACTCCAGTAAGCGTTGGCCATTTTCGTTCATCTTTCCAATGCCAAAACGGCCTAGACAAGTGGGCCAAGAATTGTGATCAGCACCAACTCTAGCATTAAAGTCTCCAAGAATGAACAGTGACTCTCTTTCAGGGACTTTTTTGATAGTAGCTGCCAGATCGTCGTAGAATTTGTCTTTCACTTCTGTAGTGGATGACAGTGTTGGTGCATATGCACTAATGAGGGTGACTGGTCCTGCTGATGAGTGGAGCTGCAGAGACAGGATTCTTTCACTCCCCACAGTGGGTGGAACAATGCATCTCAGGAGAGTGTTTCTGACTGCAAAGCCAACACCATATTCCCTGGTCTCATTCGATGGTTTTCCCTGCCAGAAGAATGAGAAGTTTTTTTCTTTGACAGATCCCGAGTCTGGCAGTCTTGTCTCTTGCAGGGCAACAATGTCCATCTGCAGTCTACTCAGTTCCATGTCAATGACAGCTGTCTTGCGCACATCGTCTATTTCTTGCAGGTCGTTAGGAAAGCCAGGGGTCATTGTCCATACATTCCAGGTGCCCAGCTTTAGGGCAGAAGTTTTCTTATGATTGTTGCATGGTGCACGGTTGTCAATCTGCTTGTCGGGTTTCACCCTAAACCCCACGCACCCCGTGAGGTTAACAGACCATGGCGAGGTAGCACCTTACTGGCTGGGGGCTGCCCAGCTTAAGGCGGGTGGTATCTACCTAGTGAGGTGCAATGACTTCTCCCACCATCAGAAGTAGCCCCTGGTGTCCTGCTCTACGCCAATTGAGCAGAGACTTATAACTGGTAACTGCTACTCCCCGTGTTGTTTCGACGCTGCATGCGAAGCTGGAGTGTCCTCTCCAGAGCACGAAGCCTGGGTAAAATAGTATGGAGGATAGGCTGTTACCCAAGCAGCAAATCCCCCCTCTCCACATCGCTGAAATGGTCCAGTGGAAAGGCAAGAGCCAATACAACTGGTTCCAGCAACGTCACAGGAGTTGGCAGAATGAAAGAAAATGCCTCCGGGACTCCGGCTCCGGATTTTGCCTCGAGGTTATCTCCTGAAGCCCTTTCCATAAGTGGATATAGCCACAAGGCAGTGGAGGTTTAAATTTGGAGTTTTCCTTCTCCTAGATGGGCTGCCTTCCAGGGCTGACGAGTCCCACCTACCCGGCCTGCTTTCTTTTACCAAATTAAGTAAGAGATAGGATTAGGGAATTTCATGTGACACACTCTCCTGCTCATTCTCTTTTTAAAGCTGAAATTCTGCCCTCCTTCAGGACATCCATATTCAGCATATTGGGGTTGGAGATAGAGTTAGAGTATTTCAGTAAAATCAGGATTCAAACTACCAGGCCCTCCCACTAGGCCATGTGATGAGCCAGAACAAAGAGACAGGAAAAAACAGACTTCTCCACAAAAAGCCTACCTTTCTCTTCCTTCCCAGCCAAAACCCTTAAGGAAAATGAACACAGGCTCCAGTAAAATCAGGATTCAAACTACCAGGCCCTCCCACTAGGCCATGTAATGAGCCAGAACAAAGAGACAGGAAAAAACAGACTTCTCCACAAAAAGCCTACCTTTCTCTTCCTTCCCAGCCAAAACCCTTAAGGAAAATGAACACAGGCTCCAGTAAAATCAGGATTCAAACTACCAGGCCCTCCCACTAGGCCATGTGATGAGCCAGAACAAAGAGACAGGAAAAAAAACAGACTTCTCCACAAAATGCCTACCTTTCTCTTCCTTCCCAGCCAAAACCCTTAAGGAAAATGAACACAGGCTCCAGTAAAATCAGGATTCAAACTACCAGGCCCTCCCACTAGGCCATGTAATGAGCCAGAACAAAGAGACAGGAAAAAACAGACTTCTCCACAAAAAGCCTACCTTTCTCTTCCTTCCCAGCCAAAACCCTTAAGGAAAATGAACACAGGCTCCAGTAAAATCAGGATTCAAACTACCAGGCCCTCCCACTAGGCCATGTGATGAGCCAGAACAAAGAGACAGGAAAAAAACAGACTTCTCCACAAAATGCCTACCTTTCTCTTCCTTCCCAGCCAAAACCCTTAAGGAAAATGAACACAGGCTCCAGTAAAATCAGGATTCAAACTACCAGGCCCTCCCACTAGGCCATGTGATGAGCCAGAACAAAGAGACAGGAAAAAAACAGACTTCTCCACAAAATGCCTACCTTTCTCTTCCTTCCCAGCCAAAACCCTTAAGGAAAATGAACACAGGCTCCAGTAAAATCAGGATTCAAATCAGGTGCTTGCAGACAGAGTCTATCCGGAATCACAGTGTGGATTTCGAGCAAATAGATCCACCACTGACATGGTATTCTCCCTCCGACAGTTGCAGGAGAAATGCAGGGAACAACAACAGCCACTCTTAGTGGCCTTCATAGACCTTAACAAAAGCATTTGACTTGGTTAGCAGGGATGGCCTTTTCAAAATACTTCCCAAGATTGGATGTCCACCTCGTCTCCTTAACATCATCAGGTCCTTCCACGATGGAATGAAAGGCACTGTAGTTTTTGACGGCTCAACATCAGAACCCTTTGACATCCGAAGTGGAGTGAAACAGGGCTGTGTCCTCGCACCAACACTTTTTGGGATCTTTTTTGCTGTCATGCTGAAGCATGCCTTTGGAACTGCAACAGAAGGTGTCTATCTCCGGACTAGATCAGATGGAACGCTCTTTAATCTCTCTAGCTTGAGAGCGAAGACCAAAGTCCAACTGAAATGCATGCGGGACTTCCTCTTTGCAGACGATGCAGCCATTGTTGCCCACTCTGCTGAAGACCTCCAACAACTCATGAATCGTTTCAGCAAGGCCTGCCAAGACTTTGGACTAACAATCAGCCTGAAGAAAACACAAGTCATGGGCCAGGGTGTGGACTCACCTCCCTCTATTACCATCTCCACACAAGAATTGGAGGTTGTTCATGACTTTGTGTACCTTGGCTCAACCATCTCTGACACCCTCTCTCTAGATGTCGAGCTGGATAAACGCATTGGGAAAGCAGCCACCATGTTCTCTAGACTCACAAAGAGAGTATGGCTCAATAAGAAACTGACAACACATACCAAGATCCAGGTCTATAGAGCCTGTGTCCTGAGCACACTCCTGTACTGCAGCGAGTCCTGGACCCTTTGTGCCCGGCAGGAGAGGAAGCTGAACACCTTCCATATGCGTTGCCTACGACGGATTTTTGGTATCACCTGGCAGGACAGAGTTCCAAATAGAGTAGTCCTAGAACGAGCTGGAATTTTCAGCATGCATACATTACTGAAACAGCGACATCTACGCTGGCTTGGGCACGTTGTGAGAATGGCTGATGGTCGGATTCCAAAGGATCTCCTATATGGAGAATTAGTGCAGGGAAATCGCCCCAGAGGGAGACCACAGCTGCGATACAAGGATATCTGCAAGCGGGATCTGAAGGCCTTAGGAATAGACCTCAACAGATGGGAAACTCTGACATCTGATCGTTCAGCCTGGAGGCAGGCAGTACATCACGGCCTCTCCCAATTTGAAGAGACCCTTGTCCAGCAGGCTGAGGCAAAGAGGAAGTCACAAAGGAAGCAAAACCAGGGAGCTGGACAGGGGACAGATTGGATTTGTCTCCAGTGTGGAAGGGATTGTCACTCTCGAATTGGCCTCCTCAGCCACACTAGACGCTGTTCCAAGTCCTCCATACAGAGCATGATACCATAGTCTTTCGAGACTGAAGGATGCCTACTGTGAATTTATTAAAGAATAAGCATGTTACTAGGTAGCAAAGCCAAATTAAACCAAAGCAAATAAACTAGCATTGTGCTGGATAGTTACAAAGATGTAGTGAGGCAAAGAAAACATGAAAAATAGAAAAGTGTTCAAAAACCTTACAAGAACACAAAAAGCCATTAAAAAGAATAAAAACAGTTCTAGTCCAGTAATTCATTAGTAAAAACAAAATAATCCAAGTAGGTTATAAAAAGGCTATAGTCCTCAGTGATCCTGTAGAACAAGAATCCTGTACTAAAAAGAAAAATCCAGTAAAAGTCCCATTATCCTTAGAAAAGAAAAATCCAGTAAATGTACCATAGTCCTTACAAGATTACAAGAGCATAGTCCATATGGAGTATCCCAAGAAAAGAAGTCCATAAAGGATATTCCGTAGGTAACAGTCCATAGGAAATAGTCCATGCATAGTCCTTAGGAAAAAGCCCATAAGTCCAAGGGTAATCCAGTATAGTAAAGGTTAGTCCCATGTGTCACGAATGAATGAAGAGTCGGTCTTGAATGACAATGTCCATAGGCAAAAAGTTCCTTTTTCAAGAGTAACTGGCAAGGGCTTATCGCACCTTCCCACAATGTCATCCAATCAGAGTTCGTTACTAGGCAAACAGTCCTGTTGCACCACATGACTTCTTTCCCATACACACCAGATGTTATTTGGGTTACTGTATTTTATCAAAGAGTCACAACAATTCCCATCTAATCACACCGAGTCCTTTTCTCAGGCTATCAGAATAACATTCTCTCCGCTCGCCAAGAAAACAACCTGTCAGCATAGCAAAGATACTTTATACAAAGAAACAAGATGGAACCTCTCTTGCTCATTTCTTAATTACAAAACCCATATTCCTTAAAAGATTTTAACTCAAAAATCCATCTCATCACAAGCCCCTGGAAGATTAACAAAATTTCTGAACAATTTGAGTTCTAATTTTGATAACTGAATAAGAAGAGATGCCATAATTAAACATCAACAAAATAGAGAAAAATATTAACTTGAACCTAAGGTAATACCTTTCAAATATGCTTATGAACTAGCAAAACAATTGATACAGACGAATCATTATAATCACAGTATTAGCAATACATAAGAGAAAATTGCGTTAGACACTTCTACTAGTCTGAAAAACAGAAGAATAAACAAGTTAGCATAATTAATCAAATACATCACTCTGCATATGCTCAGATAATACTCTAGTCATCAAACAGTAAAATAGTGAAACAATGGTTAACATAACAATATCTTGGTAGACTAAAATACTGACATGAAATGATAATGGATAAAACACTCTATGTATGCTCAGGAACATTGTCATACAGAATATTAAGAAAATTAAACATCAGAGCTTTAACAATTCTAGCCATTTTCTCCCCTTGCATCTGCACTGAACATTCTAGATAAACAGTGAGCAATTAAGGCCTTCTTTCCAGGTAGATGTTCAACATCAAAATCATATTTTTGCAATCTGAAATGCCACTGCATTAATCTTGGGCTTCGATGTCTCTGCTTCTCTAAGAATGTCATAGCATTTTTGTTGGCCTGTGTAAGCAGCCCCTTATCTCCAAAGAGATTTACGGAGGTGCCGGAGACTGGGATGAGTCCGAAATCCAGACAAACCTCTGACTGCTGAGCAGAGCCCTTAGGTCTCAGCAAGATCTTGTCTAACACTTCTTCCTCAAAAGCCAATCTCCTTTATTAAGAAAGCAACACACACAGACAAATCCATGAGTTATACTCAGAATAATCTGGCTCTAAAACTTTGGTAGCAAACACACATGGCCAATTAGACATTCAGCTAGTCTGTACAAGAACCAATGCATGCAGATCAAATCATTACTGCTTTATTGAAAAGAATTGCTTTAGAAAAGGTTTCAGTTGATGGTAAAATAGTTCAGTAGGTACATTTTCATATCAAGACAAACGGAACACTCCCCTCCCCACTCCAGCTATAAAAATAAAGAAATGGAATTATGCTCACTAATAAAAAGCATAACACAGTCCATCTCACGTGTCTTGGGTCTTCACTGGCTGGCGCTAGATAAAATCCAGTTGACTTCCATCAGTCCATGGTAGGAAAAATAGTCCATAGCAAAGTTATAATCCATTATGGGAAAAAGCACGTGTCTGACCTTTCTCAGTCCAACTCCATCTTTTTCCAACTCCTTACCAACTTCCCTCTTCTTCCCAGAATTCTTCATAAGGAACACCCCCTCCTGGGTCTTGTTGTCCCGCCTAACTTTCTCATGAGAGCTTGAGAGTTGTTATCAAGTTTTGTGGCAGAATTATTTTGACTACGAAAGTCTCTGCTCTCTACTCATCTTAGCAACGAGATAATCAGAGAGCGAAGCTTCTCTGACACAGCATGAAAAACTTTCCTACTACAGAACAGACTTTAAATCAAGATGGATGCTATTGGGACAATCTTAGGACTACATATCCCATTCTAATACACATAAAAACACAAATCATCACATGCCCCCCCTGATTATCGTTAAAATTCAGAGCAGTAAATCTGATCTAATTTTAAGAAATCAAGGAAAAGTAACTAAAAAGTAATTCAAAGTAATTAACTGGTTATATCTCAAAATTCAACTACAGATTAACTATTACAATACTGAAACATAGCACTCTGTTGAATACATTGTTTCAACGTTCAGGTTCATAAGAATCTTCACAGTACATTCTAGAAAGACCATCTGCCACAACATTCAATTTTCCAGGAATGTGTTGAACTTCAAAATCAAAATCTTGCAATGCTAGACTCCATCTCAACAATTTTTGGTTGTGAGATTTCATCTTCTGCAACCAAACTAAAGCTCTGTGATCTGTTTGGAGTGTAAACTTATGCCCCCATAAGTAAGGTCTAAGTAAATTTAGAGACCAAAATATAGAAAGAGCCTCTTTTTCAGGTACTGCGTAATTTCTCTCTCTTTCCAAGAGTTTTCTAGAGAAGTATGAGATAGGGTAAAGGTTCCCATCTTCTCCTTGCTGTAACAATACTGCTCCAAGGCCTAATTCAGAGGCATCTGTTTGTAAAATGAATGGTTTGTCAAAATCAGGGGATTTCAGTATAGGTGCATCCATAATCTTAGCTTTTAAAGCATCAAAGGCACCTTGACACTCTGGTGTCCACTTTACCTTGACAGGCTGTCTCTTCTTAGTGAGCTCTGTCAGAGGTGAAGCCAAATGACTGAAATCAGGAATAAATTTTCTGTAGTAGCCAACTAGGCCCAAAAACGAGCGTACCTGTTTCTTAGTTTTTGGAATAGGCCAATCATTAATAGATTGCACTTTGGCTTGCAGAGTCTGAATTTCTCCTTGCCCAATCAAATGACCTAAGTACATGACTTTTCCTTGCATCCATTGACATTTGCTGGCTTTGACTGTCAGTTCTGCTTGCTGAAGTCTGGACAAAACAGTTTCAATGTGAGACATGTGAGAATCAAAATCAGAACTGAAAATGGCAACATCATCAAGATAAGCACTTGCAAAAGGTAAACCTTGTAAAAGTTTGTCTATCATCCTTTGAAATGAAGCACCAGCATTCTTCAAACCAAATGGCAATCGTCGGAAACGAAAAGTTCCCACGTGCGTAATGAAAGCGGTCTTATCTCGTGAATCTTCAGCCAAATCGAGCTGCCAATAAGCATTCTTTAGATCGAGAATGCTGATAAACTTAGCCTTTGAAAGATGTTCAATTAAATCATCCATTCTAGGCAATGGGTATGGATCTGGAACAGTAACACTGTTTAACTTTCTGTAGTCAACACAAAATCTTACTTCCTCGAGAATTTCACCCAGAGCATTACGTTTTGGCACCAGTACCACCGGAGAAGCCCAAGGGGAGAATGATGGTTCAATCACCCCCAAAGACAACATCTTTTGTATCTCTTGTTCAATCTGGATAGCATGATTACCAATTGCTCTATATGGGCTAGACCGTATGGGCTGGGCATTGTTCTCAGTAGTTATCACATGACTGATCAATTTGGTGTAACCTGGTTTATCTGAAAACACATCTTGGTATTGTTCTAAAATTTGAAACAACCTTTCTTTCTGATCAACGGTACCTGTTAAAACAAGATTATCAGACCATGTACCTGCATCTTGCAATTCAGACAACATATCAATAGGTTCATTTGCAGCATGAAAATATTCAGCATGACATTGAAAAACCATTGCAGATCTATCTTTGTACAGTTTCAAACTATTGACATGGTAAAGAACAGGTTTCTTATTAGAATCCAACATTTTGACAAGATAATTGACATTTCCCAATTTTTGAACAATTTCACCTGGACCTTCCCAGACAACTTTTTTTTTTTTTTGTAATTCATGTTTTATTTTTTATTTTTTTTATTTTTATTTTTAAATTACATTTTATTATTTTTATAACATACATACCTACAACAAACAACAACAGGAATACCTACAAAGCAATAACATGTAAAACTAAAAAGACATACACAAGTGACAAAACTAACATATAAGCGGGGAGGTGTTTCTCATACCACCTTATCTATTATGTAAATTCTGACTACAGAGATAATATATTCATGTGCATCTGCACATGTTATATTCCACATTGCTATTACATATATATAATTATCTAACATCTTAAATTTATAATAATTTTTTGAATTCTCTCATCTGCATTTCCATCCATCTGTCTCTTATCATTTACATTTCTCATGTATCACATTCTCATGTTCTCTTTAAATTTTCTTATCCAGCATAAAATCCACCCAGGCCTATTCATTCCTTGATAATCTCCATTCTTATATTGATCATCTTGCTTTATCTATTAATTATATCTATCTTAAAACATTTGACTTCTATTATTTATAATATGTCCATGTGCATCTGCACATGTTATATTCCACATTGCTATTACATATATATAATTATCTAACATCTTAAATTTATAATAATTTTTTGCATTCTCTCATCTGCATTTCCATCCATCTGTCTCTTATCATTTACATTTCTCATGCATCACATTCTCATGTTCTCTTTAAATTTTCTTATCCAGCATAAAATCCACCCAGGCCTATTCATTCCTTGATAGTCTCCATTCTTATATACAATAAACTATGTATCTAATATTTTCAGCATAGTCATTCTTATAGTTCTTGTATGCTTTTATGCATATACATGCCTTAAAACCAACATCCAACATTATTATTCATCATCATTTCTAAGATCTATAAACCACATACACTTATCTAATGTTAAATTTCATATTTGGCCAGATTTGCTTATAGTATATTGATCATCTTGCTTTATCTATTAATTATATCTATCTTAAAACATTTGACTTCTATTATTTATTCAGCAAGTACCTTCCCCCTTTCTAGTTTCTATTTGTCAGCTCCAGTGTCATCCAGCCGGAATTGGCCTCATAATCACATATATTTAATATTTCCCTATACATGCCACCACCAAACAAAATATTTCCCAGTTTTAAAATGCCATCTGTAAAAAATTTTTAAAGCAATTTCTATGCAGTTGTTTGATTTGATCCCAATATAGTCAGTGTTTAGATTTTGGAGCGAGATAGCATGTGACCTCTGATTGTAAATACTTGCCCTGAGCTTTGCCCATCTCTCCCTTATATTTTTTCTTTTCAACACAGTCTTAAGATAAATTCTCCCTTTCCTGCCCCCTCCCCATTTGTCTTTTTTGGTCATCCCTTGAGGAAAATGAATCTTTTTCTTCTTTCTCTCTGACTCTGAGTTGTCTTCGCATCGTGCCAGTTGCTGTTTCTCCACAATTAAAGACTGTTCATTAATTATCTGGAATTCCCCCTTGCTTTCGATTTTTCCGTGCATAGCCGAGAAGATTCCTTTCAGGTCCAGTCTGCACTCCTCAATTTGTTTTCCCAAATGTCCAATTATATAGTTTTGAAATTCTTGTAAAAGTTCCTTGACATCATGCATTGCCAGTTGCGACGATAGCTCACCCCCACCTTCCATGGTCGTACCAGTCAACAGATTAATTACTCAGAATCTCCACATGATTTATTGGCAAGTCCGCTCTTAAGGTCTTGTAAGGGGGGACTTCATAAACATTGTAGCCAGAAACAGAGTCACTGCAAAGTTATTTAAAGTTCTTAAGTCCTGACTTTACAGATTTATGGAAGGCCAGTTCTCTAGGAGGGAGGGTTGAGAGGAAAGGGGATAAGTTGGTTTCGTTTTCGTGCTGTGGCGTAGTAAAAAAGAACTCCAGTATTAAGGCATTAACGATGTTATGCCACTCTGAGGTCTCCTTTTCAAACGGCTTTCACATAGCAGATTTAATCTTTACTTGCTGTAGCTTATCAGCAGATTAGATTAATTTCTATTCTGTAGTCAGGTAGTAATTTCCTCCCCTTTGCCGAGCAGCTAACTCACCAATCATGGCGACTTCACGAGACGAACTGCGTGCAGGAAGGGAACCTCTTCCAAAAATCAGACTGCCATCTGAAATTCGGCGGTTCCAAAGCTCCCACTTGCTGACAAGTCCACGCTCCTGTGGAACTCGCCCTCTCCTTCTCCGGGGGGGTCATCTGTCTCGGAGTAGACCCAGGAGAATCCAGAGCACTAGAATTCCCCTGTTCTCGCTGCTCGTGGCTCCTCCCCCCCAACCTTCCCAGACAACTTCTAACTTAGAAGGTCTGAGTGGGTTCAGAACAAGTACCAAATCACCCACAGAAAATTCCCTGTGTCTGGATCTCTTATCGTGGAAGAACTTCTGACTTGCTTGAGCGTCCAACAAATTGTCTCTGGCCAACTCCTGGACAGCCAAGAGTTTCTCTTGAAGTTTTCTGACAAAATCAGCAACTGGCACAGTACTACTTTTAACCACACCTTCCCAATCGGATTTCAGGAAGTCCAATGGTCCTTGTAGATTTCTTCCAAACACCACCTCACTTGGAGAAAAGCCACCTAGTGAAGAATGAGCTGAGCTACGGTAAGCAAACAAAGCAAAAGGCAAAAGTTCATCCCAAATGTTTCCATATTCTTGGGTCAAAGTTTTAATCATCCTAAGCAAAGTTTGTTGACCTCTTTCCACCATACCATGAGATTGAGGATAATGGGCCGTGCTAAAACTGATAGTTATCCCACTTATCTCGCATATCTTGCGCATAAGTTCACTTGTAAAGGCTCCTGCTTGATCACAAATTATTTTGGATGGTACTCCAATACGCGAGCACAAGTCCACGATGATTCTAGCTATGGTGGTAGCTGTAAGGTTGCTAATAGCATAGGCTTCGATCCACCTACTGGCTGAACAGATGAAAGAAATGATGTATTTCTTCTTAGATTTAGTAGGAACAAAAGGTCCTAGCACATCCATTTGCAAACACTGGAACACTTGGTCAGGAATCTCCATAATCTGCATTTCGGCCTTTACCTTGTCAGTTTGATGGCCTGTGCGTTGGCAATAGTCACAAGAACTGACATAGTCCTTTACAGTTTTTGAAATACCAGGCCAGTAAAAATGTTGAGAAATCCTCTTTAGGGTTTTTTGTATTCCCTGGTGCCCACTACTCGGATGGTCATGAGCCATTTCTAGTATTCTCAGTCTATATTCAGTAGGCACGACTAACTGTTGAATAGGTTGGGCATCCAAGTTGGATTTGGGAAAATATTCCCTGTACAAAAGTCCATTTTCTCCCCACAAAAAGCTAACTTGCTGATGCATAGGACGTTCAGCATAGTTGTCTGCTTGTGACCTCAAAGGAGCTAGAGTGGGATCATTAAGTTGCTTTATTCTAAAGTCCTCCGATCCCATTGGGGTCACATCCTCCATTTTAGTTTCTGTTGTAGCTGCATTATCAGGTTTGGTCACAAGAGGCTGCTGTTGCATAAGATTTCCATCTGAGCTATTCTCAGTGGATTCCTGCTCCAGTTCAGGATCATGCATCTCCCTACTTTGAGAACGGGTGACTACCGACATCGAAGCTGCATTTTGACTTTGCATGTGATCCAAAAAGGAAAGATCATTTCCAAGCAGGAAATCAGGTTTTCCCTCATGGGTTAGGATATGTTTTGCACCTGACCAGGACTTGTAGGTAATTTTTACGTATGCCAAAGGACCATACTTCTGCTCAGTCTCTATAGACCCATAAGTTTTTACTGGACACCTCAGGTTGTTCAAGATCAAGGTGGGGTCTAGAAAATGTCTGCTTATCGAAGAAATGTCGGCACCCGAGTCACGAAAAGCACTTAAAGCCATATCACCTCCAGGTGTGCGAAGAAAAACCACCTCAGAAAATGTGCGGGTTGCCCAGTCCCTTTGTGTAGCTGGTACTATGCAATCAGGATCCATAATGGAAAATTTCTCTCCTGAGGTTGTCTCTTTTACAATTTCTGATGAAATTGCAGCAATTTGTAAATCCAAAACTCTAGGCACATATTGGTTTACTGCTGCCTGCATTCCACTGGCTTGCGAAGGGGTTACAGTTAAGTTCACTCCTTCCTGACTCTGGGAAGGCACAATGCTTGACTGGTGAGGCACAGAAACTGCATTACTGGCAGCTGGCACTTGCTGAGTTCCCACTGGCACAGAACTTACATACGCCATCTTGGGAGTGCCTGCTTTAGATCTGCGTGGAGCTGGGACAGGTGTTTTTCTAGCTGGCTCCTTAACTTGGCTAGCTGGCACATTCAACCTTGGGCAATCTTGTCGCAGATGAGAGCCACCACATTCGAAACATTTAAGAGGTGTTTTACTCTGGCTAGGAGCTAGGCTCCTGCGTTGCTCAAATGAACTTTGCCTGGGCTCTTGAGAAAAAGGCTTTCTAAATTCAGGCTGACTCTGTCTCTTAGGCACTACTGGTGCAGTCTTTGCCCTAACAGCAGGTTCAGGCATTTTAAAGGAGAGAATTTCATCAGTTTTTAAAGCAAGGGTTTGCAAGTCTTTGTAGTCTCTCTCCAACAAAGTACTCCTTATTTCTGAAGGCACCAAATTAAGAAAATGCTCCTTGTACAACACAGTTCTTAAATCCTCAAAGGTACTGACTCCCAAGGAGCTCAACCACTGATCACCTAGATGTTCGATCTTGTCAGCTAGTGCAGAATAACACTCATTAGGCTGCTTTTTCAGTTTTTTAAAGTTCTGCCTCAGTATTTCCGAAGTAAAACCAAATTTTCTCTTTACTACCTCTTTAAAAATAGACCAGTCAGTGTCCTCATCAGATAATTTGGCTACAATGTTGGCAAGTTGCCCAGAACACTGCGTACGCAATAACTTGAGGTACCAGGCCTCAGGTATCCTAAGATCTCTACACGCTTGTTCATATATAGATAAAAATGATAAGATATCATCGCCATCATGGTAGTAAGGTAGATTGCTTCTATCAACACTGGCTATTGAGTTCTTAAACTCCTCTTTTTCCTTCAGCTCATAAACCAAATGCTCCACCTTTTTCTCTCTGTACTGCTTCAATAACTGATCAGCAATGTTCTGATTATGAATAGATTGAGTGTGACAAGCAACAAAATCAGCAAACATAAGGGTTAACTTATCCACTGGTGATAGACTCTTGTTAGGATCAGGACCCTCAGCACCGGCTGCTGCTGCCGCCGCTCCTGCTGTTTCATCAGGAATGTCCCTGGCTGGCACTCCCCTTCCTACTGGAGTGCTGGCACCCGCCATTTCCTCTGCCTGATCCATCTGTCGCAACCTAGACCAAGTCTGATCTAGATCAGATCCAAGTAGGTCCTGGATGTCCTCAGCTGTGAGACTGTACTTAATTCCACCTGTTCGCAATCCCCTAATCTTAATTGTTCTCTGAGTCACAAACTGCTCTCCAGGCAACTCCAAAAATTCTTCTCCTTCTAAGTGTTGCTCCATGGAAGCTGCAACTAACGCAGACGCCAAGTTGACCCAAAAGGAAAAATCCTCTCCCTGCCCCTGTAGCCGAAACTGCAGGGCGAGGGCAAAGCCATAAAACACTCTGGCAGAAAACAGCCCTACCCTGGAGCTTCAGAAGGGCGACCGCTTACTTGCATGAAAATGCCCACTCATTAAACAGCCCAATTACATAACCAAAGCATTAGTTCTTAACAGACTTCGCTTGAAAGCTAAGTCTTTCTTTAAGACCCTTAGCTGAAAAGAAAAATGCAATATAGCTGATTTATAGCCCTTCAAAGTAAATAGCGTGGAAGAAATCCCTCTGCCAAGGCTTGGGATTTCCCAGCTGTGAAAAGCACATGCATCGAGATGCTTGCTGCTTTCAACTTAAGCCAAAGTAAACGCAATAAATCAAAGCCCGTGTTTCGTGTCACCGCTGCCAACCATGTAAGCAGCCCCTTATCTCCAAAGAGATTTACGGGGGTGCCGGAGACTGGGATGAGTTCGAAATCCAGACAAACCTCTGACTGCTGAGCAGAGCCCTTAGGTCTCAGCAAGATCTTGTCTAACACTTCTTCCTCAAAAGCCAATCTCCTTTATTAAGAAAGCAACACACACAGACAAATCCATGAGTTATACTCAGAATAATCTGGCTCTAAATCTTTGGTAGCAAACACACATGGCCAATTAGACATTCAGCTAGTCTGTACAAGAACCAATGCATGCAGATCAAATCATTACTGCTTTATTGAAAAGAATTGCTTTAGAAAAGGTTTCAGTTGATGGTAAAATAGTTCAGTAGGTACATTTTCATATCAAGACAAACGGAACACTCCCCTCCCCACTCCAGCTATAAAAATAAAGAAATGGAATTATGCTCACTAATAAAAAGCATAACACAGTCCATCTCACGTGTCTTGGGTCTTCACTGGCTGGCGCTAGATAAAATCCAGTTGACTTCCATCAGTCCATGGTAGGAAAAATAGTCCATAGCAAAGTTATAATCCATTATGGGAAAAAGCACGTGTCTGACCTTTCTCAGTCCAACTCCATCTTTTTCCAACTCCTTACCAACTTCCCTCTTCTTCCCAGAATTCTTCATAAGGAACACCCCCTCCTGGGTCTTGTTGTCCCGCCTAACTTTCTCATGAGAGCTTGAGAGTTGTTATCAAGTTTTGTGGCAGAATTATTTTGACTACGAAAGTCTCTGCTCTCTACTCATCTTAGCAACAAGATAATCAGAGAGCGAAGCTTCTCTGACACAGCATGAAAAACTTTCCTACTACAGAACAGACTTTAAATCAAGATGGATGCTATTGGGACAATCTTAGGACTACATATCCCATTCTAATACACATAAAAACACAAATCATCACAGCCTGAACGACCACTTTCCTTGTACAAAAATATATTCTGAAAATCGAATAAACATTTCCCTCCTTACAATTAAACTTTTTCTCTTTCTCCTTCAGTGTCCTGGCCACATAAGCGACTGGGTGTAAAAAATTAGTGTCATCTGGTTGAAGTAAAATCGCGCTCAACCCACGTTCTGAAAATGCAGTTTGAATTACCATGAGTTTAGCAATGTGAATTACAATGTTGTCTACATAGGCAAGGGCGTAATATAAATCACCAAGCAACTCATCAACCAATTTCTGAAAAGTAACATAGGTATTTTTCATTCCAGGTGCTAACTTTCTGAGTTGGTAAATTCCCTTAGAGCAAGTAAATGACGTGTAAGGGCGATGTTCCTCTTTAACTAAAATCTGACAAAGCCCTCCTTTTATTCCAACCACAGAAATGCATTCAGCGTTTGCAACAATTTCTACTAACATGTCAACATTGAGTGTAGGACTAGTCTCCGTCTCAGTGAACTTATTTAACTGGCTAAAATCTAATTCCACCTTGAGATCATCCTGTTCGCCTTGACACATTGAAATAGTATTGAATACAGCTGTTCTACATGGTTCAATCACTCCTTGTGAAATAAGACTTTCAACAGTTCCAGACACTAAATTGCCCTTAGTCCCTTCTAGGTCCATAGCAACAGAAACAGCAGTCAAACCATCTTTAACTACAATAGAATGTTTCACCATATGAGTCTCTCCAGGTGAATTCGAGAAAACGTTTTGGTGATTAGCTAACACAGACTCCAATATCTGTCCTGGGCTAAATTGATCAATGCCTTCTATGCCACTATCTACCTCCTCATCACTTCCTCCACCTTGCTCATCATTTTCTTGGTCTACCTCTGTTACCACAGGTACAATATTGGGAACGTCTTGGTCCAGAAATGCCACACCCCTGAAAACCTGTATTGCTGAATTAGCTGTGCTATCAGGTTTGGTCACAAGAGGCCGCTGTTGCATCAAAGTTCCCTCGGGAGTACTGTGCATAGCCTCAGAAACAGTATCAGCATTCTCACCACTTCCTTGGAAAATAGGCTGTTGAAAATCAGTATGGTCCCAAACCTCTGCTTTTCTTTCTAAAGATCTTTCTGAGAAGATTAACTGTGGTACTGGGCCAAAGTTTCCAGATATGATTTCAGTCTCTGGAGAAACATCAGTACTTTGTAATCCCAAAAAGTTAGCGCTTCCCCCTTCATTGGTTGTGTTAGAAACAGTCCCACAACCTGACAGGTTTAAATGCAGTTTCTTATCTTGAACCAAGCTTACAGAATTAGCATCACATTCTCTTGTACCATTGAAACAGTGTGAAAGTTCGTGCTGCAAGGTCTCTGTACAATTAACTCCTCCTGTAGCATTACTCAACGTCTCTGGTAAAGGTACTTTATCTCCTTCGGTCTGCTTTGATGTGTTCTCTCCTGCTCCAATTAGTTCCCCCTTATGGAGCATTGCCTCCCTGCAAAGCTGCCAGGAAGACCAAGGAATGCCCTCCAACTTCACAGTATCTAATTTCACTGTTCTCTCTGGGCTGAGAGAAAGGGGGCCGTTCAATTCCTCTGAGACAAGTGTGGGAGTACTATTAACTGGACGGAGAACAGGCGAATACTCCGACCTAACTGACATAAGTTCTGGCAAGGGATCAAACTGAGTCTCCAAATCATCATCTCGGTATTTTACTCCCCCTTGAACTCTCCTGACCCTGCTGTTACTGGTTGTTTAGTCCCCGGGAGGTCTGCAAATTGATTGTTCTGTAATGCTATTGCTTCTAAGCTGATGTGAGGGCTCTCAGTCACAGCAATTGCTTGACTGCTTTGGAAAATCCCTTGCTCTCCCTCTTCTGGCAAACCCATAGTCTCATCATGAATTATTTCAGA
The DNA here is from genome assembly GCF_051106095.1 of Pogona vitticeps. NCBI lineage: Eukaryota > Metazoa > Chordata > Lepidosauria > Squamata > Agamidae > Pogona > Pogona vitticeps. Next base: position 53,245,760 of record NC_135788.1, on the reverse strand, counting down.
GCTTCTCACCTGTCCTGGGCTTTGAAGAAGAGCTGAGGGTTGTGCTGAGCTGCATTCCAGTGCGCTGCAGTTTTCCGTTGCGTTGTCTGATGCTAATTCATCTACGGAGATAGCTCGACGGGGTGACGTCTCTCCCTCCTGCCTTCTCTCTGCATGCGACTCCGGGGCCTGTAAATCCTCTGTTTGGACAGATGATGAATCGCTGTCTCCTCTGGAATGCTCATTAGAATTCCACTGGGCCTCGTTAACTCTTTCCACGCAAGCATTTTGCATCTCAGGATCGCTCCCAATTGTCTGGAGTGTCCCGTTACAGTAATCCTTAAATGGACCCTGCTGAGCTTGGAAAAACCTTTGCATCAAGCCAGGTTCTGTGCTTAAAAGATGTTTTAAAAGTAAGTTTTCCAAGGCTTTTCCAAGATGGCGCTGGTGCCGGTCGACTAGCGTTCTCTTCCCGACCCAGCTTGCCTCTTGGGACTTTTTCTTTCTCTCTCTTTCCTATTTTTCTCCCCTTTTTCTTTCTTGTCCATTTCCTCTCCCCCCTGCTCGTTTGGTCTCTGTGCAGTGTCCCCCGACGCTGCGCTAGCGGGAGAAGTGTGGAGCGTGGAGCGTGGGGGTGCGCCTGCTTGAATCCCGGACGCGAGGCGGCTGCGGCTCGAGACGCGAGGAGTGGGGTATCGAGCCGCAGCGGATCATTACCGACCTGTTGCTGGGCTGCTCGGGAGCCGGGAGCCCCTTGCGCTTCCAGCGGGTGGATCCGATTTGGGGAGCGGCTGGAGCGAGCGAGGCACGGCGGAGCAGACGGAGGCCAGCGCGGTTTGAGCTCTGGGCGCGGGGTCTGCCGCGGCCGGAGGTTCCTGCCTGGTATTGCTTGGCCCCGGAGATTTGGTGGAACCCCTGTAAGCGATCGGAGGCCGGCGGGATCCCAGAGGAGTGGAGGAGAAGAGGGATCGGAGCCGGTCGGAATTGGGAGTGTGTGGCGTTGGGAGTGTGTGGGGACCAGGGAGAACTGGCGGGTCCGCTGGATCGCTGGGGCTTTTGCGAACCGGCGCCATGTTGGTGGCTCCCTTTCTTGTACCTGGCCTCTTTGCTCGTTATTTTATTTCTAACAAAGGCGCTCACCAGACGGACTTCCAAGAGCTGGGGACGGCAGGGACTAAACTTTTATCACCTTGGCATCTAGCGCTACTGGTGCTTCAGTTCAGGCCAGGAAATACCATCAATCTGGGCCTAGAACTAATACTTAAAAACTGCAAGTCTCACCCCATGCATAAGAACAATAAATTAGCTCCACCAACGAGACCAACGATAAGACCACAGGTCGGAATATTGAAAAACTTGAATATATGGACAACTATTATGATCCTCTGTTATTAATAATTTTTTTTTTTTTTTTAAACTGACTATTTAATTTTATTTACTATTAAGTTTCATATTGCTGGTTTACATGTTCTTTATTGTTAAATTTATTTTAGTATTGTATTGTATATTTTTTAGTATATTTGTATTAAGTTATTAGTTTCTTTTCTTTTCTTTTTATTTAATTTATTAATTTCTTTTCCTCTTTTTCTCTCTCTCTTTCTTTTCTTCCTTTCGTCATGGAATGGGGGGCCTGCCTTCTCAGCGAGGGGCCACAAAACATCCCTGTGATAACGGGTAGAGGGCGATATGGCGTTGACTCTATCCCTACACGTGTCAGAAGAACTACGAACAGATGTCTAAAGGCTGTTCCTTGTTCTGAGATGGAGATCAACCCCCAGTATCGAGGTAGCCAGACCAGCCAGCTCTCCACTCTACGCCTGGTGTTGTTGAACGCCAGGTCTGTATCTAATAAAACCCAACTGATTTATGACCTTATTCAGGAGGAAGATGCAGACCTGGCCTGTATAACCGAAACATGGATTGGCGGAGAGGGGGGGCCCCCCCTAGCTCTCATCTGTCCGCCCGGTTATGCTGTACAACACCAGGGTAGACTGGAGGGACGGGGGGGGGGGAGTTGCCATTGTTTATAAGTCCACCTTAGAGGTAATTAGGCGCTCCTCGGTGGTAAGACCGGGTCTTGAGGCTCTCCACGTGTGGATCGGGGCTAGGGACGGTATTGGGATCTTGCTGGGTTACCGTGCTCCCCGCGACCCAGCCACCTCCCTTCCGGAGCTGGTAGACTTTGTCTCCGCGGCACTGTTGGGCTCCCCGAGGCTATTGGTACTGGGGGACTTCAACGTGCGTGCGGGGGCAGAGTCTTCTGGTCCAGCTCTTGAGTTCTTGGAGACCATGGCCTTCTTGAACATGTCCCAGCACGTTAACGGCCCTACACACGTGGGCGGCCATACACTAGACCTGGTCTTTTCTACCAATGGGAGCGAGAGTGGTCCGATGGTGACTGACCTTGAGTCGGTACCCTTGTCATGGTCGGATCACCACCTAATAAGATGTACCACCAAGATGGCTCTCCCCCCTCGCAGGGAGCCCGGACCTATTGTCATGGTCCGCCCTCGAAGGCTACTGGATCCGACTGGATTCCAGGATGCCATGAGAGGGATTACGGCTGACCTGGCTGGCGCTCCTGTCGAGGCTCTGGTCGAGGCTTGGTCCACTGCCGCGACTAGTGCCGTAGACATGATCGCACCTAAACGCCCTCTCCGCCGCAGAGATCGCCCGGCGCCCTGGTTTACCCAGGACCTCCGGACGTCGAAGCGGGTCAGGAGACGGCTAGAGCGCAAATGGAGAAAGGACCCGACGGTATTTAATCGTATAGCTGTTAAGGTCGCTACTAACCTTTACCAGGCCAAGGTAAAGGCTGCCAATCGAACATACCTCGCTAACCGGATAAGCGAGGCGTCCAATCAGCAGGCGGAATTATTCCGTATAGTACGTGACCTATCCGGAGTTGGCCCGGGAGATAGGCCTCCCCCTAGCTTTACACCGGACCAATTTGCAGCATTTTTTAAATCTAAAGTGGAGGCCATCCGCCGGGACCTCTCCCCTTTTTTGAACACAGTGAGTCGAGCTGAGATGTCCAGCGCTCCGTCTTGTCCGGTGACTTTTGATTCTTTTCAGCCCGTTTCGCCCGATACTGTGGCCAGGACGCTTGACCGCTGTCGTGCCACCACCTCCTCTTTAGACCCTTGCCCGGCCTGGCTAATCAAGGCAGCCAGGTCCTCAACAACGGAATGGGCCACTGTAATAATTAATGGGTCTTTCCTTGAGGGCAGATTTCCCTCTGCCCTCAAGGACACACTCATTAGGCCCATAAGAAAGAAACCGAGCTTGGCGGCGGACGAAATTGGCAATTATAGGCCCGTCGCCAATGTTTCTTTCTTAAGCAAGGTAGTTGAGAGGGTGGTGGCCGATCAGCTTCAGGCGTTCCTGGATGAAACAGATGCCCTGGATCCATTCCAGTCGGGATTCAGGCCGCGCCATGGAACAGAAACGGCATTGGTCGCCCTGTGCGATGACCTGTTGAGGGAGGCCGACGGGGGCAAAATGTCTCTGCTGGTCCTCCTTGACATCTCAGCGGCCTTCGATACCATTGACCACGGTATCCTCCTGGGGAGGCTCACCGAGTTAGGAATAGGCGGCCGGGCATTTGCCTGGCTCCGTTCCTTCTTGGAGGACCGACCCCAGAGAGTCCAGCTTGGGGAGAATGTCTCGACCCCGTGGAGCCTCAATTGTGGGGTTCCACAGGGGTCGATCATCTCCCCAATGCTGTTTAACATCTACATGAGGCCGCTGGGGAGGGTCATCAGGGGGTGTGGAGCTCGGTGCCACCAATATGCTGATGACACGCAGCTCTACATCTCCTTTTTTCCAACTGCAGGAGATGCCGTTCTGTCCCTCCAACGTTGCCTGGAGACTGTACGGGAATGGATGCAGGAGAACGGGCTGAGGCTGAACCCGGACAAGACGGAGGTACTGAGGGTGGGCGCTCCCACAGCTGGGGATTTGGGTAATTCCCTCATTTTTGGGGGCGTGACCCTGCCTGTCAGCGATGGGGTTCGCAGCTTGGGTATCCATCTGGACCCGGCGCTTACTATGGAAAACCAGGTGGCGTCTGTGGTCCGTACCGCATTTTTCCATCTTAGGCGGATCGCCCAGCTGCGACCCTACCTTGACGTGGGGGCCCTCACTACTTTGGTACATGCGCTTGTAATCTCAAGATTAGACCACTGTAATGCGCTCTACGTGGGGCTACCTTTGAGGCTGCTGCGGAAACTTCAGGTGGTGCAGAATGCTGCGGCCAGGCTACTCAGTGGAGTGAGAAGATACCAACATATCTCCCCCACTCTGGCCGCATTGCATTGGCTGCCCATCCGATTCCGCATCGACTTCAAAGTACTGATGCTTACTTATAAAGCCCTAAACGGTTTAGGACCTCAATATCTGGCGGAACGCCTTCTCCCACCAAGATCTACCCGTGTCACCCGCGCAAGCCAGGAGGTAAGGCTGAGGAGCCTGACGCCGAGAGAGGCCCGGAAGGTAAAGACCAGAAATCGGGCCTTCTCGGCGGTGGCTCCTCACCTATGGAACAACTTACCTCCTGAGATACGTGCGGCCCCCTCGCTGGGTACTTTTAAAAAACAACTAAAAACATTTATGTATAAGCAGGCCTTCCCTACAGCTAATTCCAACAGTTAATTCCTGACGATCTTTTCTTTTGTACTCCTATGATCTCAATTTTTGTGTACTTGTAATGGTTTTAATATTTACTATTGTGGATTGTAAGCCGCCTAGAGTGGTCGAATTTGGCCAGATAGGCGGGATAGAAATGAAATAAATAAATAAATAAATAAATAAATTTTCCCGGTAAAGCTGTTTTATCAGCCAATCTTTTTTCTGAATTTTCTGCTTGGCTTGCCTGAAAAATCCCGAAGCCACTTCCAAGATTCTGTCCATGGCTGCTGACTGTTCTTGCTCCCCCATGTTCTGCTGGCAATCTAGCCTAAGCTAGGTCAGCAATAAAAACAAAACAAAACTCCAAGGAAAATTTTAAAAAAAATTAAAAAATCTCCTCTGTGCCTTCGATCAACTGCTGTCACTCTGTGATCCTAAGATCAGCAAAGAGGACAGACAGCTGCCAAAACCAAAATAAAATTAAAAATCTTCTCTGCGCCTTTGACCAACTGCTGTCACTCTGCTATCCTAAGATATGTGAGAGGACAGACAGCTGCCAAACCAAAATACTGAAAAATCCAAAAGGAAGAGAAAAGAAAAACTGTGATCAACCTGTGAACCCTAAAGTTACAGAGATGATCAATGGCTGAGCTGGGTGCAGATAGATACCACTAGGGTCAGGTCATCCCGACAGATGCTGAGATCATAGGGCATGACTCTAGGCCAAGCCAGATACAGCTAGGTACTCCTGACAGATCCTAAGATCGTAGTGGGAGACCCAGAGCTAAGCTGGATACAAACAGGGCCAGGTCCTCCGACAATTCCTAAGATTATAGGAGTATGCTTAGGCCAAAACAAGCTGGATGCAAGTCCCAGAACAAGGTAGCCAGAGTCATTCATGCAATCCTAAGATTATGAAATGACACTGCTCAACCTGGGTGCTATTAAAGACTACAACAGGCAGGGTCATCCCTAACAGATCCTAAAATCCTGGGCATGACCTGAGCCAGCACTGAATGCAAGCACTCCAAAAATAAAGGACATGCATCTTAGAATTACTTCACTACAACGTTGTAACAACCTGCACATGCCTATTGATTAAATCCAATTGTTTCCTAACAGTTTGCTTGTCCCACTGGGAATCTCTTTCTTAAAAGAGCACCCCAGATTCTAACACACATTACCACAGCCTGAAGATTTAACACCTCTCACCATAGCCTTTAGATCTAATTGCTGGCAAACAGCGTTTCCTAGGAAGCTACTGTTCACACTCAGGGATGCACCTAGCTCCTTAAAGCATCAGTGTCCCACTGCAATCAAAACTTAGCTTGTGGATCAGAGCCACTCAAGCTGCCAGATAGAACAAAGATTGGTCATCCTGAGGTACTACAAAAACTAGCACATGGTCCATCGCGCAGCTGCCACCATGTCAGCAAACACGGGTTCGAAAACACACGTGTAAGCCTGGACAGAGAGCAATCAGGAGTTTGCACACGCTAAAATGGGCTGAGTGAGTCCAAACTCAGCTAGCCATGCTACAACACTCCATCTTACAGGTCTGCCCACATAAAATGCCCTTGTGCCCTTTCTCTATTACTGAAATAAAACCATGTGGGCTTTGTAGTCCTGAGACTTATCTTGCACCACAGGCAGGACTCTAAGTAAGCTAGGCCGAGGCAGCACTCTCAGATGACCCTATGACAAGTGTACTGTTCAGAAAACCAATTGAGTTTTATAATCTTTAATTTATTAAAGAATAAGCATGTTACTAGGTATCAAAGCCAAATTAAACCAAAGCAAATAAACTAGCATTGTGCTGGTTAGTTACAAAGATGTAGTGAGGCAAAGAAAACATGAAAAATAGAAAAGTGTTCAAAAACCTTACAAGAACACAAAAAGCCATTAAAAAAAATAAAAACAGTTCCAGTCCAGTAATTCATTAGTAAAAACAAAATAATCCAAGCAGGTTATAAAAAGGCTATAGTCCTCAGTGATACTGTAGAACAAAAATCCTGTACTAAAAAGAAAAATCCAGTAAAAGTCCCATTATCCTTAGAAAAGTCCAAGAGTATAGTCCATATGAAGCATTTCAAGAAAGAAGTCCATAAAGGATATTCCATAGGTAACAGTCCATAGGAAATAGTCCATGCATAGTCCTTAGGAAAAAGCCCATAAGTCCAAGGGTAATCCAGTATAGTAAAGGTTAGTCCCATGTGTCACGAATGAATGAAGAGTCGGTCTTGAAAGACAATGTCCATAGGCAAAAAGTTCCTTTTTCAAGAGTAACTGGCAAGGGCTTATCGCACCTTCCCACGATGTCATCCAATCAGAGTTCGTTACTGGGCAAACAGTCCTGTTGCACCACATGACTTCTTTCCCATACACACCAGATGTTATTTGGGTTACTGTATTTTATCAAAGAGTCACAACAATTCCCATCTAATCACACCGAGTCCTTTTCTCAGGCTATCAGAATAACATTCTCTCCGCTCGCCAAGAAAACAACCTGTCAGCATAGCAAAGATACTTTATACAAAGAAACAAGATGGAACCTCTCTTGCTCATTTCTTAATTACAAAACCCATATTCCTTAAAAGATTTTAACTCAAAAACCCATCTCATCACAATATAAAATAAGTTTTCTTCATGTAAGCACAAAGAGATGTTTACACCTTGTCCATAAAGCAGATTGTATATTGATTCCTTATAGCTGGTTGAATTGACATTTTAATAATTGTAAATCTTACTCGTGTATTGGTACATAGTAAAATGCCTACAATATTAAACAATCATGAGAGAACCTGCTATTTGGATGGGCCAAATTTCTATAAAACCTTTTTTAATAGATTTTATGGCAAACTTTTGAAAATTCAAACAATGTTCTGCTACATCATTCCTACTTGCATGGTTGTTGACACCCTTAGACATTTTAGAAATATGTGCATTAAGACAGGAAACATACCTCTTAATAGCAACAAAGGTATTGGGATCTTTGGTATCCTATACTTCTAAATGGGAGGTGATTTGTAGATATGCAACATTTTTCTTTAAAATGGTTTTAAAAGCTTGCATTCTCCACTTTCCACTTCTTCTTGTCAGGAGTAGTGGAGGGTTGGAGAAGAAAAATATAGGCAAATCTGGACAAAATCTGTATTTTAATGTTTTATGAGTGTCTACTGAGAACACTTCAGAATCCTTACAAAAGAAACCACAATTTTGGCATATGTTGTGTAACTATATTAGGAAACAGGAGCAGAGATTCACAGCACATGACTGCCTAATTTTCAGTGACTATATGGCTTGAGCTAATCCTGAAACTGATTTGCAAGTGAGGTTTAAAAATAGCACTTGAAATTAAGTTGTGCTTTCAGTGCATTTCACAGTAATTGACTTTTTAAGGTTTAGACGAAGTTGCAATCCATGTTTTCAAAGATGAAACCTAAACATTTTGAATTATGGAGGATATGCTGGTTAAACATTTATACATGCAACTGTTACTGTCATTTCTTCAGACTAATAAAATGCATATAATGTTTTCCTGCAAACAGTATTATAAATTTATAACAAATGTAATTTCATAGAATCATAGAATCACAGCGTTGGAAGAGACCACGGGGCCATCGAGTCTAACCCCCTGCCATGCAAGAACTCCATCAAAGCACTCCCGACAGATGGCCATCGAGCCTCTGCTTAAAAACCTCCAAAGAAAGAGACTCCACCACACTCCAAGGCAGCCTATTTCGCTGCCAACCAGCTCTGTCAGGAAGATTTTCCTGAGATTCAGGTGAAATCTCTTTTCCTGTAGTTTGAAACCATTGCTCCTTGTCCTAGTGTCTGGAGCCGTGGAAAACAAACCTGTCCCTTCCTCGACATGACATCCCTTCAGATATTTAACCATGGCTATCATGTCCCCTCGTAACGGTCTTTTTGTAAGGCTAAACATTCCCAGCTCCTTAAGTGCTCCTCATAGGACATGGCTTCTAGACCTTTGACCATTTTGGTCACCCTCCTCTGGATACGTTCCAGGTTATCAACATCCTTCTTGAATTGAGATGCCCAGAATTGGACACAATACTCCAGATGAGGTCTGACCAAAGCAGAATAGAGTGGTACTATCACTTCCCTTGATCTAGACACTACACTCCTATTGATGCAACCATCGATTGAATTGGCTTTCTTGGCAGCTGCATCACACTGCTGACTCATGTTTAGTTTGTGGTCTGGAATAGTGATGATGATGGTTCACTACAGCGGAGGTTGTCAACGACCGGTCCGCGGCCCATTGCCGGTCCCTGCCTTGAGCCCGACCGGGCCGACAAGACAGACCTCCCTCACCCACCCGCACGCACGCCCCTTCCCATAGCTTCTTTGCACGCGCGTGCCGACGCTGGCCTGAGTCCTCCCTCACCCCTTCCCGCAAGCCCCTGCGGGTGCAAAGCAGCTGTGGGGACAGGAGGTTGTGCATGGGGGCAGGGAGAGGTCTGTCTTGGTGGCCCAGCCCGGCGGCGGCGACCAGGGTTGGCAAGAGCCGGGAGGGAGAGCAAGGCCTGGGTGCTCTCCTCCTGGCAGCAGCAGCGGAGACGGGGGTGGGGTGGGTTGGCAAGAACTAGGAGGGAGAGGACGTCCCAGGTGCTCTGGGTGCTCTCCTCCCGGCAGCAGCGGCAGCGACGGGAGTGGGGGGTTGTCAAAAGCCAGGTAAAATAAAATAAAAATTAAAAAAAGACTCGTAGGCTTCCGCCATTGCCGGTGGCACATACTCCCTCACCCCTTCAAGCATGCGCCCGCGCACAGGAGTGGGGTGGGCATGCAGGTGTGCGTGAAGCAGTGAGGGAACATGTGCGCGCCTATGGCGCACGCACTCCCCAACCACTGCGCACGTGCATTGAGGAGGGCAAGCGCGAAGGGCCACCCCACCTCCCTCAGAGACTCCCCCGGTCCGCACTAGTAAAAACGTTGGGGAACACTGCACTACAGTATCAAATTTCATACTGCAGATGTTTCTCTGGGATACATAATACTGTCTTGATTAGTATAAAGCAGAAATTGTTTCCATGACTGTGTTTTATCTATGGTCTTCTACCTTGGGGATTGATCTTTATCCTCATTTTAAATGTGCTTTTATTTGTTCTGTCTGCACTATTTTGTCACACATTGTAATTTAATGTTTATGATAGAAAGAGTGAGACAGAGTTATTCACTAGGACCTTTGGTGTACCATGAAATACATCTGATTGATTATATGATATTGAGGTGCCTGTGGGGAGGTATGGCAGTCTGACATGTCTGACTCATTTTTTTTTCACATTTTTACAAGAATTTACTGCAATGTACATAATACATTTTATGGATGGCATTAAAAATTGTAATTGCAGGCTTGTTCAAAAACATTTTTTAAAAATTTTATTATTTTTAAGACATACATACCTACAGAACAAACAAAAACCTACAAGACAATCAAGAACACATAAGACCAACAAAACATATAAGTGGGGAGGTATTTCCCATACCAATTTATCTATTATATAATTTCTTGCTATAGGAGATCTTATGCCTTATTCCCATACTGCATCATGGTGTATCCGTGTGTATCTACACATGTTATATATTTTGTATATCTAATTAAGTGTCTAACGTCCTAAGTTTATAGTAAATTTTATTAATTCTCTCACCTGCATTTCCATCTATCTAAATCTCATCATAAACATTTCTCATCTCCTCTTTAAGATTACTTATCCACCAATAGAATCCACACAGGCCAGTTCATTCATTAAAAAAATTTCCATTCTTATAGACAGAAAGATATATGTCTAATCTTGTCAACATAGTCACTATTATAATTCACACCTATTTGATATCTCAATATACATGCCTCACAAACAAAATCATCCAATATTATTATTCATCATCATTGATAAAATTCATGAATTACATGTACTTGTCTAGCATTAAATTTCATATCTGGCCAAATTTGCTTATAGTATATTAGTCATGTTACTTTGTATGTTAATATATATCTCTCAAACCAATGATTTCTATTGTTTATTCAGCAAGTAACTTTCTCCCTTTTCATTTTTGCTTATCAGCTCCAGTGTTATCAATCCAAGATTGGTCTCTTGCCTCATTTTTTCATTTTTTTGCCAGTTTTGAAATGCCAAGTATAATATTTCTTTAAGACATTTTCTATCTGGTTGACAAAATTCATCCCAATATAGTCAGTGTCTTGGTTTTGAAGCAACATAGATCTGTCCGATCTCTGATCGTAAATTTCTGCCCTCAGATTTGCCCATTTCTCCCCCTTTACATTCTTTTCTGTTGGAACAGTCTCAATATACGTTCCCCCTTCTTTCCAACCTCCCCTTTCATCCTTTTTAAGCATCTTGTCCAACTTTTGGAGAAAAACAGTCTTCCTCTCTCTCTCTCTCTCTCTCTCTCTCTCTGGCGACAGCAGTTGTTGAGTAAGTTCAATGGTTTGTTTATACTGCTTTAAAACAGTCTCTCTTTCTGACAATAGTAGTTGTTCATTAAATTCCGTGGTTTGTTTAAGCTGTTTGTCTTCACTCTCTATCTTTCCATGCAGTCCAAGAAGTATCATCTTCAAATCTGTTCTCACTTCTAAGAGGACAGATATGATTAATTATGTCCAATTGGCATTCTTGAAGAAGTCTCTTAAAATAAATCTCCATTGTGGGTTGCAATAATGAGTCTCCCCTCCCATCCATGACTGTAGCAGTCAGCAAGTTAATCACTCAGATTTCCCTCATGATTTATTAGCTCATCCACACTTAAAGTCTTACGAAAGGGGACTCTAATCGTAACTCCAACCATGCCAAGGTTGTTATTTGATTTATAATCCACCTTGTAGCTAGATGCAGAGTCACATCGATTAAATTGTGCAGAGTTATTTAAAGTTCTTAAGTCCTAAATTTATGAAAAGCCAGTTCTCTGGGAGGAAGGGTTAAGAGAGAAAAAGAACAGAGTTGGTTTCGTTTTCCGAGTTGTGATGCAGTAAGAAAAACTCCAATGTTACAGGCATTACCAAAGTTATGCCGCTTGAGATCTTCCTTCTTATCAGCTTCCAAAAGAGCAGATCCCCTGTTCTCGCTGCCTGTCGCTCCGCCCCTCCCCGTCTGACTCATTTATGAGCTCTCCTGTCATTACTGGTTTCACTTGACACTCAGCTCTGTGATTCCAAGTAGCAGTAGCATGTGCAGCAGTCAGACCCCAGTTAACTTCATGACAAGGGTATTAAATCAGATGAGGGTAAGTCAATTGGCTTGGCCCTCAGTAATTTTATGGGACATACCTATCTCAGCATGTGAAGACTGACACAAATAACAAAACAAAAGAGTCCATTATGGATCCAGCCAAATCAGCCAAACTAGCAATGTGCTTGTGATAGGTG